>NW_026683204.1:600000-912953 GCF_027579445.1 Ammospiza nelsoni | reverse complement strand
GGGTAAGGGTTCTATTAACCAGAAAGCCCTGAGTTCCAAGAACACCAGCAGCTGCGAAGGACTAGCCAAGAAGAGCGCAAAAGTACCACAACATGCCTGCCTCCACAGCTTTTTCCTTGGGGACATGCCTAATTCCTGGCTGATTTGCCTTTCTCGTCTTAGGGTTGGGGTTCGGCCTAGGGCTAGGATTTTTAAAATCAGGAAGCCCTGAGTTCCAGGCACACTGGAGCTGTGAAAGGCATCCAAAAGGGAGTGCAAAAGTGCCACAACATGGCTGCTTTCACGGCTTTTTCCTTGGCAAGAAGCCTAACACCAGGCTGATTTCCCTTCCCAGGGTTACTGTTAGGCTTAGGCCTAGGGCTAGGATTTTTAAAACTAGGAAGCCCTTAGCTCCAGGCACACTGCAGCTGTTCAAGGCATCCAAGGGGAGTACAAAAGTGCAACAACATGGCAGCTTTCACAGCTTTTTCCTTGGCACCATCCCTATACCTAGGCTGATTTATCTGCCTAGGGTTAGGGTTAGGCTTCAGCCTAGGGCTTGGATTTCTTTAACCAGGAAGCCCTGAGTTCCAGGCTTACTTCATCTGCCAAAGGCATCCCAAAGGGAGTGCGGAAGTGCCACAACATGGCTGCTTTCACGGCTTTTCCCTTAGGAAGAACCCTAATACCCGGCTGATTTACCTTCCTAGGGTTACTGTTAGGCTTAGGCCTAGGACTTTAAAACCAGGAAGCCCTGGGCTCCAGGCACACTGCAGCTGCGAAAGGCATCCCAAGGGGAGCGCAAAAGTGACGCAACTTGGCTGCCACCACTGATATTTCCATGAGACCATCCCGAACCATAGGCTGATTTTCCTTCCTAGGGTTAAGGTTTGAGTTACGCCTAGGGTAAGGGTCTATTAACCAGAAAGCCCTGAGTTCCAAGAACACAGCAGCTGCGAAGGACTAGCCAAGAAGAGCGCAAAAGTACCACAACATGCCTGCCTCCACAGCTTTTTCCTTGGGGACATGCCTAATTCCTGGCTGATTTGCCTTTCTCGTCTTAGGGTTGGGGTTCGGCCTAGGGCTAGGATTTTTAAAATCAGGAAGCCCTGAGTTCCAGGCACACTGGAGCTGTGAAAGGCATCCAAAAGGGAGTGCAAAAGTGCCACAACATGGCTGCTTTCACGGCTTTTTCCTTGGCAAGAAGCCTAACACCAGGCTGATTTACCTTCCCAGGGTTACTGTTAGGCTTAGGCCTAGGGCTAGGATTTTTAAAACTAGGAAGCCCTTAGCTCCAGGCACACTGCAGCTGTTCAAGGCATCCCAAGGGGAGTACAAAAGTGCAACAACATGGCAGCTTTCACAGCTTTTTCCTTGGCACCATCCCTATACCTAGGCTGATTTATCTGCCTAGGGTTAGGGTTAGGCTTCAGCCTAGGGCTTGGATTTCTTTAACCAGGAAGCCCTGAGTTCCAGGCTTACTTCATCTGCCAAAGGCATCCCAAAGGGAGTGCAGAAGTGCCACAACATGGCTGCTTTCACGGCTTTTCCCTTAGGAAGAACCCTAATACCCGGCTGATTTACCTTCCTAGGGTTACTGTTAGGCTTAGGCCTAGGACTTTTAAAACCAGGAAGCCCTGGGCTCCAGGCACACTGCAGCTGCGAAAGGCATCCCAAGGGGAGCGCAAAAGTGACGCAACTTGGCTGCCACCACTGATATTTCCATGAGACCATCCCGAACCATAGGCTGATTTTCCTTCCTAGGGTTAAGGTTTGAGTTACGCCTAGGGTAAGGGTTCTATTAACCAGAAAGCCCTGAGTTCCAAGAACACAGCAGCTGCGAAGGACTAGCCAAGAAGAGCGCAAAAGTACCACAACATGCCTGCCTCCACAGCTTTTTCCTTGGGGACATGCCTAATTCCTGGCTGATTTGCCTTTCTCGTCTTAGGGTTGGGGTTCGGCCTAGGGCTAGGATTTTTAAATCAGGAAGCCCTGAGTTCCAGGCACACTGGAGCTGTGAAAGGCATCCAAAAGGGAGTGCAAAAGTGCCACAACATGGCTGCTTTCACGGCTTTTTCCTTGGCAAGAAGCCTAACACCAGGCTGATTTACCTTCCCAGGGTTACTGTTAGGCTTAGGCCTAGGGCTAGGATTTTTAAAACTAGGAAGCCCTTAGCTCCAGGCACACTGCAGCTGTTCAAGGCATCCCAAGGGGAGTACAAAAGTGCAACAACATGGCAGCTTTCACAGCTTTTTCCTTGGCACCATCCCTATACCTAGGCTGATTTATCTGCCTAGGGTTAGGGTTAGGCTTCAGCCTAGGGCTTGGATTTCTTTAACCAGGAAGCCCTGAGTTCCAGGCTTACTTCATCTGCCAAAGGCATCCCAAAGGGAGTGCAGAAGTGCCACAACATGGCTGCTTTCACGGCTTTTCCCTTAGGAAGAACCCTAATACCCGGCTGATTTACCTTCCTAGGGTTACTGTTAGGCTTAGGCCTAGGACTTTTAAAACCAGGAAGCCCTGGGCTCCAGGCACACTGCAGCTGCGAAAGGCATCCCAAGGGGAGCGCAAAAGTGACGCAACTTGGCTGCCACCACTGATATTTCCATGAGACCATCCCGAACCATAGGCTGATTTTCCTTCCTAGGGTTAAGGTTTGAGTTACGCCTAGGGTAAGGTTTCTATTAACCAGAAAGCCCTGAGTTCCAAGAACACAGCAGCTGCGAAGGACTAGCCAAGAAGAGCGCAAAAGTACCACAACATGCCTGCCTCCACAGCTTTTTCCTTGGGGACATGCCTAATTCCTGGCTGATTTGCCTTTCTCGTCGTAGGGTTGGGGTTCGGCCTAGGGCTAGGATTTTTAAAATCAGGAAGCCCTGAGTTCCAGGCACACTGGAGCTGTGAAAGGCATCCAAAAGGGAGTGCAAAAGTGCCACAACATGGCTGCTTTCACGGCTTTTTCCTTGGCAAGAAGCCTAACACCAGGCTGATTTCCCTTCCCAGGGTTACTGTTAGGCTTAGGCCTAGGGCTAGGATTTTTAAAACTAGGAAGCCCTTAGCTCCAGGCACACTGCAGCTGTTCAAGGCATCCCAAGGGGAGTACAAAAGTGCAACAACATGGCAGCTTTCACAGCTTTTTCCTTGGCACCATCCCTATACCTAGGCTGATTTATCTGCCTAGGGTTAGGGTTAGGCTTCAGCCTAGGGCTTGGATTTCTTTAACCAGGAAGCCCTGAGTTCCAGGCTTCCTTCATCTGCCAAAGGCATCCCAAAGGGAGTGCAGAAGTGCCACAACATGGCTGCTTTCACGGCTTTTCCCTTAGGAAGAACCCTAATACCCGGCTGATTTACCTTCCTAGGGTTACTGTTAGGCTTAGGCCTAGGACTTTTAAAACCAGGAAGCCCTGGGCTCCAGGCACACTGCAGCTGCGAAAGGCATCCCAAGGGGAGCGCAAAAGTGACGCAACTTGGCTGCCACCACTGATATTTCCATGAGACCATCCCGAACCATAGGCTGATTTTCCTTCCTAGGGTTAAGGTTTGAGTTACGCCTAGGGTAAGGGTTCTATTAACCAGAAAGCCCTGAGTTCCAAGAACACAGCAGCTGCGAAGGACTAGCCAAGAAGAGCGCAAAAGTACCACAACATGCCTGCCTCCACAGCTTTTTCCTTGGGGACATGCCTAATTCCTGGCTGATTTGCCTTTCTCGTCTTAGGGTTGGGGTTCGGCCTAGGGCTAGGATTTTTAAAATCAGGAAGCCCTGAGTTCCAGGCACACTGGAGCTGTGAAAGGCATCCAAAAGGGAGTGCAAAAGTGCCACAACATGGCTGCTTTCACGGCTTTTTCCTTGGCAAGAAGCCTAACACCAGGCTGATTTCCCTTCCCAGGGTTACTGTTAGGCTTAGGCCTAGGGCTAGGATTTTTAAAACTAGGAAGCCCTGGGCTCCAGGCACACTGCAGCTGTTCAAGGCATCCCAAGGGGAGTACAAAAGTGCAACAACATGGCAGCTTTCACAGCTTTTTCCTTGGCACCATCCCTATACCTAGGCTGATTTTTATTTTTGCCAAGGGTTAGGGTTAGGGTTCAGCCTAGGGCTTGGATTTCTTTAACCAGGAAGCCCTGAGTTCCAGGCTTCCTTCATCTGCCAAAGGCATCCCAAAGGGAGTGCAGAAGTGCCACAACATGGCTGCTTTCACGGCTTTTTCCTTAGGAAGAACCCTAATACCCGGCTGATTTACCTTCCTAGGGTTACTGTTAGGCTTAGGCCTAGGACTTTTAAAACCAGGAAGCCCTGGGCTCCAGGCACACTGCAGCTGCGAAAGGCATCCCAAGGGGAGCGCAAAAGTGACACAACTTGGCTGCCACCACTGATATTTCCATGAGACCATCCCGAACCATAGGTTGATTTTCCTTCCTAGGGTTAAGGTTTGAGTTACGCCTAGGGTAAGGGTTCTATTAACCAGAAAGCCCTGAGTTCCAAGAACACAGCAGCTGCGAAGGACTAGCCAAGAAGAGCGCAAAAGTACCACAACATGCCTGCCTCCACAGCTTTTTCCTTGTGGACATGCCTAATTCCTGGCTGATTTGCCTTTCTCGTCTTAGGGTTGGGGTTCGGCCTAGGGCTAGGATTTTTAAAATCAGGAAGCCCTGAGTTCCAGGCACACTGGAGCTGTGAAAGGCATCCAAAAGGGAGTGCAAAAGTGCCACAACATGGCTGCTTTCACGGCTTTTTCCTTGGCAAGAAGCCTAACACCAGGCTGATTTACCTTCCCAGGGTTACTGTTAGGCTTAGGCCTAGGGCTAGGATTTTAAAACTAGGAAGCCCTTAGCTCCAGGCACACTGCAGCTGTTCAAGGCATCCCAAGGGGAGTACAAAAGTGCAACAACATGGCAGCTTTCACAGCTTTTTCCTTGGCACCATCCCTATACCTAGGCTGATTTATCTGCCTAGGGTTAGGGTTAGGGTTCAGCCTAGGGCTTGGATTTCTTTAACCAGGAAGCCCTGAGTTCCAGGCTTACTTCATCTGCCAAAGGCATCCCAAAGGAGTGCAGAAGTGCCACAACATGGCTGCTTTCACGGCTTTTCCCTTAGAAGAACCCTAATACCCGGCTGATTTACCTTCCTAGGGTTACTGTTAGGCTTAGGCCTAGGACTTTTAAAACCAGGAAGCCCTGGGCTCCAGGCACACTGCAGCTGCGAAAGGCATCCCAAGGGGAGCGCAAAAGTGACGCAACTTGGCTGCCACCACTGATATTTCCATGAGACCATCCCGAACCATAGGCTGATTTTCCTTCCTAGGGTTAAGGTTTGAGTTACGCCTAGGGTAAGGGTTCTATTAACCAGAAAGCCCTGAGTTCCAAGAACACAGCAGCTGCGAAGGACTAGCCAAGAAGAGCGCAAAAGTACCACAACATGCCTGCCTCCACAGCTTTTTCCTTGTGGACATGCCTAATTCCTGGCTGATTTGCCTTTCTCGTCTTAGGGTTGGGGTTAGGCCTAGGGCTAGGATTTTAAAATCAGGAAGCCCTGAGTTCCAGGCACACTGGAGCTGTGAAAGGCATCCAAAAGGGAGTGCAAAAGTGCCACAACATGGCTGCTTTCACGGCTTTTTCCTTGGCAAGAAGCCTAACACCAGGCTGATTTACCTTCCCAGGGTTACTGTTAGGCTTAGGCCTAGGGCTAGGATTTTTAAAACTAGGAAGCCCTGGGCTCCAGGCACACTGCAGCTGTTCAAGGCATCCCAAGGGGAGTACAAAAGTGCAACAACATGGCAGCTTTCACAGCTTTTTCCTTGGCACCATCCCTATACCTAGGCTGATTTATCTGCCTAGGGTTAGGGTTAGGGTTCAGCCTAGGGCTTGGATTTCTTTAACCAGGAAGCCCTGAGTTCCAGGCTTACTTCATCTGCCAAAGGCATCCCAAAGGGAGTGCAGAAGTGCCACAACATGGCTGCTTTCACGGCTTTGCCCTTAGGAAGAACCCTAATACCCGGCTGATTTACCTTCCTAGGGTTACTGTTAGGCTTAGGCCTAGGACTTTTAAAACCAGGAAGCCCTGGGCTCCAGGCACACTGCAGCTGCGAAAGGCATCCCAAGGGGAGCGCAAAAGTGACGCAACTTGGCTGCCACCACTGATATTTCCATGAGACCATCCCGAACCATAGGCTGATTTTCCTTCCTAGGGTTAAGGTTTGAGTTACGCCTAGGGTAAGGGTTCTATTAACCAGAAAGCCCTGAGTTCCAAGAACACAGCAGCTGCGAAGGACTAGCCAAGAAGAGCGCAAAAGTACCACAACATGCCTGCCTCCACAGCTTTTTCCTTGTGGACATGCCTAATTCCTGGCTGATTTGCCTTTCTCGTCGTAGGGTTGGGGTTCGGCCTAGGGCTAGGATTTTTAAAATCAGGAAGCCCTGAGTTCCAGGCACACTGGAGCTGTGAAAGGCATCCAAAAGGGAGTGCAAAAGTGCCACAACATGGCTGCTTTCACGGCTTTTTCCTTGGCAAGAAGCCTAACACCAGGCTGATTTACCTTCCCAGGGTTACTGTTAGGCTTAGGCCTAGGGCTAGGATTTTTAAAACTAGGAAGCCCTGGGCTCCAGGCACACTGCAGCTGTTCAAGGCATCCCAAGGGGAGTACAAAAGTGCAACAACATGGCAGCTTTCACAGCTTTTTCCTTGGCACCATCCTATACCTAGGCTGATTTATCTGCCTAGGGTTAGGGTTAGGCTTCAGCCTAGGGCTTGGATTTCTTTAACCAGGAAGCCTGAGTTCCAGGCTTCCTTCATCTGCCAAAGGCATCCCAAAGGGAGTGCAGAAGTGCCACAACATGGCTGCTTTCACGGCTTTTCCCTTAGGAAGAACCCTAATACCCGGCTGATTTACCTTCCTAGGGTTACTGTTAGGCTTAGGCCTAGGACTTTTAAAACCAGGAAGCCCTGGGCTCCAGGCACACTGCAGCTGCGAAAGGCATCCCAAGGGGAGCGCAAAAGTGACGCAACTTGGCTGCCACCACTGATATTTCCATGAGACCATCCCGAACCATAGGCTGATTTTCCTTCCTAGGCTTAAGGTTTGAGTTACGCCTAGGGTAAGGGTTCTATTAACCAGAAAGCCCTGAGTTCCAAGAACACAGCAGCTGCGAAGGACTAGCCAAGAAGAGCGCAAAAGTACCACAACATGCCTGCCTCCACAGCTTTTTCCTTGGGGACATGCCTAATTCCTGGCTGATTTGCCTTTCTCGTCGTAGGGTTGGGGTTCGGCCTAGGGCTAGGATTTTTAAAATCAGGAAGCCCTGAGTTCCAGGCACACTGGAGCTGTGAAAGGCATCCAAAAGGGAGTGCAAAAGTGCCACAACATGGCTGCTTTCACGGCTTTTTCCTTGGCAAGAAGCCTAACACCAGGCTGATTTCCCTTCCCAGGGTTACTGTTAGGCTTAGGCCTAGGGCTAGGATTTTTAAAACTAGGAAGCCCTTAGCTCCAGGCACACTGCAGCTGTTCAAGGCATCCCAAGGGGAGTACAAAAGTGCAACAACATGGCAGCTTTCACAGCTTTTCCTTGGCACCATCCCTATACCTAGGCTGATTTATCTGCCTAGGGTTAGGGTTAGGCTTCAGCCTAGGGCTTGGATTTCTTTAACCAGGAAGCCCTGAGTTCCAGGCTTACTTCATCTGCCAAAGGCATCCCAAAGGGAGTGCAGAAGTGCCACAACATGGCTGCTTTCACGGCTTTTTCCTTGGCAAGAAGCCTAAAACCAGGCTGATTTACCTTCCTAGGGTTACTGTTAGGCTTAGGCCTAGGACTTTTAAAACCAGGAAGCCCTGGGCTCCAGGCACACTGCAGCTGCGAAAGGCATCCCAAGGGGAGCGCAAAAGTGACGCAACTTGGCTGCCACCACTGATATTTCCATGAGACCATCCCGAACCATAGGCTGATTTTCCTTCCTAGGGTTAAGGTTTGAGTTACGCCTAGGGTAAGGGTTCTATTAACCAGAAAGCCCTGAGTTCCAAGAACACAGCAGCTGCGAAGGACTAGCCAAGAAGAGCGCAAAAGTACCACAACATGCCTGCCTCCACAGCTTTTTCCTTGTGGACATGCCTAATTCCTGGCTGATTTGCCTTTCTTGTCGTAGGGTTGGGGTTCGGCCTAGGCTAGGATTTTTAAAATCAGGAAGCCCTGAGTTCCAGGCACACTGGAGCTGTGAAAGGCATCCAAAAGGGAGTGCAAAAGTGCCACAACATGGCTGCTTTCACGGCTTTTTCCTTGGCAAGAAGCCTAACACCAGGCTGATTTACCTTCCCAGGGTTACTGTTAGGCTTAGGCCTAGGGCTAGGATTTTTAAAACTAGGAAGCCCTTAGCTCCAGGCACACTGCAGCTGTTCAAGGCATCCCAAGGGGAGTACAAAAGTGCAACAACATGGCAGCTTTCACAGCTTTTTCCTTGGCACCATCCCTATACCTAGGCTGATTTATCTGCCTAGGGTTAGGGTTAGGCTTCAGCCTAGGGCTTGGATTTCTTTAACCAGGAAGCCCTGAGTTCCAGGCTTACTTCATCTGCCAAAGGCATCCCAAAGGGAGTGCAGAAGTGCCACAACACGGCTGCTTTCACGGCTTTTCCCTTAGGAAGAACCCTAATACCCGGCTGATTTACCTTCCTAGGGTTACTGTTAGGCTTAGGCCTAGGACTTTTAAAACCAGTAGGAAGCCCTGGGCTCCAGGCACACTGCAGCTGCGAAAGGCATCCCAAGGGGAGCGCAAAAGTGACGCAACTTGGCTGCCACCACTGATATTTCCATGAGACCATCCCGAACCATAGGCTGATTTTCCTTCCTAGGGTTAAGGTTTGAGTTACGCCTAGGGTAAGGGTTCTATTAACCAGAAAGCCCTGAGTTCCAAGAACACAGCAGCTGCGAAGGACTAGCCAAGAAGAGCGCAAAAGTACCACAACATGCCTGCCTCCACAGCTTTTTCCTTGGGGACATGCCTAATTCCTGGCTGATTTGCCTTTCTCGTCGTAGGGTTGGGGTTCGGCCTAGGGCTAGGATTTTTAAAATCAGGAAGCCCTGAGTTCCAGGCACACTGGAGCTGTGAAAGGCATCCAAAAGGGAGTGCAAAAGTGCCACAACATGGCTGCTTTCACGGCTTTTTCCTTGGCAAGAAGCCTAACACCAGGCTGATTTACCTTCCCAGGGTTACTGTTAGGCTTAGGCCTAGTGCTAGGATATTTAAAACTAGGAAGCCCTTAGCTCCAGGCACACTGCAGCTGTGCAAGGCATCCCAAGGGGAGTACAAAAGTGCAACAACATGGCAGCTTTCACAGCTTTTTCCTTGGCACCATCCCTATACCTAGGCTGATTTATCTGCCTAGGGTTAGGGTTAGGCTTCAGCCTAGGGCTTGGATTTCTTTAACCAGGAAGCCCTGAGTTCCAGGCTTACTTCATCTGCCAAAGGCATCCCAAAGGGAGTGCAGAAGTGCCACAACATGGCTGCTTTCACGGCTTTTCCCTTAGGAAGAACCCTAATACCCGGCTGATTTACCTTCCTAGGGTTACTGTTAGGCTTAGGCCTAGGACTTTTAAAACCAGGAAGCCCTGGGCTCCAGGCACACTGCAGCTGCGAAAGGCATCCCAAGGGGAGCGCAAAAGTGACGCAACTTGGCTGCCACCACTGATATTTCCATGAGACCATCCCGAACCATAGGCTGATTTTCCTTCCTAGGGTTAAGGTTTGAGTTACGCCTAGGGTAAGGGTCTATTAACCAGAAAGCCCTGAGTTCCAAGAACACAGCAGCTGCGAAGGACTAGCCAAGAAGAGCGCAAAAGTAGCACAACATGCCTGCCTCCACAGCTTTTTCCTTGGGGACATGCCTAATTCCTGGCTGATTTGCCTTTCTCGTCTTAGGGTTGGGGTTCGGCCTAGGGCTAGGATTTTTAAAATCAGGAAGCCCTGAGTTCCAGGCACACTGGAGCTGTGAAAGGCATCCAAAAGGAGTGCAAAAGTGCCACAACATGGCTGCTTTCACGGCTTTTTCCTTGGCAAGAAGCCTAACACCAGGCTGATTTACCTTCCCAGGGTTACTGTTAGGCTTAGGCCTAGGGCTAGGATTTTTAAAACTAGGAAGCCCTTAGCTCCAGGCACACTGCAGCTGTTCAAGGCATCCCAAGGGGAGTACAAAAGTGCAACAACATGGCAGCTTTCACAGCTTTTTCCTTGGCACCATCCCTATACCTAGGCTGATTTATCTGCCTAGGGTTAGGGTTAGGCTTCAGCCTAGGGCTTGGATTTCTTTAACCAGGAAGCCTGAGTTCCAGGCTTACTTCATCTGCCAAAGGCATCCCAAAGGGAGTGCAGAAGTGCCACAACATGGCTGCTTTCACGGCTTTTCCCTTGGAAGAACCCTAATACCCGGCTGATTTACCTTCCTAGGGTTACTGTTAGCTTAGGCCTAGGACTTTTAAAACCAGGAAGCCCTGGGCTCCAGGCACACTGCAGCTGCGAAAGGCATCCCAAGGGGAGCGCAAAAGTGACGCAACTTGGCTGCCACCACTGATATTTCCATGAGACCATCCCGAACCATAGGCTGATTTTCCTTCCTAGGCTTAAGGTTTGAGTTACGCCTAGGGTAAGGGTTCTATTAACCAGAAAGCCCTGAGTTCCAAGAACACAGCAGCTGCGAAGGACTAGCCAAGAAGAGCGCACAAGTACCACAACATGCCTGCCTCCACAGCTTTTCCTTGGGGACATGCCTAATTCCTGGCTGATTTGCCTTTCTCGTCGTAGGGTTGGGGTTCGGCCTAGGGCTAGGATTTTTAAAATCAGGAAGCCCTGAGTTCCAGGCACACTGGAGCTGTGAAAGGCATCCAAAAGGGAGTGCAAAAGTGCCACAACATGGCTGCTTTCACGGCTTTTTCCTTGGCAAGAAGCCTAACACCAGGCTGATTTACCTTCCCAGGGTTACTGTTAGGCTTAGGCCTAGGGCTAGGATTTTTAAAACTAGGAAGCCCTTAGCTCCAGGCACACTGCAGCTGTTCAAGGCATCCCAAGGGGAGTACAAAAGTGCAACAACATGGCAGCTTTCACAGCTTTTTCCTTGGCACCATCCCTATACCTAGGCTGATTTATCTGCCTAGGGTTAGGGTTAGGCTTCAGCCTAGGGCTTGGATTTCTTTAACCAGGAAGCCCTGAGTTCCAGGCTTACTTCATCTGCCAAAGGCATCCCAAAGGGAGTGCAGAAGTGCCACAACATGGCTGCTTTCACGGCTTTTCCCTTAGGAAGAACCCTAATACCCGGCTGATTTACCTTCCTAGGGTTACTGTTAGGCTTAGGCCTAGGACTTTTAAAACCAGGAAGCCCTGGGCTCCAGGCACACTGCAGCTGCGAAAGGCATCCAAGGGGAGCGCAAAAGGGACGCAAGCAACTTGGCTGCCACCACTGATATTTCCATGAGAACATCCCGAACCATAGGCTGATTTTCCTTCCTAGGGTTAAGGTTTGAGTTACGCCTAGGGTAAGGGCTCTATTAACCAGAAAGCCCTGAGTTCCAAGAACACAGCAGCTGCGAAGGACTAGCCAAGAAGAGCGCAAAAGTACCACAACATGCCTGCCTCCACAGCTTTTTCCTTGTGGACATGCCTAATTCCTGGCTGATTTGCCTTTCTCGTCTTAGGGTTGGGGTTCGGCCTAGGGCTAGGATTTTTAAAATCAGGAAGCCCTGAGTTCCAGGCACACTGGAGCTGTGAAAGGCATCCAAAAGGGAGTGCAAAAGTGCCACAACATGGCTGCTTTCACGGCTTTTTCCTTGGCAAGAAGCCTAACACCAGGCTGATTTACCTTCCCAGGGTTACTGTTAGGCTTAGGCCTAGGGCTAGGATTTTTAAAACTAGGAAGCCCTTAGCTCCAGGCACACTGCAGCTGTTCAAGGCATCCCAAGGGGAGTACAAAAGTGCAACAACATGGCAGCTTTCACAGCTTTTTCCTTGGCACCATCCCTATACCTAGGCTGATTTATCTGCCTAGGGTTAGGGTTAGGCTTCAGCCTAGGGCTTGGATTTCTTTAACCAGGAAGCCCTGAGTTCCAGGCTTACTTCATCTGCCAAAGGCATCCCAAAGGGAGTGCAGAAGTGCCACAACATGGCTGCTTTCACGGCTTTTCCCTTAGGAAGAACCCTAATACCGGGCTGATTTACCTTCCTAGGGTTACTGTTAGGCTTAGGCCTAGGACTTTTAAAACCAGGAAGCCCTGGGCTCCAGGCACACTGCAGCTGCGAAAGGCATCCCAAGGGGAGCGCAAAAGTGACGCAACTTGGCTGCCACCACTGATATTTCCATGAGACCATCCCGAACCATAGGCTGATTTTCCTTCCTAGGCTTAAGGTTTGAGTTACACCTAGGGTAAGGTTTCTATTAACCAGAAAGCCCTGAGTTCCAAGAACACAGCAGCTGCGAAGGACTAGCCAAGAAGAGCGCAAAAGTACCACAACATGCCTGGCTCCACAGCTTTTTCCTTGGGGACATGCCTAATTCCTGGCTGATTTGCCTTTCTCGTCTTAGGGTTGGGGTTCGGCCTAGGGCTAGGATTTTTAAAATCAGGAAGCCCTGAGTTCCAGGCACACTGGAGCTGTGAAAGGCATCCAAAAGGGAGTGCAAAAGTGCCACAACATGGCTGCTTTCACGGCTTTTTCCTTGGCAAGAAGCCTAACACCAGGCTGATTTACCTTCCCAGGGTTACTGTTAGGCTTAGGCCTAGGGCTAGGATTTTTAAAACTAGGAAGCCCTTAGCTCCAGGCACACTGCAGCTGTTCAAGGCATCCCAAGGGGAGTACAAAAGTGCAACAACATGGCAGCTTTCACAGCTTTTTCCTTGGCACCATCCCTATACCTAGGCTGATTTATCTGCCTAGGGTTAGGGTTAGGCTTCAGCCTAGGGCTTGGATTTCTTTAACCAGGAAGCCCTGAGTTCCAGGCTTCCTTCATCTGCCAAAGGCATCCCAAAGGGAGTGCAGAAGTGCCACAACATGGCTGCTTTCACGGCTTTTCCCTTAGGAAGAACCCTAATACCCGGCTGATTTACCTTCCTAGGGTTACTGTTAGGCTTAGGCCTAGGACTTTTAAAACCAGGAAGCCCTGGGCTCCAGGCACACTGCAGCTGCGAAAGGCATCCCAAGGGGAGCGCAAAAGTGACGCAACTTGGCTGCCACCACTGATATTTCCATGAGACCATCCCGAACCATAGGCTGATTTTCCTTCCTAGGGTTAAGGTTTGAGTTACGCCTAGGGTAAGGGTTCTATTAACCAGAAAGCCCTGAGTTCCAAGAACACAGCAGCTGCGAAGGACTAGCCAAGAAGAGCGCACAAGTAGCACAACATGCCTGCCTCCACAGCTTTTTCCTTGGGGACATGCCTAATTCCTGGCTGATTTGCCTTTCTCGTCTTAGGGTTGGGGTTCGGCCTAGGGCTAGGATTTTTAAAATCAGGAAGCCCTGAGTTCCAGGCACACTGGAGCTGTGAAAGGCATCCAAAAGGGAGTGCAAAAGTGCCACAACATGGCTGCTTTCACGGCTTTTTCCTTGGCAAGAAGCCTAACACCAGGCTGATTTACCTTCCCAGGGTTACTGTTAGGCTTAGGCCTAGGGCTAGGATTTTTAAAACTAGGAAGCCCTTAGCTCCAGGCACACTGCAGCTGTTCAAGGCATCCCAAGGGGAGTACAAAAGTGCAACAACATGGCAGCTTTCACAGCTTTTTCCTTGGCACCATCCCTATACCTAGGCTGATTTATCTGCCTAGGGTTAGGGTTAGGCTTCAGCCTAGGGCTTGGATTTCTTTAACCAGGAAGCCCTGAGTTCCAGGCTTCCTTCATCTGCCAAAGGCATCCCAAAGGGAGTGCAGAAGTGCCACAACATGGCTGCTTTCACGGCTTTTCCCTTTGGAAGAACCCTAATACCCGGCTGATTTACCTTCCTAGGGTTACTGTTAGGCTTAGGCCTAGGACTTTTAAAACCAGGAAGCCCTGGGCTCCAGGCACACTGCAGCTGCGAAAGGCATCCCAAGGGGAGCGCAAAAGTGACGCAACTTGGCTGCCACCACTGATATTTCCATGAGAACATCCCGAACCATAGGCTGATTTTCCTTCCTAGGGTTAAGGTTTGAGTTACGCCTAGGGTAAGGGCTCTATTAACCAGAAAGCCCTGAGTTCCAAGAACACAGCAGCTGCGAAGGACTAGCCAAGAAGAGCGCAAAAGTACCACAACATGCCTGCCTCCACAGCTTTTTCCTTGTGGACATGCCTAATTCCTGGCTGATTTGCCTTTCTCGTCTTAGGGTTGGGGTTCGGCCTAGGGCTAGGATTTTTAAAATCAGGAAGCCCTGAGTTCCAGGCACACTGGAGCTGTGAAAGGCATCCAAAAGGGAGTGCAAAAGTGCCACAACATGGCTGCTTTCACGGCTTTTTCCTTGGCAAGAAGCCTAACACCAGGCTGATTTACCTTCCCAGGGTTACTGTTAGGCTTAGGCCTAGGGCTAGGATTTTTAAAACTAGGAAGCCCTTAGCTCCAGGCACACTGCAGCTGTTCAAGGCATCCCAAGGGGAGTACAAAAGTGCAACAACATGGCAGCTTTCACAGCTTTTTCCTTGGCACCATCCCTATACCTAGGCTGATTTATCTGCCTAGGGTTAGGGTTAGGCTTCAGCCTAGGGCTTGGATTTCTTTAACCAGGAAGCCCTGAGTTCCAGGCTTACTTCATCTGCCAAAGGCATCCCAAAGGGAGTGCAGAAGTGCCACAACATGGCTGCTTTCACGGCTTTTCCCTTAGGAAGAACCCTAATACCCGGCTGATTTACCTTCCTAGGGTTACTGTTAGGCTTAGGCCTAGGACTTTTAAAACCAGGAAGCCCTGGGCTCCAGGCACACTGCAGCTGCGAAAGGCATCCCAAGGGGAGCGCAAAAGTGACGCAACTTGGCTGCCACCACTGATATTTCCATGAGACCATCCCGAACCATAGGCTGATTTTCCTTCCTAGGCTTAAGGTTTGAGTTACACCTAGGGTAAGGTTTCTATTAACCAGAAAGCCCTGAGTTCCAAGAACACAGCAGCTGCGAAGGACTAGCCAAGAAGAGCGCAAAAGTACCACAACATGCCTGGCTCCACAGCTTTTTCCTTGGGGACATGCCTAATTCCTGGCTGATTTGCCTTTCTCGTCGTAGGGTTGGGGTTCGGCCTAGGGCTAGGATTTTTAAAATCAGGAAGCCCTGAGTTCCAGGCACACTGGAGCTGTGAAAGGCATCCAAAAGGGAGTGCAAAAGTGCCACAACATGGCTGCTTTCACGGCTTTTTCCTTGGCAAGAAGCCTAACACCAGGCTGATTTACCTTCCCAGGGTTACTGTTAGGCTTAGGCCTAGGGCTAGGATTTTTAAAACTAGGAAGCCCTTAGCTCCAGGCACACTGCAGCTGTTCAAGGCATCCCAAGGGGAGTACAAAAGTGCAACAACATGGCAGCTTTCACAGCTTTTTCCTTGGCACCATCCCTATACCTAGGCTGATTTATCTGCCTAGGGTTAGGGTTAGGCTTCAGCCTAGGGCTTGGATTTCTTTAACCAGGAAGCCCTGAGTTCCAGGCTTACTTCATCTGCCAAAGGCATCCCAAAGGGAGTGCAGAAGTGCCACAACATGGCTGCTTTCACGGCTTTTTCCTTGGCAAGAAGCCTAAAACCAGGCTGATTTACCTTCCTAGGGTTACTGTTAGGCTTAGGCCTAGGACTTTTAAAACCAGGAAGCCCTGGGCTCCAGGCACACTGCAGCTGCGAAAGGCATCCCAAGGGGAGCGCAAAAGTGACGCAACTTGGCTGCCACCACTGATATTTCCATGAGACCATCCCGAACCATAGGCTGATTTTCCTTCCTAGGGTTAAGGTTTGAGTTACGCCTAGGGTAAGGGTTCTATTAACCAGAAAGCCCTGAGTTCCAAGAACACAGCAGCTGCGAAGGACTAGCCAAGAAGAGCGCAAAAGTACCACAACATGCCTGCCTCCACAGCTTTTTCCTTGGGGACATGCCTAATTCCTGGCTGATTTGCCTTTCTCGTCTTAGGGCTGGGGTTCGGCCTAGGGCTAGGATTTTTAAAATCAGGAAGCCCTGAGTTCCAGGCACACTGGAGCTGTGAAAGGCATCCAAAAGGGAGTGCAAAAGTGCCACAACATGGCTGCTTTCACGGCTTTTTCCTTGGCAAGAAGCCTAACACCAGGCTGATTTACCTTCCCAGGGTTACTGTTAGGCTTAGGCCTAGGGCTAGGATTTTTAAAACTAGGAAGCCCTTAGCTCCAGGCACACTGCAGCTGTTCAAGGCATCCCAAGGGGAGTACAAAAGTGCAACAACATGGCAGCTTTCACAGCTTTTTCCTTGGCACCATCCCTATACCTAGGCTGATTTATCTGCCTAGGGTTAGGGTTAGGCTTCAGCCTAGGGCTTGGATTTCTTTAACCAGGAAGCCCTGAGTTCCAGGCTTACTTCATCTGCCAAAGGCATCCCAAAGGGAGTGCAGAAGTGCCACAACATGGCTGCTTTCACGGCTTTTCCCTTAGGAAGAACCCTAATACCCGGCTGATTTACCTTCCTAGGGTTACTGTTAGGCTTAGGCCTAGGACTTTTAAAACCAGGAAGCCCTGGGCTCCAGGCACACTGCAGCTGCGAAAGGCATCCCAAGGGGAGCGCAAAAGGGACGCAACTTGGCTGCCACCACTGATATTTCCATGAGACCATCCCGAACCATAGGCTGATTTTCCTTCCTAGGGTTAAGGTTTGAGTTACGCCTAGGGTAAGGGTTCTATTAACCAGAAAGCCCTGAGTTCCAAGAACACAGCAGCTGCGAAGGACTAGCCAAGAAGAGCACAAAAGTACCACAACATGCCTGCCTCCACAGCTTTTTCCTTGGGGATATGCCTAATTCCTGGCTGATTTGCCTTTCTCGTCTTAGGGCTGGTGTTCGGCCTAGGGCTATGATTTTTAAAATCAGGAAGCCCTGAGTTCCAGGCACACTGGAGCTGTGAAAGGCATCCAAAAGGGAGTGCAAAAGTGCCACAACATGGCTGCTTTCACGGCTTTTTCCTTGGCAAGAAGCCTAACACCAGGCTGATTTACCTTCCCAGGGTTACTGTTAGGCTTAGGCCTAGGGCTAGGATTTTTAAAACTAGGAAGCCCTTAGCTCCAGGCACACTGCAGCTGTTCAAGGCATCCCAAGGGGAGTACAAAAGTGCAACAACATGGCAGCTTTCACAGCTTTTTCCTTGGCACCATCCCTATACCTAGGCTGATTTATCTGCCTAGGGTTAGGGTTAGGCTTCAGCCTAGGGCTTGGATTTCTTTAACCAGGAAGCCCTGAGTTCCAGGCTTACTTCATCTGCCAAAGGCATCCCAAAGGGAGTGCAGAAGTGCCACAACATGGCTGCTTTCACGGCTTTTCCCTTAGGAAGAACCCTAATACCCGGCTGATTTACCTTCCTAGGGTTACTGTTAGGCTTAGGCCTAGGACTTTTAAAACCAGGAAGCCCTGGGCTCCAGGCACACTGCAGCTGCGAAAGGCATCCCAAGGGGAGCGCAAAAGTGACGCAACTTGGCTGCCACCACTGATATTTCCATGAGACCATCCCGAACCATAGGCTGATTTTCCTTCCTAGGCTTAAGGTTTGAGTTACGCCTAGGGTAAGGGTTCTATTAACCAGAAAGCCCTGAGTTCCAAGAACACAGCAGCTGCGAAGGACTAGCCAAGAAGAGCGCAAAAGTACCACAACATGCCTGCCTCCACAGCTTTTTCCTTGGGGACATGCCTAATTCCTGGCTGATTTGCCTTTCTCGTCTTAGGGCTGGTGTTCGGCCTAGGGCTATGATTTTTAAAATCAGGAAGCCCTGAGTTCCAGGCACACTGGAGCTGTGAAAGGCATCCAAAAGGGAGTGCAAAAGTGGCACAACATGGCTGCTTTCACGGCTTTTTCCTTGGCAAGAAGCCTAACACCAGGCTGATTTACCTTCCCAGGGTTACTGTTAGGCTTAGGCCTAGGGCTAGGATTTTTAAAACTAGGAAGCCCTTAGCTCCAGGCACACTGCAGCTGTTCAAGGCATCCCAAGGGGAGTACAAAAGTGCAACAACATGGCAGCTTTCACAGCTTTTTCCTTGGCACCATCCCTATACCTAGGCTGATTTATCTGCCTAGGGTTAGGGTTAGGCTTCAGCCTAGGGCTTGGATTTCTTTAACCAGGAAGCCCTGAGTTCCAGGCTTACTTCATCTGCCAAAGGCATCCCAAAGGGAGTGCAGAAGTGCCACAACATGGCTGCTTTCACGGCTTTTCCCTTAGGAAGAACCCTAATACCCGGCTGATTTACCTTCCTAGGGTTACTGTTAGGCTTAGGCCTAGGACTTTTAAAACCAGGAAGCCCTGGGCTCCAGGCACACTGCAGCTGCGAAAGGCATCCCAAGGGGAGCGCAAAAGTGACGCAACTTGGCTGCCACCACTGATATTTCCATGAGCCCATCCCGAACCATAGGCTGATTTTCCTTCCTAGGGTTAAGGTTTGAGTTACGCCTAGGGTAAGGGTTCTATTAACCAGAAAGCCCTGAGTTCCAAGAACACAGCAGCTGCGAAGGACTAGCCAAGAAGAGCGCAAAAGTACCACAACATGCCTGCCTCCACAGCTTTTTCCTTGTGGACATGCCTAATTCCTGGCTGATTTGCCTTTCTCGTCTTAGGGTTGGGGTTCGGCCTAGGGCTAGGATTTTTAAAATCAGGAAGCCCTGAGTTCCAGGCACACTGGAGCTGTGAAAGGCATCCAAAAGGGAGTGCAAAAGTGGCACAACATGGCTGCTTTCACGGCTTTTTCCTTGGCAAGAAGCCTAACACCAGGCTGATTTACCTTCCCAGGGTTACTGTTAGGCTTAGGCCTAGGGCTAGGATTTTTAAAACTAGGAAGCCCTTAGCTCCAGGCACACTGCAGCTGTTCAAGGCATCCCAAGGGGAGTACAAAAGTGCAACAACATGGCAGCTTTCACAGCTTTTTCCTTGGCACCATCCCTATACCTAGGCTGATTTATCTGCCTAGGGTTAGGGTTAGGGTTCAGCCTAGGGCTTGGATTTCTTTAACCAGGAAGCCCTGAGTTCCAGGCTTACTTCATCTGCCAAAGGCATCCCAAAGGGAGTGCAGAAGTGCCACAACATGGCTGCTTTCACGGCTTTTCCCTTAGGAAGAACCCTAATACCCGGCTGATTTACCTTCCTAGGGTTACTGTTAGGCTTAGGCCTAGGACTTTTAAAACCAGGAAGCCCTGGGCTCCAGGCACACTGCAGCTGCGAAAGGCATCCCAAGGGGAGCGCAAAAGTGACGCAACTTGGCTGCCACCACTGATATTTCCATGAGACCATCCCGAACCATAGGCTGATTTTCCTTCCTAGGCTTAAGGTTTGAGTTACGCCTAGGGTAAGGGTCTATTAACCAGAAAGCCCTGAGTTCCAAGAACACAGCAGCTGCGAAGGACTAGCCAAGAAGAGCGCAAAAGTACCACAACATGCCTGCCTCCACAGCTTTTTCCTTGGGGACATGCCTAATTCCTGGCTGATTTGCCTTTCTCGTCTTAGGGTTGGGGTTCGGCCTAGGGCTAGGATTTTTAAAATCAGGAAGCCCTGAGTTCCAGGCACACTGGAGCTGTGAAAGGCATCCAAAAGGGAGTGCAAAAGTGCCACAACATGGCTGCTTTCACGGCTTTTTCCTTGGCAAGAAGCCTAACACCAGGCTGATTTACCTTCCCAGGGTTACTGTTAGGCTTAGGCCTAGGGCTAGGATTTTTAAAACTAGGAAGCCCTTAGCTCCAGGCACACTGCAGCTGTTCAAGGCATGCCAAGGGGAGTACAAAAGTGCAACAACATGGCAGCTTTCACAGCTTTTTCCTTGGCACCATCCCTATACCTAGGCTGATTTATCTGCCTAGGGCTTGGATTTCTTTAACCAGGAAGCCCTGAGTTCCAGGCTTACTTCATCTGCCAAAGGCATCCCAAAGGGAGTGCAGAAGTGCCACAACATGGCTGCTTTCACGGCTTTTCCCTTAGGAAGAACCCTAATACCCGGCTGATTTACCTTCCTAGGGTTACTGTTAGGCTTAGGCCTAGGACTTTTAAAACCAGGAAGCCCTGGGCTCCAGGCACACTGCAGCTGCGAAAGGCATCCCAAGGGGAGCGCAAAAGTGACGCAACTTGGCTGCCACCACTGATATTTCCATGAGACCATCCCGAACCATAGGCTGATTTTCCTTCCTAGGGTTAAGGTTTGAGTTACGCCTAGGGTAAGGGTTCTATTAACCAGAAAGCCCTGAGTTCCAAGAACACAGCAGCTGCGAAGGACTAGCCAAGAAGAGCGCAAAAGTACCACAACATGCCTGCCTCCACAGCTTTTTCCTTGGGGACATGCCTAATTCCTGGCTGATTTGCCTTTCTCGTCGTAGGGTTGGGGTTCGGCCTAGGGCTAGGATTTTTAAAATCAGGAAGCCCTGAGTTCCAGGCACACTGGAGCTGTGAAAGGCATCCAAAAGGGAGTGCAAAAGTGCCACAACATGGCTGCTTTCACGGCTTTTTCCTTGGCAAGAAGCCTAACACCAGGCTGATTTACCTTCCCAGGGTTACTGTTAGGCTTAGGCCTAGGGCTAGGATTTTTAAAACTAGGAAGCCCTTAGCTCCAGGCACACTGCAGCTGTTCAAGGCATCCCAAGGGGAGTACAAAAGTGCAACAACATGGCAGCTTTCACAGCTTTTTCCTTGGCACCATCCCTATACCTAGGCTGATTTATCTGCCTAGGGTTAGGGTTAGGCTTCAGCCTAGGGCTTGGATTTCTTTAACCAGGAAGCCCTGAGTTCCAGGCTTACTTCATCTGCCAAAGGCATCCCAAAGGGAGTGCAGAAGTGCCACAACATGGCTGCTTTCACGGCTTTTCCCTTAGGAAGAACCCTAATACCCGGCTGATTTACCTTCCTAGGGTTACTGTTAGGCTTAGGCCTAGGACTTTTAAAACCAGGAAGCCCTGGGCTCCAGGCACACTGCAGCTGCGAAAGGCATCCCAAGGGGAGCGCAAAAGTGACGCAACTTGGCTGCCACCCCTGATATTTCCATGAGACCATCCCGAACCATAGGCTGATTTTCCTTCCTAGGGTTAAGGTTTGAGTTACGCCTAGGGTAAGGGTCTATTAACCAGAAAGCCCTGAGTTCCAAGAACACAGCAGCTGCGAAGGACTAGCCAAGAAGAGCGCAAAAGTACCACAACATGCCTGCCTCCACAGCTTTTTCCTTGGGGACATGCCTAATTCCTGGCTGATTTGCCTTTCTCGTCGTAGGGTTGGGGTTCGGCCTAGGGCTAGGATTTTTAAAATCAGGAAGCCCTGAGTTCCAGGCACACTGGAGCTGTGAAAGGCATCCAAAAGGGAGTGCAAAAGTGCCACAACATGGCTGCTTTCACGGCTTTTTCCTTGGCAAGAAGCCTAACACCAGGCTGATTTACCTTCCCAGGGTTACTGTTAGGCTTAGGCCTAGGGCTAGGATTTTTAAAACTAGGAAGCCCTTAGCTCCAGGCACACTGCAGCTGTTCAAGGCATCCCAAGGGGAGTACAAAAGTGCAACAACATGGCAGCTTTCACAGCTTTTTCCTTGGCACCATCCCTATACCTAGGCTGATTTATCTGCCTAGGGCTTGGATTTCTTTAACCAGGAAGCCCTGAGTTCCAGGCTTACTTCATCTGCCAAAGGCATCCCAAAGGGAGTGCAGAAGTGCCACAACATGGCTGCTTTCACGGCTTTTCCCTTAGGAAGAACCCTAATACCCGGCTGATTTACCTTCCTAGGGTTACTGTTAGGCTTAGGCCTAGGACTTTTAAAACCAGGAAGCCCTGGGCTCCAGGCACACTGCAGCTGTGAAAGGCATCCCAAGGGGAGCGCAAAAGTGACGCAACTTGGCTGCCACCACTGATATTTCCATGAGACCATCCCGAACCATAGGCTGATTTTCCTTCCTAGGGTTAAGGTTTGAGTTACGCCTAGGGTAAGGGTTCTATTAACCAGAAAGCCCTGAGTTCCAAGAACACAGCAGCTGCGAAGGACTAGCCAAGAAGAGCGCAAAAGTACCACAACATGCCTGCCTCCACAGCTTTTTCCTTGTGGACATGCCTAATTCCTGGCTGATTTGCCTTTCTCGTCGTAGGGTTGGGGTTCGGCCTAGGGCTAGGATTTTTAAAATCAGGAAGCCCTGAGTTCCAGGCACACTGGAGCTGTGAAAGGCATCCAAAAGGGAGTGCAAAAGTGCCACAACATGGCTGCTTTCACGGCTTTTTCCTTGGCAAGAAGCCTAACACCAGGCTGATTTACCTTCCCAGGGTTACTGTTAGGCTTAGGCCTAGGGCTAGGATTTTTAAAACTAGGAAGCCCTTAGCTCCAGGCACACTGCAGCTGTTCAAGGCATCCCAAGGGGAGTACAAAAGTGCAACAACATGGCAGCTTTCACAGCTTTTTCCTTGGCACCATCCCTATACCTAGGCTGATTTATCTGCCTAGGGTTAGGGTTAGGCTTCAGCCTAGGGCTTGGATTTCTTTAACCAGGAAGCCCTGAGTTCCAGGCTTACTTCATCTGCCAAAGGCATCCCAAAGGGAGTGCAGAAGTGCCACAACATGGCTGCTTTCACGGCTTTTCCCTTAGGAAGAACCCTAATACCCGGCTGATTTACCTTCCTAGGGTTACTGTTAGGCTTAGGCCTAGGACTTTTAAAACCAGGAAGCCCTGGGCTCCAGGCACACTGCAGCTGCGAAAGGCATCCCAAGGGGAGCGCAAAAGTGACGCAACTTGGCTGCCACCACTGATATTTCCATGAGACCATCCCGAACCATAGGCTGATTTTCCTTCCTAGGGTTAAGGTTTGAGTTACGCCTAGGGTAAGGGTCTATTAACCAGAAAGCCCTGAGTTCCAAGAACACAGCAGCTGCGAAGGACTAGCCAAGAAGAGCGCAAAAGTACCACAACATGCCTGCCTCCACAGCTTTTTCCTTGGGGACATGCCTAATTCCTGGCTGATTTGCCTTTCTCGTCTTAGGGCTGGGGTTCGGCCTAGGGCTAGGATTTTTAAAATCAGGAAGCCCTGAGTTCCAGGCACACTGGAGCTGTGAAAGGCATCCAAAAGGGAGTGCAAAAGTGCCACAACATGGCTGCTTTCACGGCTTTTTCCTTGGCAAGAAGCCTAACACCAGGCTGATTTCCCTTCCCAGGGTTACTGTTAGGCTTAGGCCTAGGGCTAGGATTTTTAAAACTAGGAAGCCCTTTGCTCCAGGCACACTGCAGCTGTTCAAGGCATCCCAAGGGGAGTACAAAAGTGCAACAACATGGCAGCTTTCACAGCTTTTTCCTTGGCACCATCCCTATACCTAGGCTGATTTATCTGCCTAGGGTTAGGGTTAGGCTTCAGCCTAGGGCTTGGATTTCTTTAACCAGGAAGCCCTGAGTTCCAGGCTTACTTCATCTGCCAAAGGCATCCCAAAGGGAGTGCAGAAGTGCCACAACATGGCTGCTTTCACGGCTTTTCCCTTAGGAAGAACCCTAATACCCGGCTGATTTACCTTCCTAGGGTTACTGTTAGGCTTAGGCCTAGGACTTTTAAAACCAGGAAGCCCTGGGCTCCAGGCACACTGCAGCTGCGAAAGGCATCCCAAGGGGAGCGCAAAAGTGACGCAACTTGGCTGCCACCACTGATATTTCCATGAGACCATCCCGAACCATAGGCTGATTTTCCTTCCTAGGGTTAAGGTTTGAGTTACGCCTAGGGTAAGGGTCTATTAACCAGAAAGCCCTGAGTTCCAAGAACACAGCAGCTGCGAAGGACTAGCCAAGAAGAGCGCAAAAGTACCACAACATGCCTGCCTCCACAGCTTTTTCCTTGGGGACATGCCTAATTCCTGGCTGATTTGCCTTTCTCGTCTTAGGGCTGGGGTTCGGCCTAGGGCTAGGATTTTTAAAATCAGGAAGCCCTGAGTTCCAGGCACACTGGAGCTGTGAAAGGCATCCAAAAGGGAGTGCAAAAGTGCCACAACATGGCTGCTTTCACGGCTTTTTCCTTGGCAAGAAGCCTAACACCAGGCTGATTTCCCTTCCCAGGGTTACTGTTAGGCTTAGGCCTAGGGCTAGGATTTTTAAAACTAGGAAGCCCTTTGCTCCAGGCACACTGCAGCTGTTCAAGGCATCCCAAGGGGAGTACAAAAGTGCAACAACATGGCAGCTTTCACAGCTTTTTCCTTGGCACCATCCCTATACCTAGGCTGATTTATCTGCCTAGGGTTAGGGTTAGGCTTCAGCCTAGGGCTTGGATTTCTTTAACCAGGAAGCCCTGAGTTCCAGGCTTACTTCATCTGCCAAAGGCATCCCAAAGGGAGTGCAGAAGTGCCACAACATGGCTGCTTTCACGGCTTTTCCCTTAGGAAGAACCCTAATACCAGGCTGATTTACCTTCCTAGGGTTACTGTTAGGCTTAGGCCTAGGACTTTTAAAACCAGGAAGCCCTGGGCTCCAGGCACACTGCAGCTGCGAAAGGCATCCCAAGGGGAGCGCAAAAGTGACGCAACTTGGCTGCCACCACTGATATTTCCATGAGCCCATCCCGAACCATAGGCTGATTTTCCTTCCTAGGGTTAAGGTTTGAGTTACGCCTAGGGTAAGGGTTCTATTAACCAGAAAGCCCTGAGTTCCAAGAACACAGCAGCTGCGAAGGACTAGCCAAGAAGAGCGCAAAAGTACCACAACATGCCTGCCTCCACAGCTTTTTCCTTGTGGACATGCCTAATTCCTGGCTGATTTGCCTTTCTCGTCTTAGGGTTGGGGTTCGGCCTAGGGCTAGGATTTTTAAAATCAGGAAGCCCTGAGTTCCAGGCACACTGGAGCTGTGAAAGGCATCCAAAAGGGAGTGCAAAAGTGCCACAACATGGCTGCTTTCACGGCTTTTTCCTTGGCAAGAAGCCTAACACCAGGCTGATTTACCTTCCCAGGGTTACTGTTAGGCTTAGGCCTAGGGCTAGGATTTTTAAAACTAGGAAGCCCTTAGCTCCAGGCACACTGCAGCTGTTCAAGGCATCCCAAGGGGAGTACAAAAGTGCAACAACATGGCAGCTTTCACAGCTTTTTCCTTGGCACCATCCCTATACCTAGGCTGATTTATCTGCCTAGGGTTAGGGTTAGGCTTCAGCCTAGGGCTTGGATTTCTTTAACCAGGAAGCCCTGAGTTCCAGGCTTACTTCATCTGCCAAAGGCATCCCAAAGGGAGTGCAGAAGTGCCACAACATGGCTGCTTTCACGGCTTTTCCCTTAGGAAGAACCCTAATACCCGGCTGATTTACCTTCCTAGGGTTACTGTTAGGCTTAGGCCTAGGACTTTTAAAACCAGGAAGCCCTGGGCTCCAGGCACACTGCAGCTGCGAAAGGCATCCCAAGGGGAGCGCAAAAGTGACGCAACTTGGCTGCCACCACTGATATTTCCATGAGCCCATCCCGAACCATAGGCTGATTTTCCTTCCTAGGCTTAAGGTTTGAGTTACGCCTAGGGTAAGGGTTCTATTAACCAGAAAGCCCTGAGTTCCAAGAACACAGCAGCTGCGAAGGACTAGCCAAGAAGAGCGCAAAAGTACCACAACATGCCTGCCTCCACAGCTTTTTCCTTGTGGACATGCCTAATTCCTGGCTGATTTGCCTTTCTCGTCGTAGGGTTGGGGTTCGGCCTAGGGCTAGGATTTTTAAAATCAGGAAGCCCTGAGTTCCAGGCACACTGGAGCTGTGAAAGGCATCCAAAAGGGAGTGCAAAAGTGCCACAACATGGCTGCTTTCACGGCTTTTTCCTTGGCAAGAAGCCTAACAGCAGGCTGATTTACCTTCCCAGGGTTACTGTTAGGCTTAGGCCTAGGGCTAGGATTTTTAAAACTAGGAAGCCCTTAGCTCCAGGCACACTGCAGCTGTTCAAGGCATCCCAAGGGGCGTACAAAAGTGCAACAACATGGCAGCTTTCACAGCTTTTTCCTTGGCACCATCCCTATACCTAGGCTGATTTATCTGCCTAGGGTTAGGGTTAGGCTTCAGCCTAGGGCTTGGATTTCTTTAACCAGGAAGCCCTGAGTTCCAGGCTTACTTCATCTGCCAAAGGCATCCCAAAGGGAGTGCAGAAGTGCCACAACATGGCTGCTTTCACGGCTTTTCCCTTAGGAAGAACCCTAATACCCGGCTGATTTACCTTCCTAGGGTTACTGTTAGGCTTAGGCCTAGGACTTTTAAAACCAGGAAGCCCTGGGCTCCAGGCACACTGCAGCTGTGAAAGGCATCCCAAGGGGAGCGCAAAAGTGACGCAACTTGGCTGCCACCACTGATATTTCCATGAGACCATCCCGAACCATAGGTTGATTTTCCTTCCTAGGGTTAAGGTTTGAGTTACGCCTAGGGTAAGGGTTCTATTAACCAGAAAGCCCTGAGTTCCAAGAACACAGCAGCTGCGAAGGACTAGCCAAGAAGAGCGCAAAAGTACCACAACATGCCTGCCTCCACAGCTTTTTCCTTGGGGACATGCCTAATTCCTGGCTGATTTGCCTTTCTCGTCTTAGGGTTGGGTTTCGGCCTAGGGCTAGGATTTTTAAAATCAGGAAGCCCTGAGTTCCAGGCACACTGGAGCTGTGAAAGGCATCCAAAAGGGAGTGCAAAAGTGCCACAACATGGCTGCTTTCACGGCTTTTTCCTTGGCAAGAAGCCTAACACCAGGCTGATTTACCTTCCCAGGGTTACTGTTAGGCTTAGGCCTAGGGCTAGGATTTTTAAAACTAGGAAGCCCTTAGCTCCAGGCACACTGCAGCTGTTCAAGGCATCCCAAGGGGAGTACAAAAGTGCAACAACATGGCAGCTTTCACAGCTTTTTCCTTGGCACCATCCCTATACCTAGGCTGATTTATCTGCCTAGGGTTAGGGTTAGGCTTCAGCCTAGGGCTTGGATTTCTTTAACCAGGAAGCCCTGAGTTCCAGGCTTACTTCATCTGCCAAAGGCATCCCAAAGGGAGTGCAGAAGTGCCACAACATGGCTGCTTTCACGGCTTTTCCCTTAGGAAGAACCCTAATACCCGGCTGATTTACCTTCCTAGGGTTACTGTTAGGCTTAGGCCTAGGACTTTTAAAACCAGGAAGCCCTGGGCTCCAGGCACACTGCAGCTGCGAAAGGCATCCCAAGGGGAGCGCAAAAGTGACGCAACTTGGCTGCCACCACTGATATTTCCATGAGACCATCCCGAACCATAGGCTGATTTTCCTTCCTAGGGTTAAGGTTTGAGTTACGCCTAGGGTAAGGGCTCTATTAACCAGAAAGCCCTGAGTTCCAAGAACACAGCAGCTGCGAAGGACTAGCCAAGAAGAGCGCAAAAGTACCACAACATGCCTGCCTCCACAGCTTTTTCCTTGTGGACATGCCTAATTCCTGGCTGATTTGCCTTTCTCGTCGTAGGGTTGGGGTTCGGACTAGGGCTAGGATTTTTAAAATCAGGAAGCCCTGAGTTCCAGGCACACTGGAGCTGTGAAAGGCATCCAAAAGGGAGTGCAAAAGTGCCACAACATGGCTGCTTTCACGGCTTTTTCCTTGGCAAGAAGCCTAACACCAGGCTGATTTACCTTCCCAGGGTTACTGTTAGGCTTAGGCCTAGGGCTAGGATTTTTAAAACTAGGAAGCCCTTAGCTCCAGGCACACTGCAGCTGTTCAAGGCATCCCAAGGGGAGTACAAAAGTGCAACAACATGGCAGCTTTCACAGCTTTTTCCTTGGCACCATCCCTATACCTAGGCTGATTTATCTGCCTAGGGCTTGGATTTCTTTAACCAGGAAGCCCTGAGTTCCAGGCTTACTTCATCTGCCAAAGGCATCCCAAAGGGAGTGCAGAAGTGCCACAACATGGCTGCTTTCACGGCTTTTCCCTTAGGAAGAACCCTAATACCCGGCTGATTTACCTTCCTAGGGTTACTGTTAGGCTTAGGCCTAGGACTTTTAAAACCAGGAAGCCCTGGGCTCCAGGCACACTGCAGCTGCGAAAGGCATCCCAAGGGGAGCGCAAAAGTGACGCAACTTGGCTGCCACCACTGATATTTCCATGAGACCATCCCGAACCATAGGTTGATTTTCCTTCCTAGGGTTAAGGTTTGAGTTACGCCTAGGGTAAGGGTTCTATTAACCAGAAAGCCCTGAGTTCCAAGAACACAGCAGCTGCGAAGGACTAGCCAAGAAGAGCGCAAAAGTACCACAACATGCCTGCCTCCACAGCTTTTTCCTTGTGGACATGCCTAATTCCTGGCTGATTTGCCTTTCTCTTCTTAGGGTTGGGGTTCGGCCTAGGGCTAGGATTTTTAAAATCAGGAAGCCCTGGGTTCCAGGCACACTGGAGCTGTGAAAGGCATCCAAAAGGGAGTGCAAAAGTGCCACAACATGGCTGCTTTCACGGCTTTTTCCTTGGCAAGAAGCCTAACACCAGGCTGATTTACCTTCCCAGGGTTACTGTCAGGCTTAGGCCTAGGGCTAGGATTTTTAAAACTAGGAAGCCCTTAGCTCCAGGCACACTGCAGCTGTTCAAGGCATCCCAAGGGGAGTACAAAAGTGCAACAACATGGCAGCTTTCACAGCTTTTTCCTTGGCACCATCCCTATACCTAGGCTGATTTATCTGCCTAGGGTTAGGGTTAGGCTTCAGCCTAGGGCTTGGATTTCTTTAACCAGGAAGCCCTGAGTTCCAGGCTTACTTCATCTGCCAAAGGCATCCCAAAGGGAGTGCAGAAGTGCCACAACATGGCTGCTTTCACGGCTTTTCCCTTAGGAAGAACCCTAATACCCGGCTGATTTACCTTCCTAGGGTTACTGTTAGGCTTAGGCCTAGGACTTTTAAAACCAGGAAGCCCTGGGCTCCAGGCACACTGCAGCTGCGAAAGGCATCCCAAGGGGAGCGCAAAAGTGACGCAACTTGGCTGCCACCCCTGATATTTCCATGAGACCATCCCGAACCATAGGCTGATTTTCCTTCCTAGGGTTAAGGTTTGAGTTACGCCTAGGGTAAGGGTCTATTAACCAGAAAGCCCTGAGTTCCAAGAACACAGCAGCTGCGAAGGACTAGCCAAGAAGAGCGCAAAAGTACCACAACATGCCTGCCTCCACAGCTTTTTCCTTGGGGACATGCCTAATTCCTGGCTGATTTGCCTTTCTCGTCTTAGGGCTGGGGTTCGGCCTAGGGCTAGGATTTTTAAAATCAGGAAGCCCTGAGTTCCAGGCACACTGGAGCTGTGAAAGGCATCCAAAAGGGAGTGCAAAAGTGCCACAACATGGCTGCTTTCACGGCTTTTTCCTTGGCAAGAAGCCTAACACCAGGCTGATTTACCTTCCCAGGGTTACTGTTAGGCTTAGGCCTAGGGCTAGGATTTTTAAAACTAGGAAGCCCTTAGCTCCAGGCACACTGCAGCTGTTCAAGGCATCCCAAGGGGAGTACAAAAGTGCAACAACATGGCAGCTTTCACAGCTTTTTCCTTGGCACCATCCCTATACCTAGGCTGATTTATCTGCCTAGGGCTTGGATTTCTTTAACCAGGAAGCCCTGAGTTCCAGGCTTACTTCATCTGCCAAAGGCATCCCAAAGGGAGTGCAGAAGTGCCACAACATGGCTGCTTTCACGGCTTTTCCCTTAGGAAGAACCCTAATACCCGGCTGATTTACCTTCCTAGGGTTACTGTTAGGCTTAGGCCTAGGACTTTTAAAACCAGGAAGCCCTGGGCTCCAGGCACACTGCAGCTGCGAAAGGCATCCCAAGGGGAGCGCAAAAGTGACGCAACTTGGCTGCCACCACTGATATTTCCATGAGACCATCCCGAACCATAGGCTGATTTTCCTTCCTAGGGTTAAGGTTTGAGTTACGCCTAGGGTAAGGGTTCTATTAACCAGAAAGCCCTGAGTTCCAAGAACACAGCAGCTGCGAAGGACTAGCCAAGAAGAGCGCAAAAGTACCACAACATGCCTGCCTCCACAGCTTTTTCCTTGGGGACATGCCTAATTCCTGGCTGATTTGCCTTTCTCGTCTTAGGGTTGGGGTTCGGCCTAGGGCTAGGATTTTTAAAATCAGGAAGCCCTGAGTTCCAGGCACACTGGAGCTGTGAAAGGCATCCAAAAGGGAGTGCAAAAGTGCCACAACATGGCTGCTTTCACGGCTTTTTCCTTGGCAAGAAGCCTAACACCAGGCTGATTTACCTTCCCAGGGTTACTGTTAGGCTTAGGCCTAGGGCTAGGATTTTTAAAACTAGGAAGCCCTTAGCTCCAGGCACACTGCAGCTGTTCAAGGCATCCCAAGGGGAGTACAAAAGTGCAACAACATGGCAGCTTTCACAGCTTTTTCCTTGGCACCATCCCTATACCTAGGCTGATTTATCTGCCTAGGGTTAGGGTTAGGCTTCAGCCTAGGGCTTGGATTTCTTTAACCAGGAAGCCCTGAGTTCCAGGCTTACTTCATCTGCCAAAGGCATCCCAAAGGGAGTGCAGAAGTGCCACAACATGGCTGCTTTCACGGCTTTTCCCTTAGGAAGAACCCTAATACCCGGCTGATTTACCTTCCTAGGGTTACTGTTAGGCTTAGGCCTAGGACTTTTAAAACCAGGAAGCCCTGGGCTCCAGGCACACTGCAGCTGCGAAAGGCATCCCAAGGGGAGCGCAAAAGTGACGCAACTTGGCTGCCACCACTGATATTTCCATGAGACCATCCCGAACCATAGGCTGATTTTCCTTCCTAGGGTTAAGGTTTGAGTTACGCCTAGGGTAAGGGCTCTATTAACCAGAAAGCCCTGAGTTCCAAGAACACAGCAGCTGCGAAGGACTAGCCAAGAAGAGCGCAAAAGTACCACAACATGCCTGCCTCCACAGCTTTTTCCTTGTGGACATGCCTAATTCCTGGCTGATTTGCCTTTCTCGTCGTAGGGTTGGGGTTCGGACTAGGGCTAGGATTTTTAAAATCAGGAAGCCCTGAGTTCCAGGCACACTGGAGCTGTGAAAGGCATCCAAAAGGGAGTGCAAAAGTGCCACAACATGGCTGCTTTCACGGCTTTTTCCTTGGCAAGAAGCCTAACACCAGGCTGATTTACCTTCCCAGGGTTACTGTTAGGCTTAGGCCTAGGGCTAGGATTTTTAAAACTAGGAAGCCCTTAGCTCCAGGCACACTGCAGCTGTTCAAGGCATCCCAAGGGGAGTACAAAAGTGCAACAACATGGCAGCTTTCACAGCTTTTTCCTTGGCACCATCCCTATACCTAGGCTGATTTATCTGCCTAGGGCTTGGATTTCTTTAACCAGGAAGCCCTGAGTTCCAGGCTTACTTCATCTGCCAAAGGCATCCCAAAGGGAGTGCAGAAGTGCCACAACATGGCTGCTTTCACGGCTTTTCCCTTAGGAAGAACCCTAATACCCGGCTGATTTACCTTCCTAGGGTTACTGTTAGGCTTAGGCCTAGGACTTTTAAAACCAGGAAGCCCTGGGCTCCAGGCACACTGCAGCTGCGAAAGGCATCCCAAGGGGAGCGCAAAAGTGACGCAACTTGGCTGCCACCACTGATATTTCCATGAGACCATCCCGAACCATAGGTTGATTTTCCTTCCTAGGGTTAAGGTTTGAGTTACGCCTAGGGTAAGGGTTCTATTAACCAGAAAGCCCTGAGTTCCAAGAACACAGCAGCTGCGAAGGACTAGCCAAGAAGAGCACAAAAGTACCACAACATGCCTGCCTCCACAGCTTTTTCCTTGTGGACATGCCTAATTCCTGGCTGATTTGCCTTTCTCGTCTTAGGGTTGGGGTTCGGCCTAGGGCTAGGATTTTTAAAATCAGGAAGCCCTGAGTTCCAGGCACACTGGAGCTGTGAAAGGCATCCAAAAGGGAGTGCAAAAGTGCCACAACATGGCTGCTTTCACGGCTTTTTCCTTGGCAAGAAGCCTAACACCAGGCTGATTTACCTTCCCAGGGTTACTGTCAGGCTTAGGCCTAGGGCTAGGATTTTTAAAACTAGGAAGCCCTTAGCTCCAGGCACACTGCAGCTGTTCAAGGCATCCCAAGGGGAGTACAAAAGTGCAACAACATGGCAGCTTTCACAGCTTTTTCCTTGGCACCATCCCTATACCTAGGCTGATTTATCTGCCTAGGGTTAGGGTTAGGCTTCAGCCTAGGGCTTGGATTTCTTTAACCAGGAAGCCCTGAGTTCCAGGCTTACTTCATCTGCCAAAGGCATCCCAAAGGGAGTGCAGAAGTGCCACAACATGGCTGCTTTCACGGCTTTTCCCTTAGGAAGAACCCTAATACCCGGCTGATTTACCTTCCTAGGGTTACTGTTAGGCTTAGGCCTAGGACTTTTAAAACCAGGAAGCCCTGGGCTCCAGGCACACTGCAGCTGCGAAAGGCATCCCAAGGGGAGCGCAAAAGTGACGCAACTTGGCTGCCACCCCTGATATTTCCATGAGACCATCCCGAACCATAGGCTGATTTTCCTTCCTAGGGTTAAGGTTTGAGTTACGCCTAGGGTAAGGGTCTATTAACCAGAAAGCCCTGAGTTCCAAGAACACAGCAGCTGCGAAGGACTAGCCAAGAAGAGCGCAAAAGTACCACAACATGCCTGCCTCCACAGCTTTTTCCTTGGGGACATGCCTAATTCCTGGCTGATTTGCCTTTCTCGTCTTAGGGCTGGGGTTCGGCCTAGGGCTAGGATTTTTAAAATCAGGAAGCCCTGAGTTCCAGGCACACTGGAGCTGTGAAAGGCATCCAAAAGGGAGTGCAAAAGTGCCACAACATGGCTGCTTTCACGGCTTTTTCCTTGGCAAGAAGCCTAACACCAGGCTGATTTACCTTCCCAGGGTTACTGTTAGGCTTAGGCCTAGGGCTAGGATTTTTAAAACTAGGAAGCCCTTAGCTCCAGGCACACTGCAGCTGTTCAAGGCATCCCAAGGGGAGTACAAAAGTGCAACAACATGGCAGCTTTCACAGCTTTTTCCTTGGCACCATCCCTATACCTAGGCTGATTTATCTGCCTAGGGCTTGGATTTCTTTAACCAGGAAGCCCTGAGTTCCAGGCTTACTTCATCTGCCAAAGGCATCCCAAAGGGAGTGCAGAAGTGCCACAACATGGCTGCTTTCACGGCTTTTCCCTTAGGAAGAACCCTAATACCCGGCTGATTTACCTTCCTAGGGTTACTGTTAGGCTTAGGCCTAGGACTTTTAAAACCAGGAAGCCCTGGGCTCCAGGCACACTGCAGCTGCGAAAGGCATCCCAAGGGGAGCGCAAAAGTGACGCAACTTGGCTGCCACCACTGATATTTCCATGAGACCATCCCGAACCATAGGCTGATTTTCCTTCCTAGGCTTAAGGTTTGAGTTACGCCTAGGGTAAGGGTTCTATTAACCAGAAAGCCCTGAGTTCCAAGAACACAGCAGCTGCGAAGGACTAGCCAAGAAGAGCGCAAAAGTACCACAACATGCCTGCCTCCACAGCTTTTTCCTTGTGGACATGCCTAATTCCTGGCTGATTTGCCTTTCTCGTCGTAGGGTTGGGGTTCGGCCTAGGGCTAGGATTTTTAAAATCAGGAAGCCCTGAGTTCCAGGCACACTGGAGCTGTGAAAGGCATCCAAAAGGGAGTGCAAAAGTGCCACAACATGGCTGCTTTCACGGCTTTTTCCTTGGCAAGAAGCCTAACACCAGGCTGATTTACCTTCCCAGGGTTACTGTTAGGCTTAGGCCTAGGGCTAGGATTTTTAAAACTAGGAAGCCCTTAGCTCCAGGCACACTGCAGCTGTTCAAGGCATCCCAAGGGGAGTACAAAAGTGCAACAACATGGCAGCTTTCACAGCTTTTTCCTTGGCACCATCCCTATACCTAGGCTGATTTATCTGCCTAGGGTTAGGGTTAGGCTTCAGCCTAGGGCTTGGATTTCTTTAACCAGGAAGCCCTGAGTTCCAGGCTTACTTCATCTGCCAAAGGCATCCCAAAGGGAGTGCAGAAGTGCCACAACATGGCTGCTTTCACGGCTTTTCCCTTAGGAAGAACCCTAATACCCGGCTGATTTACCTTCCTAGGGTTACTGTTAGGCTTAGGCCTAGGACTTTTAAAACCAGGAAGCCCTGGGCTCCAGGCACACTGCAGCTGCGAAAGGCATCCCAAGGGGAGCGCAAAAGTGACGCAACTTGGCTGCCACCACTGATATTTCCATGAGACCATCCCGAACCATAGGCTGATTTTCCTTCCTAGGGTTAAGGTTTGAGTTACGCCTAGGGTAAGGGTCTATTAACCAGAAAGCCCTGAGTTCCAAGAACACAGCAGCTGCGAAGGACTAGCCAAGAAGAGCGCAAAAGTACCACAACATGCCTGCCTCCACAGCTTTTTCCTTGGGGACATGCCTAATTCCTGGCTGATTTGCCTTTCTCGTCTTAGGGCTGGGGTTCGGCCTAGGGCTAGGATTTTCAAAATCAGGAAGCCCTGAGTTCCAGGCACACTGGAGCTGTGAAAGGCATCCAAAAGGGAGTGCAAAAGTGCCACAACATGGCTGCTTTCACGGCTTTTTCCTTGGCAAGAAGCCTAACACCAGGCTGATTTACCTTCCCAGGGTTACTGTTAGGCTTAGGCCTAGGGCTAGGATTTTTAAAACTAGGAAGCCCTTAGCTCCAGGCACACTGCAGCTGTTCAAGGCATCCCAAGGGGAGTACAAAAGTGCAACAACATGGCAGCTTTCACAGCTTTTTCCTTGGCACCATCCCTATACCTAGGCTGATTTATCTGCCTAGGGTTAGGGTTAGGCTTCAGCCTAGGGCTTGGATTTCTTTAACCAGGAAGCCCTGAGTTCCAGGCTTACTTCATCTGCCAAAGGCATCCCAAAGGGAGTGCAGAAGTGCCACAACATGGCTGCTTTCACGGCTTTTCCCTTAGGAAGAACCCTAATACCCGGCTGATTTACCTTCCTAGGGTTACTGTTAGGCTTAGGCCTAGGACTTTTAAAACCAGGAAGCCCTGGGCTCCAGGCACACTGCAGCTGCGAAAGGCATCCCAAGGGGAGCGCAAAAGTGACGCAACTTGGCTGCCACCACTGATATTTCCATGAGACCATCCCGAACCATAGGCTGATTTTCCTTCCTAGGGTTAAGGTTTGAGTTACGCCTAGGGTAAGGGTTCTATTAACCAGAAAGCCCTGAGTTCCAAGAACACAGCAGCTGCGAAGGACTAGCCAAGAAGAGCGCAAAAGTACCACAACATGCCTGCCTCCACAGCTTTTTCCTTGTGGACATGCCTAATTCCTGGCTGATTTGCCTTTCTCGTCGTAGGGTTGGGGTTCGGCCTAGGGCTAGGATTTTTAAAATCAGGAAGCCCTGAGTTCCAGGCACACTGGAGCTGTGAAAGGCATCCAAAAGGGAGTGCAAAAGTGCCACAACATGGCTGCTTTCACGGCTTTTTCCTTGGCAAGAAGCCTAACACCAGTCTGATTTACCTTCCCAGGGTTACTGTTAGGCTTAGGCCTAGGGCTAGGATTTTTAAAACTAGGAAGCCCTTAGCTCCAGGCACACTGCAGCTGTTCAAGGCATCCCAAGGGGAGTACAAAAGTGCAACAACATGGCAGCTTTCACAGCTTTTTCCTTGGCACCATCCCTATACCTAGGCTGATTTATCTGCCTAGGGTTAGGGTTAGGCTTCAGCCTAGGGCTTGGATTTCTTTAACCAGGAAGCCCTGAGTTCCAGGCTTACTTCATCTGCCAAAGGCATCCCAAAGGGAGTGCAGAAGTGCCACAACATGGCTGCTTTCACGGCTTTTCCCTTAGGAAGAACCCTAATACCCGGCTGATTTACCTTCCTAGGGTTACTGTTAGGCTTAGGCCTAGGACTTTTAAAACCAGGAAGCCCTGGGCTCCAGGCACACTGCAGCTGCGAAAGGCATCCCAAGGGAAGCGCAAAAGTGACGCAACTTGGCTGCCACCACTGATATTTCCATGAGACCATCCCGAACCATAGGCTGATTTTCCTTCCTAGGGTTAAGGTTTGAGTTACGCCTAGGGTAAGGGTCTATTAACCAGAAAGCCCTGAGTTCCAAGAACACAGCAGCTGCGAAGGACTAGCCAAGAAGAGCGCAAAAGTACCACAACATGCCTGCCTCCACAGCTTTTTCCTTGGGGACATGCCTAATTCCTGGCTGATTTGCCTTTCTCGTCTTAGGGTTGGGGTTCGGCCTAGGGCTAGGATTTTTAAAATCAGGAAGCCCTGAGTTCCAGGCACACTGGAGCTGTGAAAGGCATCCAAAAGGGAGTGCAAAAGTGCCACAACATGGCTGCTTTCACGGCTTTTTCCTTGGCAAGAAGCCTAACACCAGGCTGATTTACCTTCCCAGGGTTACTGTTAGGCTTAGGCCTAGGGCTAGGATTTTTAAAACTAGGAAGCCCTTAGCTCCAGGCACACTGCAGCTGTTCAAGGCATCCCAAGGGGAGTACAAAAGTGCAACAACATGGCAGCTTTCACAGCTTTTTCCTTGGCACCATCCCTATACCTAGGCTGATTTATCTGCCTAGGGTTAGGGTTAGGCTTCAGCCTAGGGCTTGGATTTCTTTAACCAGGAAGCCCTGAGTTCCAGGCTTACTTCATCTGCCAAAGGCATCCCAAAGGGAGTGCAGAAGTGCCACAACATGGCTGCTTTCACGGCTTTTCCCTTAGGAAGAACCCTAATACCCGGCTGATTTACCTTCCTAGGGTTACTGTTAGGCTTAGGCCTAGGACTTTTAAAACCAGGAAGCCCTGGGCTCCAGGCACACTGCAGCTGCGAAAGGCATCCCAAGGGGAGCGCAAAAGTGACGCAACTTGGCTGCCACCACTGATATTTCCATGAGACCATCCCGAACCATAGGCTGATTTTCCTTCCTAGGGTTAAGGTTTGAGTTACGCCTAGGGTATGGGCTCTATTAACCAGAAAGCCCTGAGTTCCAAGAACACAGCAGCTGCGAAGGACTAGCCAAGAAGAGCGCAAAAGTACCACAACATGCCTGCCTCCACAGCTTTTTCCTTGTGGACATGCCTAATTCCTGGCTGATTTGCCTTTCTCGTCTTAGGGTTGGGGTTCGGCCTAGGGCTAGGATTTTTAAAATCAGGAAGCCCTGAGTTCCAGGCACACTGGAGCTGTGAAAGGCATCCAAAAGGGAGTGCAAAAGTGCCACAACATGGCTGCTTTCACGGCTTTTTCCTTGGCAAGAAGCCTAACACCAGGCTGATTTACCTTCCCAGGGTTACTGTTAGGCTTAGGCCTAGGGCTAGGATTTTTAAAACTAGGAAGCCCTTAGCTCCAGGCACACTGCAGCTGTTCAAGGCATCCCAAGGGGAGTACAAAAGTGCAACAACATGGCAGCTTTCACAGCTTTTTCCTTGGCACCATCCCTATACCTAGGCTGATTTATCTGCCTAGGGTTAGGGTTAGGCTTCAGCCTAGGGCTTGGATTTCTTTAACCAGGAAGCCCTGAGTTCCAGGCTTACTTCATCTGCCAAAGGCATCCCAAAGGGAGTGCAGAAGTGCCACAACATGGCTGCTTTCACGGCTTTTCCCTTAGGAAGAACCCTAATACCCGGCTGATTTACCTTCCTAGGGTTACTGTTAGGCTTAGGCCTAGGACTTTTAAAACCAGGAAGCCCTGGGCTCCAGGCACACTGCAGCTGCGAAAGGCATCCCAAGGGGAGCGCAAAAGTGACGCAACTTGGCTGCCACCACTGATATTTCCATGAGACCATCCCGAACCATAGGCTGATTTTCCTTCCTAGGGTTAAGGTTTGAGTTACGCCTAGGGTAAGGGTTCTATTAACCAGAAAGCCCTGAGTTCCAAGAACACAGCAGCTGCGAAGGACTAGCCAAGAAGAGCGCAAAAGTACCACAACATGCCTGCCTCCACAGCTTTTTCCTTGGGGACATGCCTAATTCCTGGCTGATTTGCCTTTCTCGTCGTAGGGTTGGGGTTCGGCCTAGGGCTAGGATTTTTAAAATCAGGAAGCCCTGAGTTCCAGGCACACTGGAGCTGTGAAAGGCATCCAAAAGGGAGTGCAAAAGTGCCACAACATGGCTGCTTTCACGGCTTTTTCCTTGGCAAGAAGCCTAACACCAGGCTGATTTACCTTCCCAGGGTTACTGTTAGGCTTAGGCCTAGGGCTAGGATTTTTAAAACTAGGAAGCCCTTAGCTCCAGGCACACTGCAGCTGTTCAAGGCATCCCAAGGGGAGTACAAAAGTGCAACAACATGGCAGCTTTCACAGCTTTTTCCTTGGCACCATCCCTATACCTAGGCTGATTTATCTGCCTAGGGTTAGGGTTAGGCTTCAGCCTAGGGCTTGGATTTCTTTAACCAGGAAGCCCTGAGTTCCAGGCTTACTTCATCTGCCAAAGGCATCCCAAAGGGAGTGCAGAAGTGCCACAACATGGCTGCTTTCACGGCTTTTCCCTTAGGAAGAACCCTAATACCCGGCTGATTTACCTTCCTAGGGTTACTGTTAGGCTTAGGCCTAGGACTTTTAAAACCAGGAAGCCCTGGGCTCCAGGCACACTGCAGCTGCGAAAGGCATCCCAAGGGGAGCGCAAAAGTGACGCAACTTGGCTGCCACCACTGATATTTCCATGAGACCATCCCGAACCATAGGCTGATTTTCCTTCCTAGGCTTAAGGTTTGAGTTACGCCTAGGGTAAGGGTTCTATTAACCAGAAAGCCCTGAGTTCCAAGAACACAGCAGCTGCGAAGGACTAGCCAAGAAGAGCGCAAAAGTACCACAACATGCCTGCCTCCACAGCTTTTTCCTTGTGGACATGCCTAATTCCTGGCTGATTTGCCTTTCTCGTCTTAGGGTTGGGGTTCGGCCTAGGGCTAGGATTTTTAAAATCAGGAAGCCCTGAGTTCCAGGCACACTGGAGCTGTGAAAGGCATCCAAAAGGGAGTGCAAAAGTGCCACAACATGGCTGCTTTCACGGCTTTTTCCTTGGCAAGAAGCCTAACACCAGGCTGATTTACCTTCCCAGGGTTACTGTTAGGCTTAGGCCTAGGGCTAGGATTTTTAAAACTAGGAAGCCCTTAGCTCCAGGCACACTGCAGCTGTTCAAGGCATCCCAAGGGGAGTACAAAAGTGCAACAACATGGCAGCTTTCACAGCTTTTTCCTTGGCACCATCCCTATACCTAGGCTGATTTATCTGCCTAGGGTTAGGGTTAGGCTTCAGCCTAGGGCTTGGATTTCTTTAACCAGGAAGCCCTGAGTTCCAGGCTTACTTCATCTGCCAAAGGCATCCCAAAGGGAGTGCAGAAGTGCCACAACATGGCTGCTTTCACGGCTTTTCCCTTAGGAAGAACCCTAATACCCGGCTGATTTACCTTCCTAGGGTTACTGTTAGGCTTAGGCCTAGGACTTTTAAAACCAGGAAGCCCTGGGCTCCAGGCACACTGCAGCTGCGAAAGGCATCCCAAGGGGAGCGCAAAAGTGACGCAACTTGGCTGCCACCACTGATATTTCCATGAGACCATCCCGAACCATAGGCTGATTTTCCTTCCTAGGGTTAAGGTTTGAGTTACGCCTAGGGTAAGGGCTCTATTAACCAGAAAGCCCTGAGTTCCAAGAACACAGCAGCTGCGAAGGACTAGCCAAGAAGAGCGCAAAAGTACCACAACATGCCTGCCTCCACAGCTTTTTCCTTGGGGACATGCCTAATTCCTGGCTGATTTGCCTTTCTCGTCGTAGGGTTGGGGTTCGGCCTAGGGCTAGGATTTTTAAAATCAGGAAGCCCTGAGTTCCAGGCACACTGGAGCTGTGAAAGGCATCCAAAAGGGAGTGCAAAAGTGCCACAACATGGCTGCTTTCACGGCTTTTTCCTTGGCAAGAAGCCTAACACCAGGCTGATTTACCTTCCCAGGGTTACCGTTAGGCTTAGGCCTAGGGCTAGGATTTTTAAAACTAGGAAGCCCTTAGCTCCAGGCACACTGCAGCTGTTCAAGGCATCCCAAGGGGAGTACAAAAGTGCAACAACATGGCAGCTTTCACAGCTTTTTCCTTGGCACCATCCCTATACCTAGGCTGATTTATCTGCCTAGGGTTAGGGTTAGGCTTCAGCCTAGGGCTTGGATTTCTTTAACCAGGAAGCCCTGAGTTCCAGGCTTACTTCATCTGCCAAAGGCATCCCAAAGGGAGTGCAGAAGTGCCACAACATGGCTGCTTTCACGGCTTTTCCCTTAGGAAGAACCCTAATACCCGGCTGATTTACCTTCCTAGGGTTACTGTTAGGCTTAGGCCTAGGACTTTTAAAACCAGGAAGCCCTGGGCTCCAGGCACACTGCAGCTGCGAAAGGCATCCCAAGGGGAGCGCAAAAGTGACGCAACTTGGCTGCCACCACTGATATTTCCATGAGACCATCCCGAACCATAGGCTGATTTTCCTTCCTAGGCTTAAGGTTTGAGTTACGCCTAGGGTAAGGGTTCTATTAACCAGAAAGCCCTGAGTTCCAAGAACACAGCAGCTGCGAAGGACTAGCCAAGAAGAGCGCAAAAGTACCACAACATGCCTGCCTCCACAGCTTTTTCCTTGGGGACATGCCTAATTCCTGGCTGATTTGCCTTTCTCGTCGTAGGGTTGGGGTTCGGCCTAGGGCTAGGATTTTTAAAATCAGGAAGCCCTGAGTTCCAGGCACACTGGAGCTGTGAAAGGCATCCAAAAGGGAGTGCAAAAGTGCCACAACATGGCTGCTTTCACGGCTTTTTCCTTGGCAAGAAGCCTAACACCAGGCTGATTTACCTTCCCAGGGTTACTGTTAGGCTTAGGCCTAGGGCTAGGATTTTTGAAACTAGGAAGCCCTTAGCTCCAGGCACACTGCAGCTGTTCAAGGCATCCCAAGGGGAGTACAAAAGTGCAACAACATGGCAGCTTTCACAGCTTTTTCCTTGGCACCATCCCTATACCTAGGCTGATTTATCTGCCTAGGGTTAGGGTTAGGGTTCAGCCTAGGGCTTGGATTTCTTTAACCAGGAAGCCCTGAGTTCCAGGCTTACTTCATCTGCCAAAGGCATCCCAAAGGGAGTGCAGAAGTGCCACAACATGGCTGCTTTCACGGCTTTTCCCTTAGGAAGAACCCTAATACCCGGCTGATTTACCTTCCTAGGGTTACTGTTAGGCTTAGGCCTAGGACTTTTAAAACCAGGAAGCCCTGGGCTCCAGGCACACTGCAGCTGCGAAAGGCATCCCAAGGGGAGCGCAAAAGTGACGCAACTTGGCTGCCACCACTGATATTTCCATGAGACCATCCCGAACCATAGGCTGATTTTCCTTCCTAGGGTTAAGGTTTGAGTTACGCCTAGGGTAAGGGTTCTATTAACCAGAAAGCCCTGAGTTCCAAGAACACAGCAGCTGCGAAGGACTAGCCAAGAAGAGCGCAAAAGTACCACAACATGCCTGCCTCCACAGCTTTTTCCTTGGGGACATGCCTAATTCCTGGCTGATTTGCCTTTCTCGTCTTAGGGTTGGGGTTCGGCCTAGGGCTAGGATTTTTAAAATCAGGAAGCCCTGAGTTCCAGGCACACTGGAGCTGTGAAAGGCATCCAAAAGGGAGTGCAAAAGTGCCACAACATGGCTGCTTTCACGGCTTTTTCCTTGGCAAGAAGCCTAACACCAGGCTGATTTACCTTCCCAGGGTTACTGTTAGGCTTAGGCCTAGGGCTAGGATTTTTAAAACTAGGAAGCCCTTAGCTCCAGGCACACTGCAGCTGTTCAAGGCATCCCAAGGGGAGTACAAAAGTGCAACAACATGGCAGCTTTCACAGCTTTTTCCTTGGCACCATCCCTATACCTAGGCTGATTTATCTGCCTAGGGTTAGGGTTAGGCTTCAGCCTAGGGCTTGGATTTCTTTAACCAGGAAGCCCTGAGTTCCAGGCTTACTTCATCTGCCAAAGGCATCCCAAAGGGAGTGCAGAAGTGCCACAACATGGCTGCTTTCACGGCTTTTCCCTTAGGAAGAACCCTAATACCCGGCTGATTTACCTTCCTAGGGTTACTGTTAGGCTTAGGCCTAGGACTTTTAAAACCAGGAAGCCCTGGGCTCCAGGCACACTGCAGCTGCGAAAGGCATCCCAAGGGGAGCGCAAAAGTGACGCAACTTGGCTGCCACCACTGATATTTCCATGAGACCATCCCGAACCATAGGCTGATTTTCCTTCCTAGGCTTAAGGTTTGAGTTACGCCTAGGGTAAGGGTTCTATTAACCAGAAAGCCCTGAGTTCCAAGAACACAGCAGCTGCGAAGGACTAGCCAAGAAGAGCGCAAAAGTAGCACAACATGCCTGCCTCCACAGCTTTTTCCTTGGGGACATGCCTAATTCCTGGCTGATTTGCCTTTCTCGTCTTAGGGTTGGGGTTCGGCCTAGGGCTAGGATTTTTAAAATCAGGAAGCCCTGAGTTCCAGGCACACTGGAGCTGTGAAAGGCATCCAAAAGGGAGTGCAAAAGTGCCACAACATGGCTGCTTTCACGGCTTTTTCCTTGGCAAGAAGCCTAACACCAGGCTGATTTACCTTCCCAGGGTTACTGTTAGGCTTAGGCCTAGGGCTAGGATTTTTAAAACTAGGAAGCCCTTAGCTCCAGGCACACTGCAGCTGTTCAAGGCATCCCAAGGGGAGTACAAAAGTGCAACAACATGGCAGCTTTCACAGCTTTTTCCTTGGCACCATCCCTATACCTAGGCTGATTTATCTGCCTAGGGTTAGGGTTAGGCTTCAGCCTAGGGCTTGGATTTCTTTAACCAGGAAGCCCTGAGTTCCAGGCTTACTTCATCTGCCAAAGGCATCCCAAAGGGAGTGCAGAAGTGCCACAACATGGCTGCTTTCACGGCTTTTCCCTTAGGAAGAACCCTAATACCCGGCTGATTTACCTTCCTAGGGTTACTCTTAGGCTTAGGCCTAGGACTTTTAAAACCAGGAAGCCCTGGGCTCCAGGCACACTGCAGCTGCGAAAGGCATCCCAAGGGGAGCGCAAAAGTGACGCAACTTGGCTGCCACCACTGATATTTCCATGAGACCATCCCGAACCATAGGCTGATTTTCCTTCCTAGGGTTAAGGTTTGAGTTACGCCTAGGGTAAGGGTCTATTAACCAGAAAGCCCTGAGTTCCAAGAACACAGCAGCTGCGAAGGACTAGCCAAGAAGAGCGCAAAAGTAGCACAACATGCCTGCCTCCACAGCTTTTTCCTTGGGGACATGCCTAATTCCTGGCTGATTTGCCTTTCTCGTCGTAGGGTTGGGGTTCGGCCTAGGGCTAGGATTTTTAAAATCAGGAAGCCCTGAGTTCCAGGCACACTGGAGCTGTGAAAGGCATCCAAAAGGGAGTGCAAAAGTGCCACAACATGGCTGCTTTCACGGCTTTTTCCTTGGCAAGAAGCCTAACACCAGGCTGATTTACCTTCCCAGGGTTACTGTTAGGCTTAGGCCTAGGGCTAGGATTTTTAAAACTAGGAAGCCCTTAGCTCCAGGCACACTGCAGCTGTTCAAGGCATCCCAAGGGGAGTACAAAAGTGCAACAACATGGCAGCTTTCACAGCTTTTTCCTTGGCACCATCCCTATACCTAGGCTGATTTATCTGCCTAGGGTTAGGGTTAGGCTTCAGCCTAGGGCTTGGATTTCTTTAACCAGGAAGCCCTGAGTTCCAGGCTTACTTCATCTGCCAAAGGCATCCCAAAGGGAGTGCAGAAGTGCCACAACATGGCTGCTTTCACGGCTTTTCCCTTAGGAAGAACCCTAATACCCGGCTGATTTACCTTCCTAGGGTTACTGTTAGGCTTAGGCCTAGGACTTTTAAAACCAGGAAGCCCTGGGCTCCAGGCACACTGCAGCTGCGAAAGGCATCCCAAGGGGAGCGCAAAAGTGACGCAACTTGGCTGCCACCACTGATATTTCCATGAGACCATCCCGAACCATAGGCTGATTTTCCTTCCTAGGGTTAAGGTTTGAGTTACGCCTAGGGTAAGGGTCTATTAACCAGAAAGCCCTGTGTTCCAAGAACACAGCAGCTGCGAAGGACTAGCCAAGAAGAGCGCAAAAGTACCACAACATGCCTGCCTCCACAGCTTTTTCCTTGGGGACATGCCTAATTCCTGGCTGATTTGCCTTTCTCGTCTTAGGGTTGGGGTTCGGCCTAGGGCTAGGATTTTTAAAATCAGGAAGCCCTGAGTTCCAGGCACACTGGAGCTGTGAAAGGCATCCAAAAGGGAGTGCAAAAGTGCCACAACATGGCTGCTTTCACGGCTTTTTCCTTGGCAAGAAGCCTAACACCAGGCTGATTTACCTTCCCAGGGTTACTGTTAGGCTTAGGCCTAGGGCTAGGATTTTTAAAACTAGGAAGCCCTTAGCTCCAGGCACACTGCAGCTGTTCAAGGCATCCCAAGGGGAGTACAAAAGTGCAACAACATGGCAGCTTTCACAGCTTTTTCCTTGGCACCATCCCTATACCTAGGCTGATTTATCTGCCTAGGGTTAGGGTTAGGCTTCAGCCTAGGGCTTGGATTTCTTTAACCAGGAAGCCCTGAGTTCCAGGCTTACTTCATCTGCCAAAGGCATCCCAAAGGGAGTGCAGAAGTGCCACAACATGGCTGCTTTCACGGCTTTTCCCTTAGGAAGAACCCTAATACCCGGCTGATTTACCTTCCTAGGGTTACTGTTAGGCTTAGGCCTAGGACTTTTAAAACCAGGAAGCCCTGGGCTCCAGGCACACTGCAGCTGCGAAAGGCATCCCAAGGGGAGCGCAAAAGTGACGCAACTTGGCTGCCACCACTGATATTTCCATGAGACCATCCCGAACCATAGGCTGATTTTCCTTCCTAGGCTTAAGGTTTGAGTTACGCCTAGGGTAAGGGTTCTATTAACCAGAAAGCCCTGAGTTCCAAGAACACAGCAGCTGCGAAGGACTAGCCAAGAAGAGCGCAAAAGTACCACAACATGCCTGCCTCCACAGCTTTTTCCTTGGAGACATGCCTAATTCCTGGCTGATTTGCCTTTCTCGTCTTAGGGTTGGGGTTCGGCCTAGGGCTAGGATTTTTAAAATCAGGAAGCCCTGAGTTCCAGGCACACTGGAGCTGTGAAAGGCATCCAAAAGGGAGTGCAAAAGTGCCACAACATGGCTGCTTTCACGGCTTTTTCCTTGGCAAGAAGCCTAACACCAGGCTGATTTACCTTCCCAGGGTTACTGTTAGGCTTAGGCCTAGGGCTAGGATTTTTAAAACTAGGAAGCCCTTAGCTCCAGGCACACTGCAGCTGTTCAAGGCATCCCAAGGGGAGTACAAAAGTGCAACAACATGGCAGCTTTCACAGCTTTTTCCTTGGCACCATCCCTATACCTAGGCTGATTTATCTGCCTAGGGTTAGGGTTAGGCTTCAGCCTAGGGCTTGGATTTCTTTAACCAGGAAGCCCTGAGTTCCAGGCTTACTTCATCTGCCAAAGGCATCCCAAAGGGAGTGCAGAAGTGCCACAACATGGCTGCTTTCACGGCTTTTCCCTTAGGAAGAACCCTAATACCCGGCTGATTTACCTTCCTAGGGTTACGGTTAGGCTTAGGCCTAGGACTTTTAAAACCAAGAAGCCCTGGGCTCCAGGCACACTGCAGCTGCGAAAGGCATCCCAAGGGGAGCGCAAAAGTGACGCAACTTGGCTGCCACCACTGATATTTCCATGAGACCATCCCGAACCATAGGCTGATTTTCCTTCCTAGGCTTAAGGTTTGAGTTACGCCTAGGGTAAGGGCTCTATTAACCAGAAAGCCCTGAGTTCCAAGAACACAGCAGCTGTGAAGGACTAGCCAAGAAGAGCGCAAAAGTACCACAACATGCCTGCCTCCACAGCTTTTTCCTTGGGGACATGCCTAATTCCTGGCTGATTTGCCTTTCTCGTCTTAGGGCTGGGGTTCGGCCTAGGGCTAGGATTTTTAAAATCAGGAAGCCCTGAGTTCCAGGCACACTGGAGCTGTGAAAGGCATCCAAAAGGGAGTGCAAAAGTGCCACAACATGGCTGCTTTCACGGCTTTTTCCTTGGCAAGAAGCCTAACACCAGGCTGATTTACCTTCCCAGGGTTACTGTTAGGCTTAGGCCTAGGACTAGGATTTTTAAAACTAGGAAGCCCTTAGCTCCAGGCACACTGCAGCTGTTCAAGGCATCCCAAGGGGAGTACAAAAGTGCAACAACATGGCAGCTTTCACAGCTTTTTCCTTGGCACCATCCCTATACCTAGGCTGATTTATCTGCCTAGGGTTAGGGTTAGGCTTCAGCCTAGGGCTTGGATTTCTTTAACCAGGAAGCCCTGAGTTCCAGGCTTACTTCATCTGCCAAAGGCATCCCAAAGGGAGTGCAGAAGTGCCACAACATGGCTGCTTTCACGGCTTTTCCCTTAGGAAGAACCCTAATACCCGGCTGATTTGCCTTCCTAGGGTTACTGTTAGGCTTAGGCCTAGGACTTTTAAAACCAGGAAGCCCTGGGCTCCAGGCACACTGCAGCTGCGAAAGGCATCCCAAGGGGAGCGCAAAAGTGACGCAACTTGGCTGCCACCACTGATATTTCCATGAGACCATCCCGAACCATAGGCTGATTTTCCTTCCTAGGCTTAAGGTTTGAGTTACGCCTAGGGTAAGGGTTCTATTAACCAGAAAGCCCTGAGTTCCAAGAACACAGCAGCTGCGAAGGACTAGCCAAGAAGAGCGCAAAAGTACCACAACATGCCTGCCTCCACAGCTTTTTCCTTGGAGACATGCCTAATTCCTGGCTGATTTGCCTTTCTCGTCTTAGGGTTGGGGTTCGGCCTAGGGCTAGGATTTTTAAAATCAGGAAGCCCTGAGTTCCAGGCACACTGGAGCTGTGAAAGGCATCCAAAAGGGAGTGCAAAAGTGCCACAACATGGCTGCTTTCACGGCTTTTTCCTTGGCAAGAAGCCTAACACCAGGCTGATTTACCTTCCCAGGGTTACTGTTAGGCTTAGGCCTAGGGCTAGGATTTTTAAAACTAGGAAGCCCTTAGCTCCAGGCACACTGCAGCTGTTCAAGGCATCCCAAGGGGAGTACAAAAGTGCAACAACATGGCAGCTTTCACAGCTTTTTCCTTGGCACCATCCCTATACCTAGGCTGATTTATCTGCCTAGGGTTAGGGTTAGGCTTCAGCCTAGGGCTTGGATTTCTTTAACCAGGAAGCCCTGAGTTCCAGGCTTACTTCATCTGCCAAAGGCATCCCAAAGGGAGTGCAGAAGTGCCACAACATGGCTGCTTTCACGGCTTTTCCCTTAGGAAGAACCCTAATACCCGGCTGATTTACCTTCCTAGGGTTACTGTTAGGCTTAGGCCTAGGACTTTTAAAACCAGGAAGCCCTGGGCTCCAGGCACACTGCAGCTGCGAAAGGCATCCCAAGGGGAGCGCAAAAGTGACGCAACTTGGCTGCCACCACTGATATTTCCATGAGACCATCCCGAACCATAGGCTGATTTTCCTTCCTAGGCTTAAGGTTTGAGTTACGCCTAGGGTAAGGGTTCTATTAACCAGAAAGCCCTGAGTTCCAAGAACACAGCAGCTGCGAAGGACTAGCCAAGAAGAGCGCAAAAGTACCACAACATGCCTGCCTCCACAGCTTTTTCCTTGGGGACATGCCTAATTCCTGGCTGATTTGCCTTTCTCGTCTTAGGGTTGGGGTTCGGCCTAGGGCTAGGATTTTTAAAATCAGGAAGCCCTGAGTTCCAGGCACACTGGAGCTGTGAAAGGCATCCAAAAGGGAGTGCAAAAGTGCCACAACATGGCTGCTTTCACGGCTTTTTCCTTGGCAAGAAGCCTAACACCAGGCTGATTTACCTTCCCAGGGTTACTGTTAGGCTTAGGCCTAGGGCTAGGATTTTTAAAACTAGGAAGCCCTTAGCTCCAGGCACACTGCAGCTGTTCAAGGCATCCCAAGGGGAGTACAAAAGTGCAACAACATGGCAGCTTTCACAGCTTTTTCCTTGGCACCATCCCTATACCTAGGCTGATTTATCTGCCTAGGGTTAGGGTTAGGCTTCAGCCTAGGGCTTGGATTTCTTTAACCAGGAAGCCCTGAGTTCCAGGCTTACTTCATCTGCCAAAGGCATCCCAAAGGGAGTGCAGAAGTGCCACAACATGGCTGCTTTCACGGCTTTTCCCTTAGGAAGAACCCTAATACCCGGCTGATTTACCTTCCTAGGGTTACTGTTAGGCTTAGGCCTAGGACTTTTAAAACCAGGAAGCCCTGGGCTCCAGGCACACTGCAGCTGCGAAAGGCATCCCAAGGGGAGCGCAAAAGTGACGCAACTTGGCTGCCACCACTGATATTTCCATGAGACCATCCCGAACCATAGGCTGATTTTCCTTCCTAGGGTTAAGGTTTGAGTTACGCCTAGGGTAAGGGTCTATTAACCAGAAAGCCCTGAGTTCCAAGAACACAGCAGCTGCGAAGGACTAGCCAAGAAGAGCGCAAAAGTACCACAACATGCCTGCCTCCACAGCTTTTTCCTTGGGGACATGCCTAATTCCTGGCTGATTTGCCTTTCTCGTCTTAGGGTTGGGGTTCGGCCTAGGGCTAGGATTTTTAAAATCAGGAAGCCCTGAGTTCCAGGCACACTGGAGCTGTGAAAGGCATCCAAAAGGGAGTGCAAAAGTGCCACAACATGGCTGCTTTCACGGCTTTTTCCTTGGCAAGAAGCCTAACACCAGGCTGATTTACCTTCCCAGGGTTACTGTTAGGCTTAGGCCTAGGGCTAGGATTTTTAAAACTAGGAAGCCCTTAGCTCCAGGCACACTGCAGCTGTTCAAGGCATCCCAAGGGGAGTACAAAAGTGCAACAACATGGCAGCTTTCACAGCTTTTTCCTTGGCACCATCCCTATACCTAGGCTGATTTATCTGCCTAGGGTTAGGGTTAGGCTTCAGCCTAGGGCTTGGATTTCTTTAACCAGGAAGCCCTGAGTTCCAGGCTTACTTCATCTGCCAAAGGCATCCCAAAGGGAGTGCAGAAGTGCCACAACATGGCTGCTTTCACGGCTTTTCCCTTAGGAAGAACCCTAATACCCGGCTGATTTACCTTCCTAGGGTTACTGTTAGGCTTAGGCCTAGGACTTTTAAAACCAGGAAGCCCTGGGCTCCAGGCACACTGCAGCTGCGAAAGGCATCCCAAGGGGAGCGCAAAAGTGACGCAACTTGGCTGCCACCACTGATATTTCCATGAGACCATCCCGAACCATAGGCTGATTTTCCTTCCTAGGCTTAAGGTTTGAGTTACGCCTAGGGTAAGGGTTCTATTAACCAGAAAGCCCTGAGTTCCAAGAACACAGCAGCTGCGAAGGACTAGCCAAGAAGAGCGCAAAAGTACCACAACATGCCTGCCTCCACAGCTTTTTCCTTGGAGACATGCCTAATTCCTGGCTGATTTGCCTTTCTCGTCTTAGGGTTGGGGTTCGGCCTAGGGCTAGGATTTTTAAAATCAGGAAGCCCTGAGTTCCAGGCACACTGGAGCTGTGAAAGGCATCCAAAAGGGAGTGCAAAAGTGCCACAACATGGCTGCTTTCACGGCTTTTTCCTTGGCAAGAAGCCTAACACCAGGCTGATTTACCTTCCCAGGGTTACTGTTAGGCTTAGGCCTAGGGCTAGGATTTTTAAAACTAGGAAGCCCTTAGCTCCAGGCACACTGCAGCTGTTCAAGGCATCCCAAGGGGAGTACAAAAGTGCAACAACATGGCAGCTTTCACAGCTTTTTCCTTGGCACCATCCCTATACCTAGGCTGATTTATCTGCCTAGGGTTAGGGTTAGGCTTCAGCCTAGGGCTTGGATTTCTTTAACCAGGAAGCCCTGAGTTCCAGGCTTACTTCATCTGCCAAAGGCATCCCAAAGGGAGTGCAGAAGTGCCACAACATGGCTGCTTTCACGGCTTTTCCCTTAGGAAGAACCCTAATACCCGGCTGATTTACCTTCCTAGGGTTACGGTTAGGCTTAGGCCTAGGACTTTTAAAACCAAGAAGCCCTGGGCTCCAGGCACACTGCAGCTGCGAAAGGCATCCCAAGGGGAGCGCAAAAGTGACGCAACTTGGCTGCCACCACTGATATTTCCATGAGACCATCCCGAACCATAGGCTGATTTTCCTTCCTAGGGTTAAGGTTTGAGTTACGCCTAGGGTAAGTGCTCTATTAACCAGAAAGCCCTGAGTTCCAAGAACACAGCAGCTGCGAAGGACTAGCCAAGAAGAGCGCAAAAGTACCACAACATGCCTGCCTCCACAGCTTTTTCCTTGGGGACATGCCTAATTCCTGGCTGATTTGCCTTTCTCGTCTTAGGGCTGGGGTTCGGCCTAGGGCTAGGATTTTTAAAATCAGGAAGCCCTGAGTTCCAGGCACACTGGAGCTGTGAAAGGCATCCAAAAGGGAGTGCAAAAGTGCCACAACATGGCTGCTTTCACGGCTTTTTCCTTGGCAAGAAGCCTAACACCAGGCTGATTTACCTTCCCAGGGTTACTGTTAGGCTTAGGCCTAGGGCTAGGATTTTTAAAACTAGGAAGCCCTTAGCTCCAGGCACACTGCAGCTGTTCAAGGCATCCCAAGGGGAGTACAAAAGTGCAACAACATGGCAGCTTTCACAGCTTTTTCCTTGGCACCATCCCTATACCTAGGCTGATTTATCTGCCTAGGGTTAGGGTTAGGCTTCAGCCTAGGGCTTGGATTTCTTTAACCAGGAAGCCCTGAGTTCCAGGCTTACTTCATCTGCCAAAGGCATCCCAAAGGGAGTGCAGAAGTGCCACAACATGGCTGCTTTCACGGCTTTTCCCTTAGGAAGAACCCTAATACCCGGCTGATTTACCTTCCTAGGGTTACTGTTAGGCTTAGGCCTAGGACTTTTAAAACCAGGAAGCCCTGGGCTCCAGGCACACTGCAGCTGCGAAAGGCATCCCAAGGGGAGCGCAAAAGTGACGCAACTTGGCTGCCACCACTGATATTTCCATGAGACCATCCCGAACCATAGGCTGATTTTCCTTCCTAGGCTTAAGGTTTGAGTTACGCCTAGGGTAAGGGTTCTATTAACCAGAAAGCCCTGAGTTCCAAGAACACAGCAGCTGCGAAGGACTAGCCAAGAAGAGCGCAAAAGTACCACAACATGCCTGCCTCCACAGCTTTTTCCTTGGGGACATGCCTAATTCCTGGCTGATTTGCCTTTCTCGTCGTAGGGCTGGGGTTCGGCCTAGGGCTAGGATTTTTAAAATCAGGAAGCCCTGAGTTCCAGGCACACTGGAGCTGTGAAAGGCATCCAAAAGGGAGTGCAAAAGTGCCACAACATGGCTGCTTTCACGGCTTTTTCCTTGGCAAGAAGCCTAACACCAGGCTGATTTACCTTCCCAGGGTTACTGTTAGGCTTAGGCCTAGGGCTAGGATTTTTAAAACTAGGAAGCCCTTAGCTCCAGGCACACTGCAGCTGTTCAAGGCATCCCAAGGGGAGTACAAAAGTGCAACAACATGGCAGCTTTCACAGCTTTTTCCTTGGCACCATCCCTATACCTAGGCTGATTTATCTGCCTAGGGTTAGGGTTAGGCTTCAGCCTAGGGCTTGGATTTCTTTAACCAGGAAGCCCTGAGTTCCAGGCTTACTTCATCTGCCAAAGGCATCCCAAAGGGAGTACAGAAGTGCCACAACATGGCTGCTTTCACGGCTTTTCCCTTAGGAAGAACCCTAATACCCGGCTGATTTACCTTCCTAGGGTTACTGTTAGGCTTAGGCCTAGGACTTTTAAAACCAGGAAGCCCTGGGCTCCAGGCACACTGCAGCTGCGAAAGGCATCCCAAGGGGAGCGCAAAAGTGACGCAACTTGGCTGCCACCACTGATATTTCCATGAGACCATCCCGAACCATAGGCTGATTTTCCTTCCTAGGGTTAAGGTTTGAGTTACGCCTAGGGTAAGGGCTCTATTAACCAGAAAGCCCTGAGTTCCAAGAACACAGCAGCTGCGAAGGACTAGCCAAGAAGAGCGCAAAAGTAGCACAACATGCCTGCCTCCACAGCTTTTTCCTTGGGGACATGCCTAATTCCTGGCTGATTTGCCTTTCTCGTCTTAGGGTTGGGGTTCGGCCTAGGGCTAGGATTTTTAAAATCAGGAAGCCCTGAGTTCCAGGCACACTGGAGCTGTGAAAGGCATCCAAAAGGGAGTGCAAAAGTGCCACAACATGGCTGCTTTCACGGCTTTTTCCTTGGCAAGAAGCCTAACACCAGGCTGATTTACCTTCCCAGGGTTACTGTTAGGCTTAGGCCTAGGGCTAGGATTTTTAAAACTAGGAAGCCCTTAGCTCCAGGCACACTGCAGCTGTTCAAGGCATCCCAAGGGGAGTACAAAAGTGCAACAACATGGCAGCTTTCACAGCTTTTTCCTTGGCACCATCCCTATACCTAGGCTGATTTATCTGCCTAGGGTTAGGGTTAGGCTTCAGCCTAGGGCTTGGATTTCTTTAACCAGGAAGCCCTGAGTTCCAGGCTTACTTCATCTGCCAAAGGCATCCCAAAGGGAGTGCAGAAGTGCCACAACATGGCTGCTTTCACGGCTTTTCCCTTAGGAAGAACCCTAATACCCGGCTGATTTACCTTCCTAGGGTTACGGTTAGGCTTAGGCCTAGGACTTTTAAAACCAAGAAGCCCTGGGCTCCAGGCACACTGCAGCTGCGAAAGGCATCCCAAGGGGAGGGCAAAAGTGACGCAACTTGGCTGCCACCACTGATATTTCCATGAGACCATCCCGAACCATAGGTTGATTTTCCTTCCTAGGGTTAAGGTTTGAGTTACGCCTAGGGTATGGGCTCTATTAACCAGAAAGCCCTGAGTTCCAAGAACACAGCAGCTGCGAAGGACTAGCCAAGAAGAGCGCAAAAGTACCACAACATGCCTGCCTCCACAGCTTTTTCCTTGGGGACATGCCTAATTCCTGGCTGATTTGCCTTTCTCGTCTTAGGGTTGGGGTTCGGCCTAGGGCTAGGATTTTTAAAATCAGGAAGCCCTGAGTTCCAGGCACACTGGAGCTGTGAAAGGCATCCAAAAGGGAGTGCAAAAGTGCCACAACATGGCTGCTTTCACGGCTTTTTCCTTGGCAAGAAGCCTAACACCAGGCTGATTTACCTTCCCAGGGTTACTGTTAGGCTTAGGCCTAGGGCTAGGATTTTTAAAACTAGGAAGCCCTTAGCTCCAGGCACACTGCAGCTGTTCAAGGCATCCCAAGGGGAGTACAAAAGTGCAACAACATGGCAGCTTTCACAGCTTTTTCCTTGGCACCATCCCTATACCTAGGCTGATTTATCTGCCTAGGGTTAGGGTTAGGCTTCAGCCTAGGGCTTGGATTTCTTTAACCAGGAAGCCCTGAGTTCCAGGCTTACTTCATCTGCCAAAGGCATCCCAAAGGGAGTGCAGAAGTGCCACAACATGGCTGCTTTCACGGCTTTTCCCTTAGGAAGAACCCTAATACCCGGCTGATTTACCTTCCTAGGGTTACGGTTAGGCTTAGGCCTAGGACTTTTAAAACCAAGAAGCCCTGGGCTCCAGGCACACTGCAGCTGCGAAAGGCATCCCAAGGGGAGCGCAAAAGTGACGCAACTTGGCTGCCACCACTGATATTTCCATGAGACCATCCCGAACCATAGGCTGATTTTCCTTCCTAGGGTTAAGGTTTGAGTTACGCCTAGGGTAAGGGCTCTATTAACCAGAAAGCCCTGAGTTCCAAGAACACAGCAGCTGCGAAGGACTAGCCAAGAAGAGCGCAAAAGTACCACAACATGCCTGCCTCCACAGCTTTTTCCTTGGGGACATGCCTAATTCCTGGCTGATTTGCCTTTCTCGTCTTAGGGCTGGGGTTCGGCCTAGGGCTAGGATTTTTAAAATCAGGAAGCCCTGAGTTCCAGGCACACTGGAGCTGTGAAAGGCATCCAAAAGGGAGTGCAAAAGTGCCACAACATGGCTGCTTTCACGGCTTTTTCCTTGGCAAGAAGCCTAACACCAGGCTGATTTACCTTCCCAGGGTTACTGTTAGGCTTAGGCCTAGGGCTAGGATTTTTAAAACTAGGAAGCCCTTAGCTCCAGGCACACTGCAGCTGTTCAAGGCATCCCAAGGGGAGTACAAAAGTGCAACAACATGGCAGCTTTCACAGCTTTTTCCTTGGCACCATCCCTATACCTAGGCTGATTTATCTGCCTAGGGTTAGGGTTAGGCTTCAGCCTAGGGCTTGGATTTCTTTAACCAGGAAGCCCTGAGTTCCAGGCTTACTTCATCTGCCAAAGGCATCCCAAAGGGAGTGCAGAAGTGCCACAACATGGCTGCTTTCACGGCTTTTCCCTTAGGAAGAACCCTAATACCCGGCTGATTTACCTTCCTAGGGTTACGGTTAGGCTTAGGCCTAGGACTTTTAAAACCAAGAAGCCCTGGGCTCCAGGCACACTGCAGCTGCGAAAGGCATCCCAAGGGGAGCGCAAAAGTGACGCAACTTGGCTGCCACCACTGATATTTCCATGAGACCATCCCGAACCATAGGCTGATTTTCCTTCCTAGGGTTAAGGTTTGAGTTACGCCTAGGGTAAGGGCTCTATTAACCAGAAAGCCCTGAGTTCCAAGAACACAGCAGCTGCGAAGGACTAGCCAAGAAGAGCGCAAAAGTACCACAACATTCCTGCCTCCACAGCTTTTTCCTTGGGGACATGCCTAATTCCTGGCTGATTTGCCTTTCTCGTCGTAGGGTTGGGGTTCGGCCTAGGGCTAGGATTTTTAAAATCAGGAAGCCCTGAGTTCCAGGCACACTGGAGCTGTGAAAGGCATCCAAAAGGGAGTGCAAAAGTGCCACAACATGGCTGCTTTCACGGCTTTTTCCTTGGCAAGAAGCCTAACACCAGGCTGATTTCCCTTCCCAGGGTTACTGTTAGGCTTAGGCCTAGGACTAGGATTTTTAAAACTAGGAAGCCCTTAGCTCCAGGCACACTGCAGCTGTTCAAGGCATCCCAAGGGGAGTACAAAAGTGCAACAACATGGCAGCTTTCACAGCTTTTTCCTTGGCACCATCCCTATACCTAGGCTGATTTATCTGCCTAGGGTTAGGGTTAGGCTTCAGCCTAGGGCTTGGATTTCTTTAACCAGGAAGCCCTGAGTTCCAGGCTTACTTCATCTGCCAAAGGCATCCCAAAGGGAGTGCAGAAGTGCCACAACATGGCTGCTTTCACGGCTTTTCCCTTAGGAAGAACCCTAATACCCGGCTGATTTACCTTCCTAGGGTTACTGTTAGGCTTAGGCCTAGGACTTTTAAAACCAGGAAGCCCTGGGCTCCAGGCACACTGCAGCTGCGAAAGGCATCCCAAGGGGAGCGCAAAAGTGACGCAACTTGGCTGCCACCACTGATATTTCCATGAGACCATCCCGAACCATAGGCTGATTTTCCTTCCTAGGCTTAAGGTTTGAGTTACGCCTAGGGTAAGGGTTCTATTAACCAGAAAGCCCTGAGTTCCAAGAACACAGCAGCTGCGAAGGACTAGCCAAGAAGAGCGCAAAAGTAGCACAACATGCCTGCCTCCACAGCTTTTTCCTTGGGGACATGCCTAATTCCTGGCTGATTTGCCTTTCTCGTCGTAGGGTTGGGGTTCGGCCTAGGGCTAGGATTTTTAAAATCAGGAAGCCCTGAGTTCCAGGCACACTGGAGCTGTGAAAGGCATCCAAAAGGGAGTGCAAAAGTGCCACAACATGGCTGCTTTCACGGCTTTTTCCTTGGCAAGAAGCCTAACACCAGGCTGATTTACCTTCCCAGGGTTACTGTTAGGCTTAGGCCTAGGGCTAGGATTTTTAAAACTAGGAAGCCCTTAGCTCCAGGCACACTGCAGCTGTTCAAGGCACCCCAAGGGGAGTACAAAAGTGCAACAACATGGCAGCTTTCACAGCTTTTTCCTTGGCACCATCCCTATACCTAGGCTGATTTATCTGCCTAGGGTTAGGGTTAGGCTTCAGCCTAGGGCTTGGATTTCTTTAACCAGGAAGCCCTGAGTTCCAGGCTTACTTCATCTGCCAAAGGCATCCCAAAGGGAGTACAGAAGTGCCACAACATGGCTGCTTTCACGGCTTTTCCCTTAGGAAGAACCCTAATACCCGGCTGATTTACCTTCCTAGGGTTACTGTTAGGCTTAGGCCTAGGACTTTTAAAACCAGGAAGCCCTGGGCTCCAGGCACACTGCAGCTGCAAAAGGCATCCCAAGGGGAGCGCAAAAGTGACGCAACTTGGCTGCCACCACTGATATTTCCATGAGACCATCCCGAACCATAGGCTGATTTTCCTTCCTAGGCTTAAGGTTTGAGTTACGCCTAGGGTAAGGGCTCTATTAACCAGAAAGCCCTGAGTTCCAAGAACACAGCAGCTGCGAAGGACTAGCCAAGAAGAGCGCAAAAGTACCACAACATGCCTGCCTCCACAGCTTTTTCCTTGGGGACATGCCTAATTCCTGGCTGATTTGCCTTTCTCGTCTTAGGGTTGGGGTTCGGCCTAGGGCTAGGATTTTTAAAATCAGGAAGCCCTGAGTTCCAGGCACACTGGAGCTGTGAAAGGCATCCAAAAGGGAGTGCAAAAGTGCCACAACATGGCTGCTTTCACGGCTTTTTCCTTGGCAAGAAGCCTAACACCAGGCTGATTTACCTTCCCAGGGTTACTGTTAGGCTTAGGCCTAGGGCTAGGATTTTTAAAACTAGGAAGCCCTTAGCTCCAGGCACACTGCAGCTGTTCAAGGCATCCCAAGGGGAGTACAAAAGTGCAACAACATGGCAGCTTTCACAGCTTTTTCCTTGGCACCATCCCTATACCTAGGCTGATTTATCTGCCTAGGGTTAGGGTTAGGCTTCAGCCTAGGGCTTGGATTTCTTTAACCAGGAAGCCCTGAGTTCCAGGCTTACTTCATCTGCCAAAGGCATCCCAAAGGGAGTGCAGAAGTGCCACAACATGGCTGCTTTCACGGCTTTTCCCTTAGGAAGAACCCTAATACCCGGCTGATTTACCTTCCTAGGGTTACTGTTAGGCTTAGGCCTAGGACTTTTAAAACCAGGAAGCCCTGGGCTCCAGGCACACTGCAGCTGCGAAAGGCATCCCAAGGGGAGCGCAAAAGTGACGCAACTTGGCTGCCACCACTGATATTTCCATGAGACCATCCCGAACCATAGGCTGATTTTCCTTCCTAGGCTTAAGGTTTGAGTTACGCCTAGGGTAAGGGTTCTATTAACCAGAAAGCCCTGAGTTCCAAGAACACAGCAGCTGCGAAGGACTAGCCAAGAAGAGCGCAAAAGTACCACAACATGCCTGCCTCCACAGCTTTTTCCTTGGGGACATGCCTAATTCCTGGCTGATTTGCCTTTCTCGTCTTAGGGTTGGGGTTCGGCCTAGGGCTAGGATTTTTAAAATCAGGAAGCCCTGAGTTCCAGGCACACTGGAGCTGTGAAAGGCATCCAAAAGGGAGTGCAAAAGTGCCACAACATGGCTGCTTTCACGGCTTTTTCCTTGGCAAGAAGCCTAACACCAGGCTGATTTACCTTCCCAGGGTTACTGTTAGGCTTAGGCCTAGGGCTAGGATTTTTAAAACTAGGAAGCCCTTAGCTCCAGGCACACTGCAGCTGTTCAAGGCATCCCAAGGGGAGTACAAAAGTGCAACAACATGGCAGCTTTCACAGCTTTTTCCTTGGCACCATCCCTATACCTAGGCTGATTTATCTGCCTAGGGTTAGGGTTAGGGTTCAGCCTAGGGCTTGGATTTCTTTAACCAGGAAGCCCTGAGTTCCAGGCTTACTTCATCTGCCAAAGGCATCCCAAAGGGAGTGCAGAAGTGCCACAACATGGCTGCTTTCACGGCTTTTCCCTTAGGAAGAACCCTAATACCCGGCTGATTTACCTTCCTAGGGTTACTGTAAGGCTTAGGCCTAGGACTTTTAAAACCAGGAAGCCCTCGGCTCCAGGCACACTGCAGCTGCGAAAGGCATCCCAAGGGGAGCGCAAAAGTGACGCAACTTGGCTGCCACCACTGATATTTCCATGAGACCATCCCGAACCATAGGCTGATTTTCCTTCCTAGGGTTAATGTTTGAGTTACGCCTAGGGTATGGGCTCTATTAACCAGAAAGCCCTGAGTTCCAAGAACACAGCAGCTGCGAAGGACTAGCCAAGAAGAGCGCAAAAGTACCACAACATTCCTGCCTCCACAGCTTTTTCCTTGGGGACATGCCTAATTCCTGGCTGATTTGCCTTTCTCGTCGTAGGGTTGGGGTTCGGCCTAGGGCTAGGATTTTTAAAATCAGGAAGCCCTGAGTTCCAGGCACACTGGAGCTGTGAAAGGCATCCAAAAGGGAGTGCAAAAGTGCCACAACATGGCTGCTTTCACGGCTTTTTCCTTGGCAAGAAGCCTAACACCAGGCTGATTTACCTTCCCAGGGTTACTGTTAGGCTTAGGCCTAGGGCTAGGATTTTTAAAACTAGGAAGCCCTTAGCTCCAGGCACACTGCAGCTGTTCAAGGCATCCCAAGGGGAGTACAAAAGTGCAACAACATGGCAGCTTTCACAGCTTTGTCCTTGGCACCATCCCTATACCTAGGCTGATTTATCTGCCTAGGGTTAGGGTTAGGCTTCAGCCTAGGGCTTGGATTTCTTTAACCAGGAAGCCCTGAGTTCCAGGCTTACTTCATCTGCCAAAGGCATCCCAAAGGGAGTGCAGAAGTGCCACAACATGGCTGCTTTCACGGCTTTTCCCTTAGGAAGAACCCTAATACCCGGCTGATTTACCTTCCTAGGGTTACTGTTAGGCTTAGGCCTAGGACTTTTAAAACCAGGAAGCCCTGGGCTCCAGGCACACTGCAGCTGCGAAAGGCATCCCAAGGGGAGCGCAAAAGTGACGCAACTTGGCTGCCACCACTGATATTTCCATGAGACCATCCCGAACCATAGGCTGATTTTCCTTCCTAGGGTTAAGGTTTGAGTTACGCCTAGGGTAAGGGTTCTATTAACCAGAAAGCCCTGAGTTCCAAGAACACAGCAGCTGCGAAGGACTAGCCAAGAAGAGCGCAAAAGTACCACAACATGCCTGCCTCCACAGCTTTTTCCTTGGGGACATGCCTAATTCCTGGCTGATTTGCCTTTCTCGTCTTAGGGTTGGGGTTCGGCCTAGGGCTAGGATTTTTAAAATCAGGAAGCCCTGAGTTCCAGGCACACTGGAGCTGTGAAAGGCATCCAAAAGGGAGTGCAAAAGTGCCACAACATGGCTGCTTTCACGGCTTTTTCCTTGGCAAGAAGCCTAACACCAGGCTGATTTACCTTCCCAGGGTTACTGTTAGGCTTAGGCCTAGGGCTAGGATTTTTAAAACTAGGAAGCCCTTAGCTCCAGGCACACTGCAGCTGTTCAAGGCATGCCAAGGGGAGTACAAAAGTGCAACAACATGGCAGCTTTCACAGCTTTTTCCTTGGCACCATCCCTATACCTAGGCTGATTTATCTGCCTAGGGTTAGGGTTAGGCTTCAGCCTAGGGCTTGGATTTCTTGAACCAGGAAGCCCTGAGTTCCAGGCTTACTTCATCTGCCAAAGGCATCCCAAAGGGAGTGCAGAAGTGCCACAACATGGCTGCTTTCACGGCTTTTCCCTTAGGAAGAACCCTAATACCCGGCTGATTTACCTTCCTAGGGTTACTGTTAGGCTTAGGCCTAGGACTTTTAAAACCAGGAAGCCCTGGGCTCCAGGCACACTGCAGCTGCGAAAGGCATCCCAAGGGGAGCGCAAAAGTGACGCAACTTGGCTGCCACCACTGATATTTCCATGAGACCATCCCGAACCATAGGCTGATTTTCCTTCCTAGGGTTAATGTTTGAGTTACGCCTAGGGTATGGGCTCTATTAACCAGAAAGCCCTGAGTTCCAAGAACACAGCAGCTGCGAAGGACTAGCCAAGAAGAGCGCAAAAGTACCACAACATTCCTGCCTCCACAGCTTTTTCCTTGGGGACATGCCTAATTCCTGGCTGATTTGCCTTTCTCGTCTTAGGGTTGGGGTTCGGCCTAGGGCTAGGATTTTTAAAATCAGGAAGCCCTGAGTTCCAGGCACACTGGAGCTGTGAAAGGCATCCAAAAGGGAGTGCAAAAGTGCCACAACATGGCTGCTTTCACGGCTTTTTCCTTGGCAAGAAGCCTAACACCAGGCTGATTTACCTTCCCAGGGTTACTGTTAGGCTTAGGCCTAGGGCTAGGATTTTTAAAACTAGGAAGCCCTTAGCTCCAGGCACACTGCAGCTGTTCAAGGCATCCCAAGGGGAGTACAAAAGTGCAACAACATGGCAGCTTTCACAGCTTTTTCCTTGGCACCATCCCTATACCTAGGCTGATTTATCTGCCTAGGGTTAGGGTTAGGCTTCAGCCTAGGGCTTGGATTTCTTTAACCAGGAAGCCCTGAGTTCCAGGCTTACTTCATCTGCCAAAGGCATCCCAAAGGGAGTGCAGAAGTGCCACAACATGGCTGCTTTCACGGCTTTTCCCTTAGGAAGAACCCTAATACCCGGCTGATTTACCTTCCTAGGGTTACTGTTAGGCTTAGGCCTAGGACTTTTAAAACCAGGAAGCCCTCGGCTCCAGGCACACTGCAGCTGCGAAAGGCATCCCAAGGGGAGCGCAAAAGTGACGCAACTTGGCTGCCACCACTGATATTTCCATGAGACCATCCCGAACCATAGGCTGATTTTCCTTCCTAGGGTTAAGGTTTGAGTTACGCCTAGGGTAAGGGTTCTATTAACCAGAAAGCCCTGAGTTCCAAGAACAGAGCAGCTGCAAAGGACTAGCCAAGAAGAGCGCAAAAGTACCACAACATGCCTGCCTCCACAGCTTTTTCCTTGGGGACATGCCTAATTCCTGGCTGATTTGCCTTTCTCGTCTTAGGGTTGGGGTTCGGCCTAGGGCTAGGATTTTTAAAATCAGGAAGCCCTGAGTTCCAGGCACACTGGAGCTGTGAAAGGCATCCAAAAGGGAGTGCAAAAGTGCCACAACATGGCTGCTTTCACGGCTTTTTCCTTGGCAAGAAGCCTAACACCAGGCTGATTTACCTTCCCAGGGTTACTGTTAGGCTTAGGCCTAGGGCTAGGATTTTTAAAACTAGGAAGCCCTTAGCTCCAGGCACACTGCAGCTGTTCAAGGCATGCCAAGGGGAGTACAAAACTGCAACAACATGACAGCTTTCACAGCTTTTTCCTTGGCACCATCCCTATACCTAGGCTGATTTATCTGCCTAGGGTTAGGGTTAGGCTTCAGCCTAGGGCTTGGATTTCTTTAACCAGGAAGCCCTGAGTTCCAGGCTTACTTCATCTGCCAAAGGCATCCCAAAGGGAGTGCAGAAGTGCCACAACATGGCTGCTTTCACGGCTTTTCCCTTAGGAAGAACCCTAATACCCGGCTGATTTACCTTCCTAGGGTTACTGTTAGGCTTAGGCCTAGGACTTTTAAAACCAGGAAGCCCTGGGCTCCAGGCACACTGCAGCTGTGAAAGGCATCCCAAGGGGAGCGCAAAAGTGACGCAACTTGGCTGCCACCACTGATATTTCCATGAGACCATCCCGAATCATAGGCTGATTTTCCTTCCTAGGCTTAAGGTTTGAGTTACGCCTAGGGTAAGGGTTCTATTAACCAGAAAGCCCTGAGTTCCAAGAACACAGCAGCTGCGAAGGACTAGCCAAGAAGAGCGCAAAAGTACCACAACATGCCTGCCTCCACAGCTTTTTCCTTGTGGACATGCCTAATTCCTGGCTGATTTGCCTTTCTCGTCGTAGGGTTGGGGTTCGGCCTAGGGCTAGGATTTTTAAAATCAGGAAGCCCTGAGTTCCAGGCATACTGGAGCTGTGAAAGACATCCAAAAGGGAGTGCAAAAGTGCCACAACATGGCTGCTTTCACGGCTTTTTCCTTGGCAAGAAGCCTAACACCAGGCTGATTTCCCTTCCCAGGGTTACTGTTAGGCTTAGGCTTAGGGCTAGGATTTTTAAAACTAGGAAGCCCTTAGCTCCAGGCACACTGCAGCTGTTCAAGGCATCCCAAGGGGAGTACAAAAGTGCAACAACATGGCAGCTTTCACAGCTTTTTCCTTGGCACCATCCCTATACCTAGGCTGATTTATCTGCCTAGGGTTAGGGTTAGGGTTCAGCCTAGGGCTTGGATTTCTTTAACCAGGAAGCCCTGAGTTCCAGGCTTACTTCATCTGCCAAAGGCATCCCAAAGGGAGTGCAGAAGTGCCACAACATGGCTGCTTTCACGGCTTTTCCCTTAGGAAGAACCCTAATACCCGGCTGATTTACCTTCCTAGGGTTACTCTTAGGCTTAGGCCTAGGACTTTTAAAACCAGGAAGCCCTGGGCTCCAGGCACACTGCAGCTGCGAAAGGCATCCCAAGGGGAGCGCAAAAGTGATGCAACTTGGCTGCCACCACTGATATTTCCATGAGACCATCCCGAACCATAGGCTGATTTTCCTTCCTAGGGTTAAGGTTTGAGTTACGCCTAGGGTAAGGGTCTATAAACCAGAAAGCCCTGAGTTCCAAGAACACAGCAGCTGCGAAGGACTAGCCAAGAAGAGCGCAAAAGTAGCACAACGTGCCTGCCTCCACAGCTTTTTCCTTGGGGACATGCCTAATTCCTGGCTGATTTGCCTTTCTCGTCTTAGGGTTGGGGTTCGGCCTAGGGCTAGGATTTTTAAAATCAGGAAGCCCTGAGTTCCAGGCACACTGGAGCTGTGAAAGGCATCCAAAAGGGAGTGCAAAAGTGCCACAACATGGCTGCTTTCACGGCTTTTTCCTTGGCAAGAAGCCTAACACCAGGCTGATTTACCTTCCCAGGGTTACTGTTAGGCTTAGGCCTAGGGCTAGGATTTTTAAAACTAGGAAGCCCTTAGCTCCAGGCACACTGCAGCTGTTCAAGGCATCCCAAGGGGAGTACAAAAGTGCAACAACATGGCAGCTTTCACAGCTTTTTCCTTGGCACCATCCCTATACCTAGGCTGATTTATCTGCCTAGGGTTAGGGTTAGGCTTCAGCCTAGGGCTTGGATTTCTTTAACCAGGAAGCCCTGAGTTCCAGGCTTACTTCATCTGCCAAAGGCATCCCAAAGGGAGTGCAGAAGTGCCACAACATGGCTGCTTTCACGGCTTTTCCCTTAGGAAGAACCCTAATACCCGGCTGATTTACCTTCCTAGGGTTACTGTTAGGCTTAGGCCTAGGACTTTTAAAACCAGGAAGCCCTGGGCTCCAGGCACACTGCAGCTGCGAAAGGCATCCCAAGGGGAGCGCAAAAGTGACGCAACTTGGCTGCCACCACTGATATTTCCATGAGACCATCCCGAACCATAGGCTGATTTTCCTTCCTAGGGTTAAGGTTTGAGTTACGCCTAGGGTAAGGGTTCTATTAACCAGAAAGCCCTGAGTTCCAAGAACACAGCAGCTGCGAAGGACTAGCCAAGAAGAGCGCAAAAGTAGCACAACATGCCTGCCTCCACAGCTTTTTCCTTGGGGACATGCCTAATTCCTGGCTGATTTGCCTTTCTCGTCTTAGGGTTGTGGTTCGGCCTAGGGCTAGGATTTTTAAAATCAGGAAGCCCTGAGTTCCAGGCACACTGGAGCTGTGAAAGGCATCCAAAAGGGAGTGCAAAAGTGCCACAACATGGCTGCTTTCACGGTTTTTTCCTTGGCAAGAAGCCTAACACCAGGCTGATTTACCTTCCCAGGGTTACTGTTAGGCTTAGGCCTAGGGCTAGGATTTTTGAAACTAGGAAGCCCTTAGCTCCAGGCACACTGCAGCTGTTCAAGGCATCCCAAGGGGAGTACAAAAGTGCAACAACATGGCAGCTTTCACAGCTTTTTCCTTGGCACCATCCCTATACCTAGGCTGATTTATCTGCCTAGGGTTAGGGTTAGGCTTCAGCCTAGGGCTTGGATTTCTTTAACCAGGAAGCCCTGAGTTCCAGGCTTACTTCATCTGCCAAAGGCATCCCAAAGGGAGTGCAGAAGTGCCACAACATGGCTGCTTTCACGGCTTTTCCCTTAGGAAGAACCCTAATACCCGGCTGATTTACCTTCCTAGGGTTACTGTTAGGCTTAGGCCTAGGACTTTTAAAACCAGGAAGCCCTGGGCTCCAGGCACACTGCAGCTGCGAAAGGCATCCCAAGGGGAGCGCAAAAGTGACGCAACTTGGCTGCCACCACTGATATTTCCATGAGACCATCCCGAACCATAGGTTGATTTTCCTTCCTAGGGTTAAGGTTTGAGTTACGCCTAGGGTAAGGGTTCTATTAACCAGAAAGCCCTGAGTTCCAAGAACACAGCAGCTGCGAAGGACTAGCCAAGAAGAGCGCAAAAGTAGCACAACATGCCTGCCTCCACAGCTTTTTCCTTGGGGACATGCCTAATTCCTGGCTGATTTGCCTTTCTCGTCTTAGGGTTGGGGTTCGGCCTAGGGCTAGGATTTTTAAAATCAGGAAGCCCTGAGTTCCAGGCACACTGGAGCATTGAAAGGCATCCAAAAGGGAGTGCAAAAGTGCCACAACATGGCTGCTTTCACGGCTTTTTCCTTGGCAAGAAGCCTAACACCAGGCTGATTTACCTTCCCAGGGTTACTGTTAGGCTTAGGCCTAGGGCTAGGATTTTTAAAACTAGGAAGCCCTTAGCTCCAGGCACACTGCAGCTGTTCAAGGCATCCCAAGGGGAGTACAAAAGTGCAACAACATGGCAGCTTTCGCAACTTTTTCCTTGGCACCATCCCTATACCTAGGCTGATTTATCTGCCTAGGGTTAGGGTTAGGGTTCAGCCTAGGGCTTGGATTTCTTTAACCAGGAAGCCCTGAGTTCCAGGCTTACTTCATCTGCCAAAGGCATCCCAAAGGGAGTGCAGAAGTGCCACAACATGGCTGCTTTCACGGCTTTTCCCTTAGGAAGAACCCTAATACCCGGCTGATTTACCTTCCTAGGGTTACTGTTAGGCTTAGGCCTAGGACTTTTAAAACCAGGAAGCCCTGGGCTCCAGGCACACTGCAGCTGCTAAAGGCATCCCAAGGGGAGCGCAAAAGTGACGCAACTTGGCTGCCACCACTGATATTTCCATGAGACCATCCCGAACCATAGGCTGATTTTCCTTCCTAGGGTTAAGGTTTGAGTTACGCCTAGGGTAAGGGTTCTATTAACCAGAAAGCCCTGAGTTCCAAGAACACAGCAGCTGCGAAGGACTAGCCAAGAGGAGCGCAAAAGTACCACAACATGCCTGCCTCCACAGCTTTTTCCTTGGGGACATGCCTAATTCCTGGCTGATTTGCCTTTCTCGTCGTAGGGTTGGGGTTCGGCCTAGGGCTAGGATTTTTAAAATCAGGAAGCCCTGAGTTCCAGGCACACTGGAGCTGTGAAAGGCATCCAAAAGGGAGTGCAAAAGTGCCACAACATGGCTGCTTTCACGGCTTTTTCCTTGGCAAGAAGCCTAACACCAGGCTGATTTACCTTCCCAGGGTTACTGTTAGGCTTAGGCCTAGGGCTAGGATTTTTGAAACTAGGAAGCCCTTAGCTCCAGGCACACTGCAGCTGTTCAAGGCATCCCAAGGGGAGTACAAAAGTGCAACAACATGGCAGCTTTCACAACTTTTTCCTTGGCACCATCCCTATACCTAGGCTGATTTATCTGCCTAGGGTTAGGGTTAGGCTTCAGCCTAGGGCTTGGATTTCTTTAACCAGGAAGCCCTGAGTTCCAGGCTTACTTCATCTGCCAAAGGCATCCCAAAGGGAGTGCAGAAGTGCCACAACATGGCTGCTTTCACGGCTTTTCCCTTAGGAAGAACCCTAATACCCGGCTGATTTACCTTCCTAGGGTTACTCTTAGGCTTAGGCCTAGGACTTTTAAAACCAGGAAGCCCTGGGCTCCAGGCACACTGCAGCTGCGAAAGGCATCCCAAGGGGAGCGCAAAAGTGACGCAACTTGGCTGCCACCACTGATATTTCCATGAGACCATCCCGAACCATAGGCTGATTTTCCTTCCTAGGGTTAAGGTTTGAGTTACGCCTAGGGTAAGGGTTCTATTAACCAGAAAGCCCTGAGTTCCAAGAACACAGCAGCTGCGAAGGACTAGCCAAGAGGAGCGCAAAAGTACCACAACATGCCTGCCTCCACAGCTTTTTCCTTGGGGACATGCCTAATTCCTGGCTGATTTGCCTTTCTCGTCGTAGGGTTGGGGTTCGGCCTAGGGCTAGGATTTTTAAAATCAGGAAGCCCTGAGTTCCAGGCACACTGGAGCTGTGAAAGGCATCCAAAAGGGAGTGCAAAAGTGCCACAACATGGCTGCTTTCACGGTTTTTTCCTTGGCAAGAAGCCTAACACCAGACTGATTTACCTTCCCAGGGTTACTGTTAGGCTTAGGCCTAGGGCTAGGATTTTTAAAACTAGGAAGCCCTTAGCTCCAGGCACACTGCAGCTGTTCAAGGCATCCCAAGGGGAGTACAAAAGTGCAACAACATGGCAGCTTTCACAGCTTTTTCCTTGGCACCATCCCTATACCTAGGCTGATTTATCTGCCTAGGGTTAGGGTTAGGCTTCAGCCTAGGGCTTGGATTTCTTTAACCAGGAAGCCCTGAGTTCCAGGCTTACTTCATCTGCCAAAGGCATCCCAAAGGGAGTGCAGAAGTGCCACAACATGGCTGCTTTCACGGCTTTTCCCTTAGGAAGAACCCTAATACCCGGCTGATTTACCTTCCTAGGGTTACTGTTAGGCTTAGGCCTAGGACTTTTAAAACCAGGAAGCCCTGGGCTCCAGGCACACTGCAGCTGCGAAAGGCATCCCAAGGGGAGCGCAAAAGTGACGCAACTTGGCTGCCACCACTGATATTTCCATGAGACCATCCCGAACCATAGGTTGATTTTCCTTCCTAGGGTTAAGGTTTGAGTTACGCCTAGGGTAAGGGTTCTATTAACCAGAAAGCCCTGAGTTCCAAGAACACAGCAGCTGCGAAGGACTAGCCAAGAAGAGCGCAAAAGTAGCACAACATGCCTGCCTCCACAGCTTTTTCCTTGGGGACATGCCTAATTCCTGGCTGATTTGCCTTTCTCGTCTTAGGGTTGGGGTTCGGCCTAGGGCTAGGATTTTTAAAATCAGGAAGCCCTGAGTTCCAGGCACACTGGAGCTGTGAAAGGCATCCAAAAGGGAGTGCAAAAGTGCCACAACATGGCTGCTTTCACGGCTTTTTCCTTGGCAAGAAGCCTAACACCAGGCTGATTTACCTTCCCAGGGTTACTGTTAGGCTTAGGCCTAGGGCTAGGATTTTTAAAACTAGGAAGCCCTTAGCTCCAGGCACACTGCAGCTGTTCAAGGCATCCCAAGGGGAGTACAAAAGTGCAACAACATGGCAGCTTTCGCAACTTTTTCCTTGGCACCATCCCTATACCTAGGCTGATTTATCTGCCTAGGGTTAGGGTTAGGGTTCAGCCTAGGGCTTGGATTTCTTTAACCAGGAAGCCCTGAGTTCCAGGCTTACTTCATCTGCCAAAGGCATCCCAAAGGGAGTGCAGAAGTGCCACAACATGGCTGCTTTCACGGCTTTTCCCTTAGGAAGAACCCTAATACCCGGCTGATTTACCTTCCTAGGGTTACTGTTAGGCTTAGGCCTAGGACTTTTAAAACCAGGAAGCCCTGGGCTCCAGGCACACTGCAGCTGCTAAAGGCATCCCAAGGGGAGCGCAAAAGTGACGCAACTTGGCTGCCACCACTGATATTTCCATGAGACCATCCCGAACCATAGGCTGATTTTCCTTCCTAGGGTTAAGGTTTGAGTTACGCCTAGGGTAAGGGTTCTATTAACCAGAAAGCCCTGAGTTCCAAGAACACAGCAGCTGCGAAGGACTAGCCAAGAGGAGCGCAAAAGTACCACAACATGCCTGCCTCCACAGCTTTTTCCTTGGGGACATGCCTAATTCCTGGCTGATTTGCCTTTCTCGTCGTAGGGTTGGGGTTCGGCCTAGGGCTAGGATTTTTAAAATCAGGAAGCCCTGAGTTCCAGGCACACTGGAGCTGTGAAAGGCATCCAAAAGGGAGTGCAAAAGTGCCACAACATGGCTGCTTTCACGGCTTTTTCCTTGGCAAGAAGCCTAACACCAGGCTGATTTACCTTCCCAGGGTTACTGTTAGGCTTAGGCCTAGGGCTAGGATTTTTGAAACTAGGAAGCCCTTAGCTCCAGGCACACTGCAGCTGTTCAAGGCATCCCAAGGGGAGTACAAAAGTGCAACAACATGGCAGCTTTCACAACTTTTTCCTTGGCACCATCCCTATACCTAGGCTGATTTATCTGCCTAGGGTTAGGGTTAGGCTTCAGCCTAGGGCTTGGATTTCTTTAACCAGGAAGCCCTGAGTTCCAGGCTTACTTCATCTGCCAAAGGCATCCCAAAGGGAGTGCAGAAGTGCCACAACATGGCTGCTTTCACGGCTTTTCCCTTAGGAAGAACCCTAATACCCGGCTGATTTACCTTCCTAGGGTTACTCTTAGGCTTAGGCCTAGGACTTTTAAAACCAGGAAGCCCTGGGCTCCAGGCACACTGCAGCTGCGAAAGGCATCCCAAGGGGAGCGCAAAAGTGACGCAACTTGGCTGCCACCACTGATATTTCCATGAGACCATCCCGAACCATAGGCTGATTTTCCTTCCTAGGGTTAATGTTTGAGTTACGCCTAGGGTAAGGGTTCTATTAACCAGAAAGCCCTGAGTTCCAAGAACACAGCAGCTGCGAAGGACTAGCCAAGAGGAGCGCAAAAGTACCACAACATGCCTGCCTCCACAGCTTTTTCCTTGGGGACATGCCTAATTCCTGGCTGATTTGCCTTTCTCGTCGTAGGGTTGGGGTTCGGCCTAGGGCTAGGATTTTTAAAATCAGGAAGCCCTGAGTTCCAGGCACACTGGAGCTGTGAAAGGCATCCAAAAGGGAGTGCAAAAGTGCCACAACATGGCTGCTTTCACGGCTTTTTCCTTGGCAAGAAGCCTAACACCAGGCTGATTTACCTTCCCAGGGTTACTGTTAGGCTTAGGCCTAGGGCTAGGATTTTTGAAACTAGGAAGCCCTTAGCTCCAGGCACACTGCAGCTGTTCAAGGCATCCCAAGGGGAGTACAAAAGTGCAACAACATGGCAGCTTTCACAGCTTTTTCCTTGGCACCATCCCTATACCTAGGCTGATTTATCTGCCTAGGGTTAGGGTTAGGCTTCAGCCTAGGGCTTGGATTTCTTTAACCAGGAAGCCCTGAGTTCCAGGCTTACTTCATCTGCCAAAGGCATCCCAAAGGGAGTGCAGAAGTGCCACAACATGGCTGCTTTCACGGCTTTTCCCTTAGGAAGAACCCTAATACCCGGCTGATTTACCTTCCTAGGGTTACTGTTAGGCTTAGGCCTAGGACTTTTAAAACCAGGAAGCCCTGGGCTCCAGGCACACTGCAGCTGCGAAAGGCATCCCAAGGGGAGCGCAAAAGTGACGCAACTTGGCTGCCACCACTGATATTTCCATGAGACCATCCCGAACCATAGGTTGATTTTCCTTCCTAGGGTTAAGGTTTGAGTTACGCCTAGGGTATGGGCTCTATTAACCAGAAAGCCCTGAGTTCCAAGAACACAGCAGCTGCGAAGGACTAGCCAAGAAGAGCGCAAAAGTACCACAACATGCCTGCCTCCACAGCTTTTTCCTTGGGGACATGCCTAATTCCTGGCTGATTTGCCTTTGTCGTCTTAGGGTTGGGGTTCGGCCTAGGGCTAGGATTTTTAAAATCAGGAAGCCCTGAGTTCCAGGCACACTGGAGCTGTGAAAGGCATCCAAAAGGGAGTGCAAAAGTGCCACAACATGGCTGCTTTCACGGCTTTTTCCTTGGCAAGAAGCCTAACACCAGGCTGATTTACCTTCCCAGGGTTACTGTTAGGCTTAGGCCTAGGGCTAGGATTTTTAAAACTAGGAAGCCCTTAGCTCCAGGCACACTGCAGCTGTTCAAGGCATCCCAAGGGGAGTACAAAAGTGCAACAACATGGCAGCTTTCACAACTTTTTCCTTGGCACCATCCCTATACCTAGGCTGATTTATCTGCCTAGGGTTAGGGTTAGGCTTCAGCCTAGGGCTTGGATTTCTTTAACCAGGAAGCCCTGAGTTCCAGGCTTACTTCATCTGCCAAAGGCATCCCAAAGGGAGTGCATAAGTGCCACAACATGGCTGCTTTCACGGCTTTTCCCTTAGGAAGAACCCTAATACCCGGCTGATTTACCTTCCTAGGGTTACTGTTAGGCTTAGGCCTAGGACTTTTAAAACCAGGAAGCCCTGGGCTCCAGGCACACTGCAGCTGCGAAAGGCATCCCAAGGGGAGCGCAAAAGTGACGCAACTTGGCTGCCACCACTGATATTTCCATGAGACCATCCCGAACCATAGGCTGATTTTCCTTCCTAGGGTTAAGGTTTGAGTTACGCCTAGGGTAAGGGCTCTATTAACCAGAAAGCCCTGAGTTCCAAGAACACAGCAGCTGCGAAGGACTAGCCAAGAAGAGCGCAAAAGTACCACAACATGCCTGCCTCCACAGCTTTTTCCTTGGGGACATGCCTAATTCCTGGCTGATTTGCCTTTCTCGTCTTAGGGTTGGGGTTTGGCCTAGGGCTAGGATTTTTAAAATCAGGAAGCCCTGAGTTCCAGGCACACTGGAGCTGTGAAAGGCATCCAAAAGGGAGTGCAAAAGTGCCACAACATGGCTGCTTTCACGGCTTTTTCCTTGGCAAGAAGCCTAACACCAGGCTGATTTACCTTCCCAGGGTTACTGTTAGGCTTAGGCCTAGGGCTAGGATTTTTAAAACTAGGAAGCCCTTAGCTCCAGGCACACTGCAGCTGTTCAAGGCATCCCAAGGGGAGTACAAAAGTGCAACAACATGGCAGCTTTCACAGCTTTTTCCTTGGCACCATCCCTATACCTAGGCTGATTTATCTGCCTAGGGTTAGGGTTAGGCTTCAGCCTAGGGCTTGGATTTCTTTAACCAGGAAGCCCTGAGTTCCAGGCTTACTTCATCTGCCAAAGGCATCCCAAAGGGAGTGCAGAAGTTCCACAACATGGCTGCTTTCATGGCTTTTCCCTTAGGAAGAACCCTAATACCTGGCTGATTTACCTTCCTAGGGTTACTGTTAGGCTTAGGCCTAGGACTTTTAAAACCAGGAAGCCCTGGGCTCCAGGCACACTGCAGCTGCGAAAGGCATCCCAAGGGGAGCGCAAAAGTGACGCAACTTGGCTGCCACCACTGATATTTCCATGAGACCATCCCGAACCATAGGCTGATTTTCCTTCCTAGGGTTAAGGTTTGAGTTACGCCTAGGGTAAGGGTCTATTAACCAGAAAGCCCTGAGTTCCAAGAACACAGCAGCTGCGAAGGACTAGCCAAGAAGAGCGCAAAAGTAGCACAACATGCCTGCCTCCACAGCTTTTTCCTTGGGGACATGCCTAATTCCTGGCTGATTTGCCTTTCTCGTCTTAGGGTTGGGGTTCGGCCTAGGGCTAGGATTTTTAAAATCAGGAAGCCCTGAGTTCCAGGCACACTGGAGCTGTGAAAGGCATCCAAAAGGGAGTGCAAAAGTGCCACAACATGGCTGCTTTCACGGCTTTTTCCTTGGCAAGAAGCCTAACACCAGGCTGATTTACCTTCCCAGGGTTACTGTTAGGCTTAGGCCTAGGGCTAGGATTTTTAAAACTAGGAAGCCCTGGGCTCCAGGCACACTGCAGCTGTTCAAGGCATCCCAAGGGGAGTACAAAAGTGCAACAACATGGCAGCTTTCACAGCTTTTTCCTTGGCACCATCCCTATTCCTAGGCTGATTTATCTGCCTAGGGTTAGGGTTAGGCTTCAGCCTAGGGCTTGGATTTCTTTAACCAGGAAGCCCTGAGTTCCAGGCTTACTTCATCTGCCAAAGGCATCCCAAAGGGAGTGCAGAAGTTCCACAACATGGCTGCTTTCACGGCTTTTCCCTTAGGAAGAACCCTAATACCTGGCTGATTTACCTTCCTAGGGTTACTGTTAGGCTTAGGCCTAGGACTTTTAAAACCAGGAAGCCCTGGGCTCCAGGCACACTGCAGCTGCGAAAGGCATCCCAAGGGGAGCGCAAAAGTGACGCAACTTGGCTGCCACCACTGATATTTCCATGAGACCATCCCGAACCATAGGTTGATTTTCCTTCCTAGGGTTAAGGTTTGAGTTACGCCTAGGGTAAGGGTCTATTAACCAGAAAGCCCTGAGTTCCAAGAACACAGCAGCTGCGAAGGACTAGCCAAGAAGAGCGCAAAAGTAGCACAACATGCCTGCCTCCACAGCTTTTTCCTTGGGGACATGCCTAATTCCTGGCTGATTTGCCTTTCTCGTCTTAGGGTTGGGGTTCGGCCTAGGGCTAGGATTTTTAAAATCAGGAAGCCCTGAGTTCCAGGCACACTGGAGCTGTGAAAGGCATCCAAAAGGGAGTGCAAAAGTGCCACAACATGGCTGCTTTCACGCCTTTTTCCTTGGCAAGAAGCCTAACACCAGGCTGATTTACCTTCCCAGGGTTACTGTTAGGCTTAGGCCTAGGGCTAGGATTTTTAAAACTAGGAAGCCCTTAGCTCCAGGCACACTGCAGCTGTTCAAGGCATCCCAAGGGGAGTACAAAAGTGCAACAACATGGCAGCTTTCACAGCTTTTTCCTTGGCACCATCCCTATACCTAGGCTGATTTATCTGCCTAGGGTTAGGGTTAGGCTTCAGCCTAGGGCTTGGATTTCTTTAACCAGGAAGCCCTGAGTTCCAGGCTTACTTCATCTGCCAAAGGCATCCCAAAGGGAGTGCAGAAGTGCCACAACATGGCTGCTTTCACGGCTTTTCCCTTAGGAAGAACCCTAATACCTGGCTGATTTACCTTCCTAGGGTTACTGTTAGGCTTAGGCCTAGGACTTTTAAAACCAGGAAGCCCTGGGCTCCAGGCACACTGCAGCTGCGAAAGGCATCCCAAGGGGAGCGCAAAAGTGACGCAACTTGGCTGCCACCACTGATATTTCCATGAGACCATCCCGAACCATAGGCTGATTTTCCTTCCTAGGGTTAAGGTTTTAGTTATGCCTAGGGTAAGGGTTCTATTAACCAGAAAGCCCTGAGTTCCAAGAACACAGCAGCTGCGAAGGACTAGCCAAGAAGAGCGCAAAAGTACCACAACATGCCTGCCTCCACAGCTTTTTCCTTGGGGACATGCCTAATTCCTGGCTGATTTGCCTTTCTCGTCGTAGGGTTGGGGTTCGGCCTAGGGCTAGGATTTTTAAAATCAGGAAGCCCTGAGTTCCAGGCACACTGGAGCTGTGAAAGGCATCCAAAAGGGAGTGCAAAAGTGCCACAACATGGCTGCTTTCACGGCTTTTTCCTTGGCAAGAAGCCTAACACCAGGCTGATTTACCTTCCCAGGGTTACTGTTAGGCTTAGGCCTAGGGCTAGGATTTTTAAAACTAGGAAGCCCTGGGCTCCAGGCACACTGCAGCTGTTCAAGGCATCCCAAGGGGAGTACAAAAGTGCAACAACATGGCAGCTTTCACAGCTTTTTCCTTGGCACCATCCCTATACCTAGGCTGATTTATCTGCCTAGGGTTAGGGTTAGGCTTCAGCCTAGGGCTTGGATTTCTTTAACCAGGAAGCCCTGAGTTCCAGGCTTACTTCATCTGCCAAAGGCATCCCAAAGGGAGTGCAGAAGTGCCACAACATGGCTGCTTTCACGGCTTTTCCCTTAGGAAGAACCCTAATACCCAGCTGATTTACCTTCCTAGGGTTACTGTTAGGCTTAGGCCTAGGACTTTTAAAACCAGGAAGCCCTGGGCTCCAGGCACACTGCAGCTGCGAAAGGCATCCCAAGGGGAGCGCAAAAGTGACGCAACTTGGCTGCCACCACTGATATTTCCATGAGACCATCCCGAACCATAGGCTGATTTTCCTTCCTAGGGTTAAGGTTTGAGTTACGCCTAGGGTAAGGGTCTATTAACCAGAAAGCCCTGAGTTCCAAGAACACAGCAGCTGCGAAGGACTAGCCAAGAAGAGCGCAAAAGTACCACAACATGCCTGCCTCCACAGCTTTTTCCTTGGGGACATGCCTAATTCCTGGCTGATTTGCCTTTCTCGTCTTAGGGTTGGGGTTCGGCCTAGGGCTAGGATTTTTAAAATCAGGAAGCCCTGAGTTCCAGGCACACTGGAGCTGTGAAAGGCATCCAAAAGGGAGTGCAAAAGTGCCACAACATGGCTGCTTTCACGGCTTTTTCCTTGGCAAGAAGCCTAACACCAGGCTGATTTACCTTCCCAGGGTTACTGTTAGGCTTAGGCCTAGGGCTAGGATTTTTAAAACTAGGAAGCCCTTTGCTCCAGGCACACTGCAGCTGTTCAAGGCATCCCAAGGGGAGTACAAAAGTGCAACAACATGGCAGCTTTCACAGCTTTTTCCTTGGCACCATCCCTATACCTAGGCTGATTTATCTGCCTAGGGTTAGGGTTAGGCTTCAGCCTAGGGCTTGGATTTCTTTAACCAGGAAGCCCTGAGTTCCAGGCTTACTTCATCTGCCAAAGGCATCCCAAAGGGAGTGCAGAAGTGCCACAACATGGCTGCTTTCACGGCTTTTCCCTTAGGAAGAACCCTAATACCCGGCTGATTTACCTTCCTAGGGTTACTGTTAGGCTTAGGCCTAGGACTTTTAAAACCAGGAAGCCCTGGGCTCCAGGCACACTGCAGCTGCGAAAGGCATCCCAAGGGGAGCGCAAAAGTGATGCAACTTGGCTGCCACCACTGATATTTCCATGAGACCATCCCGAACCATAGGCTGATTTTCCTTCCTAGGGTTAAGGTTTGAGTTATGCCTAGGGTAAGGGCTCTATTAACCAGAAAGCCCTGAGTTCCAAGAACACAGCAGCTGCGAAGGACTAGCCAAGAAGAGCGCAAAAGTACCACAACATGCCTGCCTCCACAGCTTTTTCCTTGGGGACATGCCTAATTCCTGGCTGATTTGCCTTTCTCGTCTTAGGGTTGGGGTTCGGCCTAGGGCTAGGATTTTTAAAATCAGGAAGCCCTGAGTTCCAGGCACACTGGAGCTGTGAAAGGCATCCAAAAGGGAGTGCAAAAGTGCCACAACATGGCTGCTTTCACGGCTTTTTCCTTGGCAAGAAGCCTAACACCAGGCTGATTTACCTTCCCAGGGTTACTGTTAGGCTTAGGCCTAGGGCTAGGATTTTTAAAACTAGGAAGCCCTTAGCTCCAGGCACACTGCAGCTGTTCAAGGCATCCCAAGGGGAGTACAAAAGTGCAACAACATGGCAGCTTTCACAGCTTTTTCCTTGGCACCATCCCTATACCTAGGCTGATTTATCTGCCTAGGGTTAGGGTTAAGCTTCAGCCTAGGGCTTGGATTTCTTTAACCAGGAAGCCCTGAGTTCCAGGCTTACTTCATCTGCCAAAGGCATCCCAAAGGGAGTGCAGAAGTGCCACAACATGGCTGCTTTCACGGCTTTTCCCTTAGGAAGAACCCTAATACCCGGCTGATTTACCTTCCTAGGGTTACTGTTAGGCTTAGGCCTAGGACTTTTAAAACCAGGAAGCCCTGGGCTCCAGGCACACTGCAGCTGCGAAAGGCATCCCAAGGGGAGCGCAAAAGTGACGCAACTTGGCTGCCACCACTGATATTTCCATGAGACCATCCCGAACCATAGGTTGATTTTCCTTCCTAGGGTTAAGGTTTGAGTTACGCCTAGGGTAAGGGCTCTATTAACCAGAAAGCCCTGAGTTCCAAGAACACAGCAGCTGCGAAGGACTAGCCAAGAAGAGCGCAAAAGTAGCACAACATGCCTGCCTCCACAGCTTTTTCCTTGGGGACATGCCTAATTCCTGGCTGATTTGCCTTTCTCGTCTTAGGGTTGGGGTTCGGCCTAGGGCTAGGATTTTTAAAATCAGGAAGCCCTGATTTCCAGGCACACTGGAGCTGTGAAAGGCATCCAAAAGGGAGTGCAAAAGTGCCACAACATGGCTGCTTTCACGACTTTTTCCTTGGCAAGAAGCCTAACACCAGGCTGATTTACCTTCCCAGGGTTACTGTTAGGCTTAGGCCTAGGGTTAGGATTTTTAAAACTAGGAAGCCCTTAGCTCCAGGCACACTGCAGCTGTTCAAGGCATCCCAAGGGGAGTACAAAAGTGCAACAACATGGCAGCTTTCACAGCTTTTTCCTTGGCACCATCCCTATACCTAGGCTGATTTATCTGCCTAGGGTTAGGGTTAGGCTTCAGCCTAGGGCTTGGATTTCTTTAACCAGGAAGCCCTGAGTTCCAGGCTTACTTCATCTGCCAAAGGCATCCCAAAGGGAGTGCAGAAGTTCCACAACATGGCTGCTTTCATGGCTTTTCCCTTAGGAAGAACCTTAATACCTGGCTGATTTACCTTCCTAGGGTTACTGTTAGGCTTAGGCCTAGGACTTTTAAAACCAGGAAGCCCTGGGCTCCAGGCACACTGCAGCTGCGAAAGGCATCCCAAGGGGAGCGCAAAAGTGACGCAACTTGGCTGCCACCACTGATATTTCCATGAGACCATCCCGAACCATAGGCTGATTTTCCTTCCTAGGCTTAAGGTTTGAGTTACGCCTAGGGTAAGGGTCTATTAACCAGAAAGCCCTGAGTTCCAAGAACACAGCAGCTGCGAAGGACTAGCCAAGAAGAGCGCAAAAGTACCACAACATGCCTGCCTCCACAGCTTTTTCCTTGTGGACATGCCTAATTCCTGGCTGATTTGCCTTTCTCGTCTTAGGGTTGGGGTTCGGCCTAGGGCTAGGATTTTTAAAATCAGGAAGCCCTGATTTCCAGGCACACTGGAGCTGTGAAAGGCATCCAAAAGGGAGTGCAAAAGTGCCACAACATGGCTGCTTTCACGGCTTTTTCCTTGGCAAGAAGCCTAACACCAGGCTGATTTACCTTCCCAGGGTTACTGTTAGGCTTAGGCCTAGGGCTAGGATTTTTAAAACTAGGAAGCCCTTAGCTCCAGGCACACTGCAGCTGTTCAAGGCATCCCAAGGGGAGTACAAAAGTGCAACAACATGGCAGCTTTCACAGCTTTTTCCTTGGCACCATCCCTATACCTAGGCTGATTTATCTGCCTAGGGTTAGGGTTAGGGTTCAGCCTAGGGCTTGGATTTCTTTAACCAGGAAGCCCTGAGTTCCAGGCTTACTTCATCTGCCAAAGGCATCCCAAAGGGAGTGCAGAAGTGCCACAACATGGCTGCTTTCACGGCTTTTCCCTTAGGAAGAACCCTAATACCCGGCTGATTTACCTTCCTAGGGTTACTGTTAGGCTTAGGCCTAGGACTTTTAAAACCAGGAAGCCCTGGGCTCCAGGCACACTGCAGCTGCGAAAGGCATCCCAAGGGGAGCGCAAAAGTGACGCAACTTGGCTGCCACCACTGATATTTCCATGAGACCATCCCGAACCATAGGCTGATTTTCCTTCCTAGGGTTAAGGTTTGAGTTACGCCTAGGGTAAGGGCTCTATTAACCAGAAAGCCCTGAGTTCCAAGAACACAGCAGCTGCGAAGGACTAGCCAAGAAGAGCGCAAAAGTAGCACAACATGCCTGCCTCCACAGCTTTTTCCTTGGGGACATGCCTAATTCCTGGCTGATTTGCCTTTCTCGTCTTAGGGTTGGGGTTCGGCCTAGGGCTAGGATTTTTAAAATCAGGAAGCCCTGAGTTCCAGGCACACTGGAGCTGTGAAAGGCATCCAAAAGGGAGTGCAAAAGTGCCACAACATGGCTGCTTTCACGGCTTTTTCCTTGGCAAGAAGCCTAACACCAGGCTGATTTACCTTCCCAGGGTTACTGTTAGGCTTAGGCCTAGGGCTAGGATTTTTAAAACTAGGAAGCCCTGGGCTCCAGGCACACTGCAGCTGTTCAAGGCATGCCAAGGGGAGTACAAAAGTGCAACAACATGGCAGCTTTCACAGCTTTTTCCTTGGCACCATCCCTATACCTAGGCTGATTTATCTGCCTAGGGTTAGGGTTAGGCTTCAGCCTAGGGCTTGGATTTCTTTAACCAGGAAGCCCTGAGTTCCAGGCTTACTTCACCTGCCAAAGGCATCCCAAAGGGAGTGCAGAAGTGCCACAACATGGCTGCTTTCACGGCTTTTCCCTTAGGAAGAACCCTAATACCCGGCTGATTTACCTTCCTAGGGTTACTGTTAGGCTTAGGCCTAGGACTTTTAAAACCAGGAAGCCCTGGGCTCCAGGCACACTGCAGCTGCGAAAGGCATCCCAAGGGGAGCGCAAAAGTGACGCAACTTGGCTGCCACCACTGATATTTCCATGAGACCATCCCGAACCATAGGCTGATTTTCCTTCCTAGGGTTAAGGTTTGAGTTACGCCTAGGGTAAGGGTCTATTAACCAGAAAGCCCTGAGTTCCAAGAACACAGCAGCTGCGAAGGACTAGCCAAGAAGAGCGCAAAAGTACCACAACATGCCTGCCTCCACAGCTTTTTCCTTGGGGACATGCCTAATTCCTGGCTGATTTGCCTTTCTCGTCTTAGGGTTGGGGTTCGGCCTAGGGCTAGGATTTTTAAAATCAGGAAGCCCTGAGTTCCAGGCACACTGGAGCTGTGAAAGGCATCCAAAAGGGAGTGCAAAAGTGCCACAACATGGCTGCTTTCACGGCTTTTTCCTTGGCAAGAAGCCTAACACCAGGCTGATTTACCTTCCCAGGGTTACTGTTAGGCTTAGGCCTAGGGCTAGGATTTTTAAAACTAGGAAGCCCTTAGCTCCAGGCACACTGCAGCTGTTCAAGGCATCCCAAGGGGAGTACAAAAGTGCAACAACATGGCAGCTTTCACAGCTTTTTCCTTGGCACCATCCCTATACCTAGGCTGATTTATCTGCCTAGGGTTAGGGTTAGGCTTCAGCCTAGGGCTTGGATTTCTTTAACCAGGAAGCCCTGAGTTCCAGGCTTACTTCATCTGCCAAAGGCATCCCAAAGGGAGTGCAGAAGTGCCACAACATGGCTGCTTTCATGGCTTTTCCCTTAGGAAGAACCTTAATACCTGGCTGATTTACCTTCCTAGGGTTACTGTTAGGCTTAGGCCTAGGACATTTAAAACTAGGAAGCCCTGGGCTCCAGGCACACTGTAGCTGCGAAAGGCATCCCAAGGGGAGCGCAAAAGTGACGCAACTTGGCTGCCACCACTGATATTTCCATGAGACCATCCCGAACCATAGGTTGATTTTCCTTCCTAGGGTTAAGGTTTGAGTTACGCCTAGGGTAAGGGCTGTATTAACCAGAAAGCCCTGAGTTCCAAGAACACAGCAGCTGCGAAGGACTAGCCAAGAAGAGCGCAAAAGTACCACAACATGCCTGCCTCCACAGCTTTTTCCTTGGGGACATGCCTAATTCCTGGCTGATTTGCCTTTCTCGTCTTAGGGTTGGGGTTCGGCCTAGGGCTAGGATTTTTAAAATCAGGAAGCCCTGATTTCCAGGCACACTGGAGCTGTGAAAGGCATCCAAAAGGGAGTGCAAAAGTGCCACAACATGGCTGCTTTCACGACTTTTTCCTTGGCAAGAAGCCTAACACCAGGCTGATTTACCTTCCCAGGGTTACTGTTAGGCTTAGGCCTAGGGTTAGGATTTTTAAAACTAGGAAGCCCTTAGCTCCAGGCACACTGCAGCTGTTCAAGGCATCCCAAGGGGAGTACAAAAGTGCAACAACATGGCAGCTTTCACAGCTTTTTCCTTGGCACCATCCCTATACCTAGGCTGATTTATCTGCCTAGGGTTAGGGTTAGGCTTCAGCCTAGGGCTTGGATTTCTTTAACCAGGAAGCCCTGAGTTCCAGGCTTACTTCATCTGCCAAAGGCATCCCAAAGGGAGTGCAGAAGTTCCACAACATGGCTGCTTTCATGGCTTTTCCCTTAGGAAGAACCTTAATACCTGGCTGATTTACCTTCCTAGGGTTACTGTTAGGCTTAGGCCTAGGACTTTTAAAACCAGGAAGCCCTGGGCTCCAGGCACACTGCAGCTGCGAAAGGCATCCCAAGGGGAGCACAAAAGTGACGCAACTTGGCTGCCACCACTGATATTTCCATGAGACCATCCCGAACCATAGGCTGATTTTCCTTCCTAGGGTTAAGGTTTGAGTTACGCCTAGGGTAAGGGTCTATTAACCAGAAAGCCCTGAGTTCCAAGAACACAGCAGCTGCGAAGGACTAGCCAAGAAGAGCGCAAAAGTACCACAACATGCCTGCCTCCACAGCTTTTTCCTTGTGGACATGCCTAATTCCTGGCTGATTTGCCTTTCTCGTCTTAGGGTTGGGGTTCGGCCTAGGGCTAGGATTTTTAAAATCAGGAAGCCCTGATTTCCAGGCACACTGGAGCTGTGAAAGGCATCCAAAAGGGAGTGCAAAAGTGCCACAACATGGCTGCTTTCACGGCTTTTTCCTTGGCAAGAAGCCTAACACCAGGCTGATTTACCTTCCCAGGGTTACTGTTAGGCTTAGGCCTAGGGCTAGGATTTTTAAAACTAGGAAGCCCTTAGCTCCAGGCACACTGCAGCTGTTCAAGGCATCCCAAGGGGAGTACAAAAGTGCAACAACATGGCAGCTTTCACAGCTTTTTCCTTGGCACCATCCCTATACCTAGGCTGATTTATCTGCCTAGGGTTAGGGTTAGGGTTCAGCCTAGGGCTTGGATTTCTTTAACCAGGAAGCCCTGAGTTCCAGGCTTACTTCATCTGCCAAAGGCATCCCAAAGGGAGTGCAGAAGTGCCACAACATGGCTGCTTTCACGGCTTTTCCCTTAGGAAGAACCCTAATACCCGGCTGATTTACCTTCCTAGGGTTACTGTTAGGCTTAGGCCTAGGACTTTTAAAACCAGGAAGCCCTGGGCTCCAGGCACACTGCAGCTGCGAAAGGCATCCCAAGGGGAGCGCAAAAGTGACGCAACTTGGCTGCCACCACTGATATTTCCATGAGACCATCCCGAACCATAGGCTGATTTTCCTTCCTAGGGTTAAGGTTTGAGTTACGCCTAGGGTAAGGGCTCTATTAACCAGAAAGCCCTGAGTTCCAAGAACACAGCAGCTGCGAAGGACTAGCCAAGAAGAGCGCAAAAGTACCACAACATGCCTGCCTCCACAGCTTTTTCCTTGGGGACATGCCTAATTCCTGGCTGATTTGCCTTTCTCGTCTTAGGGTTGGGGTTCGGCCTAGGGCTAGGATTTTTAAAATCAGGAAGCCCTGAGTTCCAGGCACACTGGAGCTGTGAAAGGCATCCAAAAGGGAGTGCAAAAGTGCCACAACATGGCTGCTTTCACGGCTTTTTCCTTGGCAAGAAGCCTAACACCAGGCTGATTTACCTTCCCAGGGTTACTGTTAGGCTTAGGCCTAGGGCTAGGATTTTTAAAACTAGGAAGCCCTTAGCTCCAGGCACACTGCAGCTGTTCAAGGCATGCCAAGGGGAGTACAAAAGTGCAACAACATGGCAGCTTTCACAGCTTTTTCCTTGGCACCATCCCTATACCTAGGCTGATTTATCTGCCTAGGGTTAGGGTTAGGGTTCAGCCTAGGGCTTGGATTTCTTTAACCAGGAAGCCCTGAGTTCCAGGCTTACTTCACCTGCCAAAGGCATCCCAAAGGGAGTGCAGAAGTGCCACAACATGGCTGCTTTCACGGCTTTTCCCTTAGGAAGAACCCTAATACCCGGCTGATTTACCTTCCTAGGGTTACTGTTAGGCTTAGGCCTAGGACTTTTAAAACCAGGAAGCCCTGGGCTCCAGGCACACTGCAGCTGCGAAAGGCATCCCAAGGGGAGCGCAAAAGTGACGCAACTTGGCTGCCACCACTGATATTTCCATGAGACCATCCCGAACCATAGGCTGATTTTCCTTCCTAGGGTTAAGGTTTGAGTTACGCCTAGGGTAAGGGTCTATTAACCAGAAAGCCCTGAGTTCCAAGAACACAGCAGCTGCGAAGGACTAGCCAAGAAGAGCGCAAAAGTACCACAACATGCCTGCCTCCACAGCTTTTTCCTTGGGGACATGCCTAATTCCTGGCTGATTTGCCTTTCTCGTCTTAGGGTTGGGGTTCGGCCTAGGGCTAGGATTTTTAAAATCAGGAAGCCCTGAGTTCCAGGCACACTGGAGCTGTGAAAGGCATCCAAAAGGGAGTGCAAAAGTGCCACAACATGGCTGCTTTCACGGCTTTTTCCTTGGCAAGAAGCCTAACACCAGGCTGATTTCCCTTCCCAGGGTTACTGTTAGGCTTAGGCCTAGGGCTAGGATTTTTAAAACTAGGAAGCCCTTAGCTCCAGGCACACTGCAGCTGTTCAAGGCATCCCAAGGGGAGTACAAAAGTGCAACAACATGGCAGCTTTCACAGCTTTTTCCTTGGCACCATCCCTATACCTAGGCTGATTTATCTGCCTAGGGTTAGGGTTAGGCTTCAGCCTAGGGCTTGGATTTCTTTAACCAGGAAGCCCTGAGTTCCAGGCTTACTTCATCTGCCAAAGGCATCCCAAAGGGAGTGCAGAAGTGCCACAACATGGCTGCTTTCATGGCTTTTCCCTTAGGAAGAACCTTAATACCTGGCTGATTTACCTTCCTAGGGTTACTGTTAGGCTTAGGCCTAGGACATTTAAAACTAGGAAGCCCTGGGCTCCAGGCACACTGTAGCTGCGAAAGGCATCCCAAGGGGAGCGCAAAAGTGACGCAACTTGGCTGCCACCACTGATATTTCCATGAGACCATCCCGAACCATAGGTTGATTTTCCTTCCTAGGGTTAAGGTTTGAGTTACGCCTAGGGTAAGGGCTGTATTAACCAGAAAGCCCTGAGTTCCAAGAACACAGCAGCTGCGAAGGACTAGCCAAGAAGAGCGCAAAAGTACCACAACATGCCTGCCTCCACAGCTTTTTCCTTGGGGACATGCCTAATTCCTGGCTGATTTGCCTTTCTCGTCTTAGGGTTGGGGTTCGGCCTAGGGCTAGGATTTTTAAAATCAGGAAGCCCTGATTTCCAGGCACACTGGAGCTGTGAAAGGCATCCAAAAGGGAGTGCAAAAGTGCCACAACATGGCTGCTTTCACGGCTTTTTCCTTGGCAAGAAGCCTAACACCAGGCTGATTTACCTTCCCAGGGTTACTGTTAGGCTTAGGCCTAGGGTTAGGATTTTTAAAACTAGGAAGCCCTTAGCTCCAGGCACACTGCAGCTGTTCAAGGCATCCCAAGGGGAGTACAAAAGTGCAACAACATGGCAGCTTTCACAGCTTTTTCCTTGGCACCATCCCTATACCTAGGCTGATTTATCTGCCTAGGGTTAGGGTTAGGGTTCAGCCTAGGGCTTGGATTTCTTTAACCAGGAAGCCCTGAGTTCCAGGCTTACTTCATCTGCCAAAGGCATCCCAAAGGGAGTGCAGAAGTGCCACAACATGGCTGCTTTCACAGCTTTTCCCTTAGGAAGAACACTAATACCCAGCTGATTTACCTTCCTAGGGTTACTGTTAGGCTTAGGCCTAGGACTTTTAAAACCAGGAAGCCCTGGGCTCCAGGCACACTGCAGCTGCAAAAGGCATCCCAAGGGGAGCGCAAAAGTGACGCAACTTGGCTGCCACCACTGATATTTCCATGAGACCATCCCGAACCATAGGCTGATTTTCCTTCCTAGGGTTAAGGTTTGAGTTACGCCTAGGGTAAGGGTTCTATTAACCAGAAAGCCCTGAGTTCCAAGAACACAGCAGCTGCGAAGGACTAGCCAAGAAGAGCACAAAAGTACCACAACATGCCTGCCTCCACAGCTTTTTCCTTGGGGACATGCCTAATTCCTGGCTGATTTGCCTTTCTCGTCTTAGGGTTGGGGTTCGGCCTAGGGCTAGGATTTTTAAAATCAGGAAGCCCTGAGTTCCAGGCACACTGGAGCTGTGAAAGGCATCCAAAAGGGAGTGCAAAAGTGCCACAACATGGCTGCTTTCACGGCTTTTTCCTTGGCAAGAAGCCTAACACCAGGCTGATTTACCTTCCCAGGGTTACTGTTAGGCTTAGGCCTAGGGCTAGGATTTTTAAAACTAGGAAGCCCTTAGCTCCAGGCACACTGCAGCTGTTCAAGGCATCCCAAGGGGAGTACAAAAGTGCAACAACATGGCAGCTTTCACAGCTTTTTCCTTGGCACCATCCCTATACCTAGGCTGATTTATCTGCCTAGGGTTAGGGTTAGGCTTCAGCCTAGGGCTTGGATTTCTTTAACCAGGAAGCCCTGAGTTCCAGGCTTACTTCATCTGCCAAAGGCATCCCAAAGGGAGTGCAGAAGTGCCACAACATGGCTGCTTTCACGGCTTTTCCCTTAGGAAGAACCCTAATACCCGGCTGATTTACCTTCCTAGGGTTACTGTTAGGCTTAGGCCTAGGACTTTTAAAACCAGGAAGCCCTGGGCTCCAGGCACACTGCAGCTGCGAAAGGCATCCCAAGGGGAGCGCAAAACTGACGCAACTTGGCTGCCACCACTGATATTTCCATGAGACCATCCCGAACCATAGGCTGATTTTCCTTCCTAGGCTTAAGGTTTGAGTTACGCCTAGGGTAAGGGCTCTATTAACCAGAAAGCCCTGAGTTCCAAGAACACAGCAGCTGCAAAGGACTAGCCAAGAAGAGCGCAAAAGTACCACAACATGCCTGCCTCCACAGCTTTTTCCTTGGGGACATGCCTAATTCCTGGCTGATTTGCCTTTCTCGTCTTAGGGTTGGGGTTCGGCCTAGGGCTAGGATTTTTAAAAGCAGGAAGCCCTGAGTTCCAGGCACACTGCAGCTGTGAAAGGCATCCAAAAGGGAGTGCAAAAGTGACACAACATGGCTGCTTTCACGGCTTTTTCCTTGGCAAGAAGCCTAACACCAGGCTGATTTACCTTCCCAGGGTTACTGTTAGGCTTAGGCCTAGGGCTAGGATTTTTGAAACTAGGAAGCCCTTAGCTCCAGGCACACTGCAGCTGTTCAAGGCATCCCAAGGGGAGTACAAAAGTGCAACAACATGGCAGCTTTCACAGCTTTTTCCTTGGCACCATCCCTATACCTAGGCTGATTTATCTGCCTAGGGTTAGGGTTAGGGTTCAGCCTAGGGCTTGGATTTCTTTAACCAGGAAGCCCTGAGTTCCAGGCTTACTTCATCTGCCAAAGGCATCCCAAAGGGAGTGCAGAAGTGCCACAACATGGCTGCTTTCACGGCTTTTCCCTTAGGAAGAACCCTAATACCCGGCTGATTTACCTTCCTAGGGTTACTGTTAGGCTTAGGCCTAGGACTTTTAAAACCAGGAAGCCCTGGGCTCCAGGCACACTGCAGCTGCGAAAGGCATCCCAAGGGGAGCGCAAAAGTGACGCAACTTGGCTGCCACCACTGATATTTCCATGAGACCATCCCGAACCATAGGCTGATTTTCCTTCCTAGGGTTAAGGTTTGAGTTACGCCTAGGGTAAGGGTTCTATTAACCAGAAAGCCCTGAGTTCCAAGAACACAGCAGCTGCGAAGGACTAGCCAAGAAGAGCGCAAAAGTAGCACAACATGCCTGCCTCCACAGCTTTTTCCTTGGGGACATGCCTAATTCCTGGCTGATTTGCCTTTCTCGTCGTAGGGCTGGGGTTCGGCCTAGGGCTAGGATTTTTAAAATCAGGAAGCCCTGAGTTCCAGGCACACTGGAGCTGTGAAAGGCATCCAAAAGGGAGTGCAAAAGTGCCACAACATGGCTGCTTTCACGGCTTTTTCCTTGGCAAGAAGCCTAACACCAGGCTGATTTACCTTCCCAGGGTTACTGTTAGGCTTAGGCCTAGGGCTAGGATTTTTAAAACTAGGAAGCCCTTAGCTCCAGGCACACTGCAGCTGTTCAAGGCATCCCAAGGGGAGTACAAAAGTGCAACAACATGGCAGCTTTCACAGCTTTTTCCTTGGCACCATCCCTATACCTAGGCTGATTTATCTGCCTAGGGTTAGGGTTAGGCTTCAGCCTAGGGCTTGGATTTCTTTAACCAGGAAGCCCTGAGTTCCAGGCTTACTTCATCTGCCAAAGGCATCCCAAAGGGAGTGCAGAAGTGCCACAACATGGCTGCTTTCACAGCTTTTCCCTTAGGAAGAACACTAATACCCAGCTGATTTACCTTCCTAGGGTTACTGTTAGGCTTAGGCCTAGGACTTTTAAAACCAGGAAGCCCTGGGCTCCAGGCACACTGCAGCTGCGAAAGGCATCCCAAGGGGAGCGCAAAAGTGACGCAACTTGGCTGCCACCACTGATATTTCCATGAGACCATCCCGAACCATAGGCTGATTTTCCTTCCTAGGGTTAAGGTTTGAGTTACGTCTAGGGTAAGGGCTCTATTAACCAGAAAGCCCTGAGTTCCAAGAACACAGCAGCTGCGAAGGACTAGCCAAGAAGAGCGCAAAAGTAGCACAACATGCCTGCCTCCACAGCTTTTTCCTTGGGGACATACCTAATTCCTGGCTGATTTGCCTTTCTCGTCTTAGGGTTGGGGTTCGGCCTAGGGCTAGGATTTTTAAAATCAGGAAGCCCTGAGTTCCAGGCACACTGGAGCTGTGAAAGGCATCCAAAAGGGAGTGCAAAAGTGCCACAACATGGCTGCTTTCACGGCTTTTTCCTTGGCAAGAAGCCTAACACCAGGCTGATTTACCTTCCCAGGGTTACTGTTAGGCTTAGGCCTAGGGCTAGGATTTTTAAAACTAGGAAGCCCTTAGCTCCAGGCACACTGCAGCTGTTCAAGGCATCCCAAGGGGAGTACAAAAGTGCAACAACATGGCAGCTTTCACAGCTTTTTCCTTGGCACCATCCCTATACCTAGGCTGATTTATCTGCCTAGGGTTAGGGTTAGGGTTCAGCCTAGGGCTTGGATTTCTTTAACCAGGAAGCCCTGAGTTCCAGGCTTACTTCATCTGCCAAAGGCATCCCAAAGGGAGTGCAGAAGTGCCACAACATGGCTGCTTTCACGGCTTTTCCCTTAGGAAGAACCCTAATACCCGGCTGATTTACCTTCCTAGGGTTACTGTTAGGCTTAGGCCTAGGACTTTTAAAACCAGGAAGCCCTGGGCTCCAGGCACACTGCAGCTGCGAAAGGCATCCCAAGGGGAGCGCAAAAGTGACGCAACTTGGCTGCCACCACTGATATTTCCATGAGACCATCCCGAACCATAGGCTGATTTTCCTTCCTAGGGTTAAGGTTTGAGTTACGCCTAGGGTAAGGGTCTATTAACCAGAAAGCCCTGAGTTCCAAGAACACAGCAGCTGCGAAGGACTAGCCAAGAAGAGCGCAAAGTACCACAACATGCCTGCCTCCACAGCTTTTTCCTTGGGGACATGCCTAATTCCTGGCTGATTTGCCTTTCTCGTCTTAGGGTTGGGGTTCGGCCTAGGGCTAGGATTTTTAAAATCAGGAAGCCCTGAGTTCCAGGCACACTGGAGCTGTGAAAGGCATCCAAAAGGGAGTGCAAAAGTGCCACAACATGGCTGCTTTCACGGCTTTTTCCTTGGCAAGAAGCCTAACACCAGGCTGATTTCCCTTCCCAGGGTTACTGTTAGGCTTAGGCCTAGGGCTAGGATTTTTAAAACTAGGAAGCCCTTAGCTCCAGGCACACTGCAGCTGTTCAAGGCATCCCAAGGGGAGTACAAAAGTGCAACAACATGGCAGCTTTCACAGCTTTTTCCTTGGCACCATCCCTATACCTAGGCTGATTTATCTGCCTAGGGTTAGGGTTAGGGTTCAGCCTAGGGCTTGGATTTCTTTAACCAGGAAGCCCTGAGTTCCAGGCTTACTTCATCTGCCAAAGGCATCCCAAAGGGAGTGCAGAAGTGCCACAACATGGCTACTTTCACGGCTTTTCCCTTAGGAAGAACCCTAATACCCGGCTGATTTACCTTCCTAGGGTTACTGTTAGGCTTAGGCCTAGGACTTTTAAAACCAGGAAGCCCTGGGCTCCAGGCACACTGCAGCTGCGAAAGGCATCCCAAGGGGAGCGCAAAAGTGACGCAACTTGGCTGCCACCACTGATATTTCCATGAGACCATCCCGAACCATAGGCTGATTTTCCTTCCTAGGGTTAAGGTTTGAGTTACGCCTACGGTAAGGGCTCTATTAACCAGAAAGCCCTGAGTTCCAAGAACACAGCAGCTGCGAAGGACTAGCCAAGAAGAGCACAAAAGTACCACAACATGCCTGCCTCCACAGCTTTTTCCTTGGGGACATGCCTAATTCCTGGCTGATTTGCCTTTCTCGTCTTAGGGTTGGGGTTCGGCCTAGGGCTAGGATTTTTAAAATCAGGAAGCCCTGAGTTCCAGGCACACTGGAGCTGTGAAAGGCATCCAAAAGGGAGTGCAAAAGTGCCACAACATGGCTGCTTTCACGGCTTTTTCCTTGGCAAGAAGCCTAACACCAGGCTGATTTACCTTCCCAGGGTTACTGTTAGGCTTAGGCCTAGGGCTAGGATTTTTGAAACTAGGAAGCCCTTAGCTCCAGGCACACTGCAGCTGTTCAAGGCATCCCAAGGGGAGTACAAAAGTGCAACAACATGGCAGCTTTCACAGCTTTTTCCTTGGCACCATCCCTATACCTAGGCTGATTTATCTGCCTAGGGTTAGGGTTAGGGTTCAGCCTAGGGCTTGGATTTCTTTAACCAGGAAGCCCTGAGTTCCAGGCTTACTTCATCTGCCAAAGGCATCCCAAAGGGAGTGCAGAAGTGCCACAACATGGCTGCTTTCACGGCTTTTCCCTTAGGAAGAACCCTAATACCCGGCTGATTTACCTTCCTAGGGTTACTGTTAGGCTTAGGCCTAGGACTTTTAAAACCAGGAAGCCCTGGGCTCCAGGCACACTGCAGCTGCGAAAGGCATCCCAAGGGGAGCGCAAAAGTGATGCAACTTGGCTGCCACCACTGATATTTCCATGAGACCATCCCGAACCATAGGCTGATTTTCCTTCCTAGGGTTAAGGTTTGAGTTACGCCTAGGCTAAGGGTCCTATTAACCAGAAAGCCCTGAGTTCCAAGAACACAGCAGCTGCGAAGGACTAGCCAAGAAGAGCGCAAAAGTAGCACAACATGCCTGCCTCCACAGCTTTTTCCTTGGGGACATGCCTAATTCCTGGCTGATTTGCCTTTCTCGTCTTAGGGTTGGGGTTCGGCCTAGGGCTAGGATTTTTAAAATCAGGAAGCCCTGATTTCCAGGAACACTGGAGCTGTGAAAGGCATCCAAAAGGGAGTGCAAAAGTGCCACAACATGGCTGCTTTCACGGCTTTTTCCTTGGCAAGAAGCCTAACACCAGGCTGATTTACCTTCCCAGGGTTACTGTTAGGCTTAGGCCTAGGGCTAGGATTTTTGAAACTAGGAAGCCCTTAGCTCCAGGCACACTGCAGCTGTTCAAGGCATCCCAAGGGGAGTACAAAAGTGCAACAACATGGCAGCTTTCACAGCTTTTTCCTTGGCACCATCCCTATACCTAGGCTGATTTATCTGCCTAGGGTTAGGGTTAGGCTTCAGCCTAGGGCTTGGATTTCTTTAACCAGGAAGCCCTGAGTTCCAGGCTTACTTCATCTGCCAAAGGCATCCCAAAGGGAGTGCAGAAGTGCCACAACATGGCTGCTTTCACAGCTTTTCCCTTAGGAAGAACCCTAATACCCGGCTGATTTACCTTCCTAGGGTTACTGTTAGGCTTAGGCCTAGGACTTTTAAAACCAGGAAGCCCTGGGCTCCAGGCACACTGCAGCTGCGAAAGGCATCCCAAGGGGAGCGCAAAAGTGACGCAACTTGGCTGCCACCACTGATATTTCCATGAGACCATCCCGAACCATAGGCTGATTTTCCTTCCTAGGGTTAAGGTTTGAGTTACGCCTAGGGTAAGGGCTCTATTAACCAGAAAGCCCTGAGTTCCAAGAACACAGCAGCTGCGAAGGACTAGCCAAGAAGAGCGCAAAAGTAGCACAACATGCCTGCCTCCACAGCTTTTTCCTTGGGGACATGCCTAATTCCTGGCTGATTTGCCTTTCTCGTCTTAGGGTTGGGGTTCGGCCTAGGGCTAGGATTTTTAAAATCAGGAAGCCCTGAGTTCCAGGCACACTGGAGCTGTGAAAGGCATCCAAAAGGGAGTGCAAAAGTGCCACAACATGGCTGCTTTCACGGCTTTTTCCTTGGCAAGAAGCCTAACACCAGGCTGATTTACCTTCCCAGGGTTACTGTTAGGCTTAGGCCTAGGGCTAGGATTTTTAAAACTAGGAAGCCCTTAGCTCCAGGCACACTGCAGCTGTTCAAGGCATCCCAAGGGGAGTACAAAAGTGCAACAACATGGCAGCTTTCACAGCTTTTTCCTTGGCACCATCCCTATACCTAGGCTGATTTATCTGCCTAGGGTTAGGGTTAGGCTTCAGCCTAGGGCTTGGATTTCTTTAACCAGGAAGCCCTGAGTTCCAGGCTTACTTCATCTGCCAAAGGCATCCCAAAGGGAGTGCAGAAGTGCCACAACATGGCTGCTTTCACGGCTTTTCCCTTAGGAAGAACCCTAATACCCAGCTGATTTACCTTCCTAGGGTTACTGTTAGGCTTAGGCCTAGGACTTTTAAAACCAGGAAGCCCTGGGCTCCAGGCACACTGCAGCTGCGAAAGGCATCCCAAGGGGAGCGCAAAAGTGACGCAACTTGGCTGCCACCACTGATATTTCCATGAGACCATCCCGAACCATAGGCTGATTTTCCTTCCTAGGGTTAAGGTTTGAGTTACGCCTAGGGTAAGGGTCTATTAACCAGAAAGCCCTGAGTTCCAAGAACACAGCAGCTGCGAAGGACTAGCCAAGAAGAGCGCAAAGTACCACAACATGCCTGCCTCCACAGCTTTTTCCTTGGGGACATGCCTAATTCCTGGCTGATTTGCCTTTCTCGTCTTAGGGTTGGGGTTCGGCCTAGGGCTAGGATTTTTAAAATCAGGAAGCCCTGAGTTCCAGGCACACTGGAGCTGTGAAAGGCATCCAAAAGGGAGTGCAAAAGTGCTACAACATGGCTGCTTTCACGCCTTTTTCCTTGGCAAGAAGCCTAACACCAGGCTGATTTCCCTTCCCAGGGTTACTGTTAGGCTTAGGCCTAGGGCTAGGATTTTTAAAACTAGGAAGCCCTTAGCTCCAGGCACACTGCAGCTGTTCAAGGCATCCCAAGGGGAGTACAAAAGTGCAACAACATGGCAGCTTTCACAGCTTTTTCCTTGGCACCATCCCTATACCTAGGCTGATTTATCTGCCTAGGGTTAGGGTTAGGGTTCAGCCTAGGGCTTGGATTTCTTTAACCAGGAAGCCCTGAGTTCCAGGCTTACTTCATCTGCCAAAGGCATCCCAAAGGGAGTGCAGAAGTGCCACAACATGGCTGCTTTCACGGCTTTTCCCTTAGGAAGAACCCTAATACCCGGCTGATTTACCTTCCTAGGGTTACTGTTAGGCTTAGGCCTAGGACTTTTAAAACCAGGAAGCCCTGGGCTCCAGGCACACTGCAGCTGCGAAAGGCATCCCAAGGGGAGCGCAAAAGTGATGCAACTTGGCTGCCACCACTGATATTTCCATGAGACCATCCCGAACCATAGGCTGATTTTCCTTCCTAGGGTTAAGGTTTGAGTTACGCCTAGGGTAAGGGTCCTATTAACCAGAAAGCCCTGAGTTCCAAGAACACAGCAGCTGCGAAGGACTAGCCAAGAAGAGCGCAAAAGTAGCACAACATGCCTGCCTCCACAGCTTTTTCCTTGGGGACATGCCTAATTCCTGGCTGATTTGCCTTTCTCGTCTTAGGGTTGGGGTTCGGCCTAGGGCTAGGATTTTTAAAATCAGGAAGCCCTGATTTCCAGGAACACTGGAGCTGTGAAAGGCATCCAAAAGGGAGTGCAAAAGTGCCACAACATGGCTGCTTTCACGGCTTTTTCCTTGGCAAGAAGCCTAACACCAGGCTGATTTACCTTCCCAGGGTTACTGTTAGGCTTAGGCCTAGGGCTAGGATTTTTGAAACTAGGAAGCCCTTAGCTCCAGGCACACTGCAGCTGTTCAAGGCATCCCAAGGGGAGTACAAAAGTGCAACAACATGGCAGCTTTCACAGCTTTTTCCTTGGCACCATCCCTATACCTAGGCTGATTTATCTGCCTAGGGTTAGGGTTAGGCTTCAGCCTAGGGCTTGGATTTCTTTAACCAGGAAGCCCTGAGTTCCAGGCTTACTTCATCTGCCAAAGGCATCCCAAAGGGAGTGCAGAAGTGCCACAACATGGCTGCTTTCACAGCTTTTCCCTTAGGAAGAACCCTAATACCCGGCTGATTTACCTTCCTAGGGTTACTGTTAGGCTTAGGCCTAGGACTTTTAAAACCAGGAAGCCCTGGGCTCCAGGCACACTGCAGCTGCGAAAGGCATCCCAAGGGGAGCGCAAAAGTGACGCAACTTGGCTGCCACCACTGATATTTCCATGAGACCATCCCGAACCATAGGCTGATTTTCCTTCCTAGGGTTAAGGTTTGAGTTACGTCTAGGGTAAGGGCTCTATTAACCAGAAAGCCCTGAGTTCCAAGAACACAGCAGCTGCGAAGGACTAGCCAAGAAGAGCGCAAAAGTAGCACAACATGCCTGCCTCCACAGCTTTTTCCTTGGGGACATGCCTAATTCCTGGCTGATTTGCCTTTCTCGTCTTAGGGTTGGGGTTCGGCCTAGGGCTAGGATTTTTAAAATCAGGAAGCCCTGAGTTCCAGGCACACTGGAGCTGTGAAAGGCATCCAAAAGGGAGTGCAAAAGTGCCACAACATGGCTGCTTTCACGGCTTTTTCCTTGGCAAGAAGCCTAACACCAGGCTGATTTCCCTTCCCAGGGTTACTGTTAGGCTTAGGCCTAGGGCTAGGATTTTTAAAACTAGGAAGCCCTTAGCTCCAGGCACACTGCAGCTGTTCAAGGCATCCCAAGGGGAGTACAAAAGTGCAACAACATGGCAGCTTTCACAGCTTTTTCCTTGGCACCATCCCTATACCTAGGCTGATTTATCTGCCTAGGGTTAGGGTTAGGCTTCAGCCTAGGGCTTGGATTTCTTTAACCAGGAAGCCCTGAGTTCCAGGCTTACTTCATCTGCCAAAGGCATCCCAAAGGGAGTGCAGAAGTGCCACAACATGGCTGCTTTCACGGCTTTTCCCTTAGGAAGAACCCTAATACCTGGCTGATTTACCTTCCTAGGGTTACTGTTAGGCTTAGGCCTAGGACTTTTAAAACCAGGAAGCCCTGGGCTCCAGGCACACTGCAGCTGCGAAAGGCATCCCAAGGGGAGCGCAAAAGTGACGCAACTTGGCTGCCACCACTGATATTTCCATGAGACCATCCCGAACCATAGGCTGATTTTCCTTCCTAGGGTTAAGGTTTGAGTTACGCCTAGGGTAAGGGTCTATTAACCAGAAAGCCCTGAGTTCCAAGAACACAGCAGCTGCGAAGGACTAGCCAAGAAGAGCGCAAAGTACCACAACATGCCTGCCTCCACAGCTTTTTCCTTGGGGACATGCCTAATTCCTGGCTGATTTGCCTTTCTCGTCTTAGGGTTGGGGTTCGGCCTAGGGCTAGGATTTTTAAAATCAGGAAGCCCTGAGTTCCAGGCACACTGGAGCTGTGAAAGGCATCCAAAAGGGAGTGCAAAAGTGCTACAACATGGCTGCTTTCACGCCTTTTTCCTTGGCAAGAAGCCTAACACCAGGCTGATTTACCTTCCCAGGGTTACTGTTAGGCTTAGGCCTAGGGCTAGGATTTTTAAAACTAGGAAGCCCTTAGCTCCAGGCACACTGCAGCTGTTCAAGACATCCCAAGGGGAGTACAAAAGTGCAACAACATGGCAGCTTTCACAGCTTTTTCCTTGGCACCATCCCTATACCTAGGCTGATTTATCTGCCTAGGGTTAGGGTTAGGCTTCAGCCTAGGGCTTGGATTTCTTTAACCAGGAAGCCCTGAGTTCCAGGCTTACTTCATCTGCCAAAGGCATCCCAAAGGGAGTGCAAAAGTGCCACAACATGGCTACTTTCACGGCTTTTCCCTTAGGAAGAACCCTAATACCGGGCTGATTTACCTTCCTAGGGTTACTGTTAGGCTTAGGCCTAGGACTTTTAAAACCAGGAAGCCCTGGGCTCCAGGCACACTGCAGCTGCGAAAGGCATCCCAAGGGGAGCGCAAAAGTGACGCAACTTGGCTGCCACCACTGATATTTCCATGAGACCATCCCGAACCATAGGCTGATTTTCCTTCCTAGGGTTAAGGTTTGAGTTACGCCTAGGGTAAGGGTTCTATTAACCAGAAAGCCCTGAGTTCCAAGAACACAGCAGCTGCGAAGGACTAGCCAAGAAGAGCACAAAAGTACCACAACATGCCTGCCTCCACAGCTTTTTCCTTGGGGACATGCCTAATTCCTGGCTGATTTGCCTTTCTCGTCTTAGGGTTGGGGTTCGGCCTAGGGCTAGGATTTTTAAAATCAGGAAGCCCTGAGTTCCAGGCACACTGGAGCTGTGAAAGGCATCCAAAAGGGAGTGCAAAAGTGCCACAACATGGCTGCTTTCACGGCTTTTTCCTTGGCAAGAAGCCTAACACCAGGCTGATTTACCTTCCCAGGGTTACTGTTAGGCTTAGGCCTAGGGCTAGGATTTTTAAAACTAGGAAGCCCTTAGCTCCAGGCACACTGCAGCTGTTCAAGGCATGCCAAGGGGAGTACAAAAGTGCAACAACATGGCAGCTTTCACAGCTTTTTCCTTGGCACCATCCCTATACCTAGGCTGATTTATCTGCCTAGGGTTAGGGTTAGGGTTCAGCCTAGGGCTTGGATTTCTTTAACCAGGAAGCCCTGAGTTCCAGGCTTACTTCATCTGCCAAAGGCATCCCAAAGGGAGTGCAGAAGTGCCACAACATGGCTGCTTTCACAGCTTTTCCCTTAGGAAGAACACTAATACCCAGCTGATTTACCTTCCTAGGGTTACTGTTAGGCTTAGGCCTAGGACTTTTAAAACCAGGAAGCCCTGGGCTCCAGGCACACTGCAGCTGCGAAAGGCATCCCAAAGGGAGCGCAAAAGTGACGCAACTTGGCTGCCACCACTGATATTTCCATGAGACCATCCCGAACCATAGGCTGATTTTCCTTCCTAGGGTTAAGGTTTGAGTTACGCCTAGGGTAAGGGTCTATTAACCAGAAAGCCCTGAGTTCCAAGAACACAGCAGCTGCGAAGGACTAGCCAAGAAGAGCGCAAAAGTAGCACAACATGCCTGCCTCCACAGCTTTTTCCTTGGGGACATGCCTAATTCCTGGCTGATTTGCCTTTCTCGTCTTAGGGTTGGGGTTCGGCCTAGGGCTAGGATTTTTAAAATCAGGAAGCCCTGAGTTCCAGGCACACTGGAGCTGTGAAAGGCATCCAAAAGGGAGTGCAAAAGTGCCACAACATGGCTGCTTTCACGGCTTTTTCCTTGGCAAGAAGCCTAACACCAGGCTGATTTACCTTCCCAGGGTTACTGTTAGGCTTAGGCCTAGGGCTAGGATTTTTAAAACTAGGAAGCCCTTAGCTCCAGGCACACTGCAGCTGTTCAAGGCATCCCAAGGGGAGTACAAAAGTGCAACAACATGGCAGCTTTCACAGCTTTTTCCTTGGCACCATCCCTATACCTAGGCTGATTTATCTGCCTAGGGTTAGGGTTAGGCTTCAGCCTAGGGCTTGGATTTCTTTAACCAGGAAGCCCTGAGTTCCAGGCTTACTTCATCTGCCAAAGGCATCCCAAAGGGAGTGCAGAAGTGCCACAACATGGCTGCTTTCACGGCTTTTCCCTTAGGAAGAACCCTAATACCCAGCTGATTTACCTTCCTAAGGTTACTGTTAGGCTTAGGCCTAGGACTTTTAAAACCAGGAAGCCCTGGGCTCCAGGCACACTGCAGCTGCGAAAGGCATCCCAAGGGGAGCGCAAAAGTGACGCAACTTGGCTGCCACCACTGATATTTCCATGAGACCATCCCGAACCATAGGCTGATTTTCCTTCCTAGGGTTAAGGTTTGAGTTACGCCTAGGGTAAGGGTCTATTAACCAGAAAGCCCTGAGTTCCAAGAACACAGCAGCTGCGAAGGACAAGCCAAGAAGAGCGCAAAAGTACCACAACGTGCCTGCCTCCACAGCTTTTTCCTTGGGGACATGCCTAATTCCTGGCTGATTTGCCTTTCTCGTCTTAGGGTTGGGGTTCGGCCTAGGGCTAGGATTTTTAAAATCAGGAAGCCCTGAGTTCCAGGCACACTGGAGCTGTGAAAGGCATCCAAAAGGGAGTGCAAAAGTGCCACAACATGGCTGCTTTCACGGCTTTTTCCTTGGCAAGAAGCCTAACACCAGGCTGATTTACCTTCCCAGGGTTACTGTTAGGCTTAGGCCTAGGGCTAGGATTTTTAAAACTAGGAAGCCCTTAGCTCCAGGCACACTGCAGCTGTTCAAGGCATCCCAAGGGGAGTACAAAAGTGCAACAACATGGCAGCTTTCACAGCTTTTTCCTTGGCACCATCCCTATACCTAGGCTGATTTATCTGCCTAGGGTTAGGGTTAGGGTTCAGCCTAGGGCTTGGATTTCTTTAACCAGGAAGCCCTGAGTTCCAGGCTTACTTCATCTGCCAAAGGCATCCCAAAGGGAGTGCAGAAGTGCCACAACATGGCTGCTTTCACGGCTTTTCCCTTAGGAAGAACCCTAATACCCGGCTGATTTACCTTCCTAGGGTTACTGTTAGGCTTAGGCCTAGGACTTTTAAAACCAGGAAGCCCTGGGCTCCAGGCACACTGCAGCTGCGAAAGGCATCCCAAGGGGAGCGCAAAAGTGACGCAACTTGGCTGCCACCACTGATATTTCCATGAGACCATCCCGAACCATAGGCTGATTTTCCTTCCTAGGCTTAAGGTTTGAGTTACGCCTAGGGTAAGGGTCTATTAACCAGAAAGCCCTGAGTTCCAAGAACACAGCAGCTGCGAAGGACAAGCCAAGAAGAGCGCAAAAGTACCACAACGTGCCTGCCTCCACAGCTTTTTCCTTGGGGACATGCCTAATTCCTGGCTGATTTGCCTTTCTCGTCTTAGGGTTGGGGTTTGGCCTAGGGCTAGGATTTTTAAAATCAGGAAGCCCTGAGTTCCAGGCACACTGGAGCTGTGAAAGGCATCCAAAAGGGAGTGCAAAAGTGCCACAACATGGCTGCTTTCACGGCTTTTTCCTTGGCAAGAAGCCTAACACCAGGCTGATTTACCTTCCCAGGGTTACTGTTAGGCTTAGGCCTAGGGCTAGGATTTTTAAAACTAGGAAGCCCTTAGCTCCAGGCACACTGCAGCTGTTCAAGGCATCCCAAGGGGAGTACAAAAGTGCAACAACATGGCAGCTTTCACAGCTTTTTCCTTGGCACCATCCCTATACCTAGGCTGATTTATCTGCCTAGGGTTAGGGTTAGGCTTCAGCCTAGGGCTTGGATTTCTTTAACCAGGAAGCCCTGAGTTCCAGGCTTACTTCATCTGCCAAAGGCATCCCAAAGGGAGTGCAGAAGTGCCACAACATGGCTGCTTTCACGGCTTTTCCCTTAGGAAGAACCCTAATACCCAGCTGATTTACCTTCCTAGGGTTACTGTTAGGCTTAGGCCTAGGACTTTTAAAACCAGGAAGCCCTGGGCTCCAGGCACACTGCAGCTGCGAAAGGCATCCCAAGGGGAGCGCAAAAGTGACGCAACTTGGCTGCCACCACTGATATTTCCATGAGAGCATCCCGAACCATAGGCTGATTTTCCTTCCTAGGGTTAAGGTTTGAGTTACGCCTAGGGTAAGGGTCTATTAACCAGAAAGCCCTGAGTTCCAAGAACACAGCAGCTGCGAAGGACTAGCCAAGAAGAGCGCAAAAGTAGCACAACATGCCTGCCTCCACAGCTTTTTCCTTGGGGACATGCCTAATTCCTGGCTGATTTGCCTTTCTCGTCTTAGGGTTGGGGTTCGGCCTAGGGCTAGGATTTTTAAAATCAGGAAGCCCTGAGTTCCAGGCACACTGGAGCTGTGAAAGGCATCCAAAAGGGAGTGCAAAAGTGCCACAACATGGCTGCTTTCACGGCTTTTTCCTTGGCAAGAAGCCTAACACCAGGCTGATTTACCTTCCCAGGGTTACTGTTAGGCTTAGGCCTAGGGCTAGGATTTTTAAAACTAGGAAGCCCTTAGCTCCAGGCACACTGCAGCTGTTCAAGGCATCCCAAGGGGAGTACAAAAGTGCAACAACATGGCAGCTTTCACAGCTTTTTCCTTGGCACCATCCCTATACCTAGGCTGATTTATCTGCCTAGGGTTAGGGTTAGGCTTCAGCCTAGGGCTTGGATTTCTTTAACCAGGAAGCCCTGAGTTCCAGGCTTACTTCATCTGCCAAAGGCATCCCAAAGGGAGTGCAGAAGTGCCACAACATGGCTGCTTTCACGGCTTTTCCCTTAGGAAGAACCCTAATACCCAGCTGATTTACCTTCCTAAGGTTACTGTTAGGCTTAGGCCTAGGACTTTTAAAACCAGGAAGCCCTGGGCTCCAGGCACACTGCAGCTGCGAAAGGCATCCCAAGGGGAGCGCAAAAGTGACGCAACTTGGCTGCCACCACTGATATTTCCATGAGACCATCCCGAACCATAGGCTGATTTTCCTTCCTAGGGTTAAGGTTTGAGTTACGCCTAGGGTAAGGGTCTATTAACCAGAAAGCCCTGAGTTCCAAGAACACAGCAGCTGCGAAGGACAAGCCAAGAAGAGCGCAAAAGTACCACAACGTGCCTGCCTCCACAGCTTTTTCCTTGGGGACATGCCTAATTCCTGGCTGATTTGCCTTTCTCGTCTTAGGGTTGGGGTTCGGCCTAGGGCTAGGATTTTTAAAATCAGGAAGCCCTGAGTTCCAGGCACACTGGAGCTGTGAAAGGCATCCAAAAGGGAGTGCAAAAGTGCCACAACATGGCTGCTTTCACGGCTTTTTCCTTGGCAAGAAGCCTAACACCAGGCTGATTTACCTTCCCAGGGTTACTGTTAGGCTTAGGCCTAGGGCTAGGATTTTTAAAACTAGGAAGCCCTTAGCTCCAGGCACACTGCAGCTGTTCAAGGCATCCCAAGGGGAGTACAAAAGTGCAACAACATGGCAGCTTTCACAGCTTTTTCCTTGGCACCATCCCTATACCTAGGCTGATTTATCTGCCTAGGGTTAGGGTTAGGGTTCAGCCTAGGGCTTGGATTTCTTTAACCAGGAAGCCCTGAGTTCCAGGCTTACTTCATCTGCCAAAGGCATCCCAAAGGGAGTGCAGAAGTGCCACAACATGGCTGCTTTCACGGCTTTTCCCTTAGGAAGAACCCTAATACCCGGCTGATTTACCTTCCTAGGGTTACTGTTAGGCTTAGGCCTAGGACTTTTAAAACCAGGAAGCCCTGGGCTCCAGGCACACTGCAGCTGCGAAAGGCATCCCAAGGGGAGCGCAAAAGTGACGCAACTTGGCTGCCACCACTGATATTTCCATGAGACCATCCCGAACCATAGGCTGATTTTCCTTCCTAGGCTTAAGGTTTGAGTTACGCCTAGGGTAAGGGTCTATTAACCAGAAAGCCCTGAGTTCCAAGAACACAGCAGCTGCGAAGGACAAGCCAAGAAGAGCGCAAAAGTACCACAACGTGCCTGCCTCCACAGCTTTTTCCTTGGGGACATGCCTAATTCCTGGCTGATTTGCCTTTCTCGTCTTAGGGTTGGGGTTTGGCCTAGGGCTAGGATTTTTAAAATCAGGAAGCCCTGAGTTCCAGGCACACTGGAGCTGTGAAAGGCATCCAAAAGGGAGTGCAAAAGTGCCACAACATGGCTGCTTTCACGGCTTTTTCCTTGGCAAGAAGCCTAACACCAGGCTGATTTACCTTCCCAGGGTTACTGTTAGGCTTAGGCCTAGGGCTAGGATTTTTAAAACTAGGAAGCCCTTAGCTCCAGGCACACTGCAGCTGTTCAAGGCATCCCAAGGGGAGTACAAAAGTGCAACAACATGGCAGCTTTCACAGCTTTTTCCTTGGCACCATCCCTATACCTAGGCTGATTTATCTGCCTAGGGTTAGGGTTAGGCTTCAGCCTAGGGCTTGGATTTCTTTAACCAGGAAGCCCTGAGTTCCAGGCTTACTTCATCTGCCAAAGGCATCCCAAAGGGAGTGCAGAAGTGCCACAACATGGCTGCTTTCACGGCTTTTCCCTTAGGAAGAACCCTAATACCCAGCTGATTTACCTTCCTAGGGTTACTGTTAGGCTTAGGCCTAGGACTTTTAAAACCAGGAAGCCCTGGGCTCCAGGCACACTGCAGCTGCGAAAGGCATCCCAAGGGGAGCGCAAAAGTGACGCAACTTGGCTGCCACCACTGATATTTCCATGAGAGCATCCCGAACCATAGGCTGATTTTCCTTCCTAGGGTTAAGGTTTGAGTTACGCCTAGGGTAAGGGTCTATTAACCAGAAAGCCCTGAGTTCCAAGAACACAGCAGCTGCGAAGGACTAGCCAAGAAGAGCGCAAAAGTACCACAACGTGCCTGCCTCCACAGCTTTTTCCTTGGGGACATGCCTAATTCCTGGCTGATTTGCCTTTCTCGTCTTAGGGTTGGGGTTCGGCCTAGGGCTAGGATTTTTAAAATCAGGAAGCCCTGAGTTCCAGGCACACTGGAGCTGTGAAAGGCATCCAAAAGGGAGTGCAAAAGTGCCACAACATGGCTGCTTTCACGGCTTTTTCCTTGGCAAGAAGCCTAACACCAGGCTGATTTACCTTCCCAGGGTTACTGTTAGGCTTAGGCCTAGGGCTAGGATTTTTAAAACTAGGAAGCCCTTTGCTCCAGGCACACTGCAGCTGTTCAAGGCATCCCAAGGGGAGTACAAAAGTGCAACAACATGGCAGCTTTCACAGCTTTTTCCTTGGCACCATCCCTATACCTAGGCTGATTTATCTGCCTAGGGTTAGGGTTAGGCTTCAGCCTAGGGCTTGGATTTCTTTAACCAGGAAGCCCTGAGTTCCAGGCTTACTTCATCTGCCAAAGGCATCCCAAAGGGAGTGCAGAAGTGCCACAACATGGCTGCTTTCACGGCTTTTCCCTTAGGAAGAACCCTAATACCCAGCTGATTTACCTTCCTAGGGTTACTGTTAGGCTTAGGCCTAGGACTTTTAAAACCAGGAAGCCCTGGGCTCCAGGCACACTGCAGCTGCGAAAGGCATCCCAAGGGGAGCGCAAAAGTGACGCAACTTGGCTGCCACCACTGATATTTCCATGAGACCATCCCGAACCATAGGCTGATTTTCCTTCCTAGGGTTAAGGTTTGAGTTACGCCTAGGGTAAGGGTCTATTAACCAGAAAGCCCTGAGTTCCAAGAACACAGTAGCTGCGAAGGACAAGCCAAGAAGAGCGCAAAAGTACCACAACGTGACTGCCTCCACAGCTTTTTCCTTGGGGACATGCCTAATTCCTGGCTGATTTGCCTTTCTCGTCTTAGGGTTGGGGTTCGGACTAGGGCTAGGATTTTTAAAATCAGGAAGCCCTGAGTTCCAGGCACACTGGAGCTGTGAAAGGCATCCAAAAGGGAGTGCAAAAGTGCCACAACATGGCTGCTTTCACGGCTTTTTCCTTGGCAAGAAGCCTAACACCAGGCTGATTTACCTTCCCAGGGTTACTGTTAGGCTTAGGCCTAGGGCTAGGATTTTTGAAACTAGGAAGCCCTGGGCTCCAGGCACCCTGCAGCTGTTCAAGGCATCTCAAGGGGAGTACAAAAGTGCAACAACATGGCAGCTTTCACAGCTTTTTCCTTGGCACCATCCCTATACCTAGGCTGATTTATCTGCCTAGGGTTAGGGTTAGGCTTCAGCCTAGGGCTTGGATTTCTTTAACCAGGAAGCCCTGAGTTCCAGGCTTACTTCATCTGCCAAAGGCATCCCAAAGGGAGTGCAGAAGTGCCACAACATGGCTGCTTTCACGGCTTTTCCCTTAGGAAGAACCCTAATACCCGGCTGATTTACCTTCCTAGGGTTACTGTTAGGCTTAGGCCTAGGACTTTTAAAACCAGGAAGCCCTGGGCTCCAGGCACACTGCAGCTGCGAAAGGCATCCCAAGGGGAGCGCAAAAGTGACGCAACTTGGCTGCCACCACTGATATTTCCATGAGACCATCCCGAACCATAGGTTGATTTTCCTTCCTAGGGTTAAGGTTTGAGTTACGCCTAGGGTAAGGGCTCTATTAACCAGAAAGCCCTGAGTTCCAAGAACACAGCAGCTGCGAAGGACTAGCCAAGAAGAGCGCAAAAGTACCACAACATGCCTGCCTCCACAGCTTTTTCCTTGGGGACATGCCTAATTCCTGGCTGATTTGCCTTTCTCGTCTTAGGGCTGGGGTTCGGCCTAGGGCTAGGATTTTTAAAATCAGGAAGCCCTGAGTTCCAGGCCCACTGGAGCTGTGAAAGGCATCCAAAAGGGAGTGCAAAAGTGCCACAACATGGCTGCTTTCACGGCTTTTTCCTTGGCAAGAAGCCTAACACCAGGCTGATTTACCTTCCCAGGGTTACTGTTAGGCTTAGGCCTAGGGCTAGGATTTTTAAAACTAGGAAGCCCTTAGCTCCAGGCACACTGCAGCTGTTCAAGGCATCCCAAGGGGAGTACAAAAGTGCAACAACATGGCAGCTTTCACAGCTTTTTCCTTGGCACCATCCCTATACCTAGGCTGATTTATCTGCCTAGGGTTAGGGTTAGGGTTCAGCCTAGGGCTTGGATTTCTTTAACCAGGAAGCCCTGAGTTCCAGGCTTACTTCATCTGCCAAAGGCATCCCAAAGGGAGTGCAGAAGTGCCACAACATGGCTGCCTTCACGGCTTTTCCCTTAGGAAGAACCCTAATACCCGGCTGATTTACCTTCCTAGGGTTACTGTTAGGCTTAGGCCTAGGACTTTTAAAACCAGGAAGCCCTGGGCTCCAGGCACACTGCAGCTGCTAAAGGCATCCCAAGGGGAGCGCAAAAGTGACGCAACTTGGCTGCCACCACTGATATTTCCATGAGACCATCCCGAACCATAGGTTGATTTTCCTTCCTAGGGTTAAGGTTTGAGTTACGCCTAGGGTAAGGGCTCTATTAACCAGAAAGCCCTGAGTTCCAAGAACACAGCAGCTGCGAAGGACTAGCCAAGAAGAGCGCAAAAGTACCACAACATGCCTGCCTCCACAGCTTTTTCCTTGGGGACATGCCTAATTCCTGGCTGATTTGCCTTTCTCGTCTTAGGGTTGGGGTTCGGCCTAGGGCTAGGATTTTTAAAATCAGGAAGCCCTGAGTTCCAGGCACACTGGAGCTGTGAAAGGCATCCAAAAGGGAGTGCAAAAGTGCCACAACATGGCTGCTTTCACGGCTTTTTCCTTGGCAAGAAGCCTAACACCAGGCTGATTTACCTTCCCAGGGTTACTGTTAGGCTTAGGCCTAGGGCTAGGATTTTTGAAACTAGGAAGCCCTTAGCTCCAGGCACACTGCAGCTGTTCAAGGCATCCCAAGGGGAGTACAAAAGTGCAACAACATGGCAGCTTTCACAGCTTTTTCCTTGGCACCATCCCTATACCTAGGCTGATTTATCTGCCTAGGGTTAGGGTTAGGCTTCAGCCTAGGGCTTGGATTTCTTTAACCAGGAAGCCCTGAGTTCCAGGCTTACTTCATCTGCCAAAGGCATCCCAAAGGGAGTGCAGAAGTGCCACAACATGGCTGCTTTCACGGCTTTTCCCTTAGGAAGAACCCTAATACCCGGCTGATTTACCTTCCTAGGGTTACTGTTAGGCTTAGGCCTAGGACTTTTAAAACCAGGAAGCCCTGGGCTCCAGGCACACTGCAGCTGCGAAAGGCATCCCAAGGGGAGCGCAAAAGTGACGCAACTTGGCTGCCACCACTGATATTTCCATGAGACCATCCCGAACCATAGGCTGATTTTCCTTCCTAGGGTTAAGGTTTGAGTTACGCCTAGGGAAGGGTTCTATTAACCAGAAAGCCCTGAGTTCCAAGAACACAGCAGCTGCAAAGGACTAGCCAAGAAGAGCGCAAAAGTAGCACAACATGCCTGCCTCCACAGCTTTTTCCTTGGGGACATGCCTAATTCCTGGCTGATTTGCCTTTCTCGTCGTAGGGTTGGGGTTCGGCCTAGGGCTAGGATTTTTAAAATCAGGAAGCCCTGAGTTCCAGGCACACTGGAGCTGTGAAAGGCATCCAAAAGGGAGTGCAAAAGTGCCACAACATGGCTGCTTTCACGGCTTTTTCCTTGGCAAGAAGCCTAACACCAGGCTGATTTACCTTCCCAGGGTTACTGTTAGGCTTAGGCCTAGGGCTAGGATTTTTGAAACTAGGAAGCCCTGGGCTCCAGGCACACTGCAGCTGTTCAAGGCATCCCAAGGGGAGTACAAAAGTGCAACAACATGGCAGCTTTCACAGCTTTTTCCTTGGCACCATCCCTATACCTAGGCTGATTTATCTGCCTAGGGTTAGGGTTAGGGTTCAGCCTAGGGCTTGGATTTCTTTAACCAGGAAGCCCTGAGTTCCAGGCTTACTTCATCTGCCAAAGGCATCCCAAAGGGAGTGCAGAAGTGCCACAACATGGCTGCCTTCACGGCTTTTCCCTTAGGAAGAACCCTAATACCCGGCTGATTTACCTTCCTAGGGTTACTGTTAGGCTTAGGCCTAGGACTTTTAAAACCAGGAAGCCCTGGGCTCCAGGCACACTGCAGCTGCTAAAGGCATCCCAAGGGGAGCGCAAAAGTGACGCAACTTGGCTGCCACCACTGATATTTCCATGAGACCATCCCGAACCATAGGTTGATTTTCCTTCCTAGGGTTAAGGTTTGAGTTACGCCTAGGGTAAGGGCTCTATTAACCAGAAAGCCCTGAGTTCCAAGAACACAGCAGCTGCGAAGGACTAGCCAAGAAGAGCGCAAAAGTACCACAACATGCCTGCCTCCACAGCTTTTTCCTTGGGGACATGCCTAATTCCTGGCTGATTTGCCTTTCTCGTCTTAGGGTTGGGGTTCGGCCTAGGGCTAGGATTTTTAAAATCAGGAAGCCCTGAGTTCCAGGCACACTGGAGCTGTGAAAGGCATCCAAAAGGGAGTGCAAAAGTGCCACAACATGGCTGCTTTCACGGCTTTTTCCTTGGCAAGAAGCCTAACACCAGGCTGATTTACCTTCCCAGGGTTACTGTTAGGCTTAGGCCTAGGGCTAGGATTTTTGAAACTAGGAAGCCCTTAGCTCCAGGCACACTGCAGCTGTTCAAGGCATCCCAAGGGGAGTACAAAAGTGCAACAACATGGCAGCTTTCACAGCTTTTTCCTTGGCACCATCCCTATACCTAGGCTGATTTATCTGCCTAGGGTTAGGGTTAGGCTTCAGCCTAGGGCTTGGATTTCTTTAACCAGGAAGCCCTGAGTTCCAGGCTTACTTCATCTGCCAAAGGCATCCCAAAGGGAGTGCAGAAGTGCCACAACATGGCTGCTTTCACGGCTTTTCCCTTAGGAAGAACCCTAATACCCGGCTGATTTACCTTCCTAGGGTTACTGTTAGGCTTAGGCCTAGGACTTTTAAAACCAGGAAGCCCTGGGCTCCAGGCACACTGCAGCTGCGAAAGGCATCCCAAGGGGAGCGCAAAAGTGACGCAACTTGGCTGCCACCACTGATATTTCCATGAGACCATCCCGAACCATAGGCTGATTTTCCTTCCTAGGGTTAAGGTTTGAGTTACGCCTAGGGAAGGGTTCTATTAACCAGAAAGCCCTGAGTTCCAAGAACACAGCAGCTGCAAAGGACTAGCCAAGAAGAGCGCAAAAGTAGCACAACATGCCTGCCTCCACAGCTTTTTCCTTGGGGACATGCCTAATTCCTGGCTGATTTGCCTTTCTCGTCGTAGGGTTGGGGTTCGGCCTAGGGCTAGGATTTTTAAAATCAGGAAGCCCTGAGTTCCAGGCACACTGGAGCTGTGAAAGGCATCCAAAAGGGAGTGCAAAAGTGCCACAACATGGCTGCTTTCACGGCTTTTTCCTTGGCAAGAAGCCTAACACCAGGCTGATTTACCTTCCCAGGGTTACTGTTAGGCTTAGGCCTAGGGCTAGGATTTTTGAAACTAGGAAGCCCTGGGCTCCAGGCACACTGCAGCTGTTCAAGGCATCCCAAGGGGAGTACAAAAGTGCAACAACATGGCAGCTTTCACAGCTTTTTCCTTGGCACCATCCCTATACCTAGGCTGATTTATCTGCCTAGGGTTAGGGTTAGGCTTCAGCCTAGGGCTTGGATTTCTTTAACCAGGAAGCCCTGAGTTCCAGGCTTACTTCATCTGCCAAAGGCATCCCAAAGGGAGTGCAGAAGTGCCACAACATGGCTGCTTTCACGGCTTTTCCCTTAGGAAGAACCCTAATACCCGGCTGATTTACTTTCCTAGGGTTACTGTTAGGCTTAGGCCTAGGACTTTTAAAACCAGGAAGCCCTGGGCTCCAGGCACACTGCAGCTGCGAAAGGCATCCCAAGGGGAGCGCAAAAGTGACGCAACTTGGCTGCCACCACTGATATTTCCATGAGACCATCCCGAACCATAGGCTGATTTTCCTTCCTAGGGTTAAGGTTTGAGTTACGCCTAGGGTAAGGGTCTATTAACCAGAAAGCCCTGAGTTCCAAGAACACAGCAGCTGCGAAGGACTAGCCAAGAAGAGCGCAAAAGTAGCACAACGTGCCTGCCTCCACAGCTTTTTCCTTGGGGACATGCCTAATTCCTGGCTGATTTGCCTTTCTCGTCTTAGGGTTGGGGTTCGGCCTAGGGCTAGGATTTTTAAAATCAGGAAGCCCTGAGTTCCAGGCACACTGGAGCTGTGAAAGGCATCCAAAAGGGAGTGCAAAAGTGCCACAACATGGCTGCTTTCACGGCTTTTTCCTTGGCAAGAAGCCTAACACCAGTCTGATTTACCTTCCCAGGGTTACTGTTAGGCTTAGGCCTAGGGCTAGGATTTTTAAAACTAGGAAGCCCTTAGCTCCAGGCACACTGCAGCTGTTCAAGGCATCCCAAGGGGAGTACAAAAGTGCAACAACATGGCAGCTTTCACAGCTTTTTCTTTGGCACCATCCCTATACCTAGGCTGATTTATCTGCCTAGGGTTAGGGTTAGGGTTCAGCCTAGGGCTTGGATTTCTTTAACCAGGAAGCCCTGAGTTCCAGGCTTACTTCATCTGCCAAAGGCATCCCAAAGGGAGTGCAGAAGTGCCACAACATGGCTGCTTTCACGGCTTTTCCCTTAGGAAGAACCCTAATACCCGGCTGATTTACCTTCCTAGGGTTACTGTTAGGCTTAGGCCTAGGACTTTTAAAACCAGGAAGCCCTGGGCTCCAGGCACACTGCAGCTGCAAAAGGCATCCCAAGGGGAGCGCAAAGTGACTCAACTTGGCTGCCACCACTGATATTTCCATGAGACCATCCCGAACCATAGGTTGATTTTCCTTCCTAGGCTTAAGGTTTGAGTTACGCCTAGGGTAAGGGTCTATTAACCAGAAAGCCCTGAGTTCCAAGAACACAGCAGCTGCGAAGGACTAGCCAAGAAGAGCGCAAAAGTAGCACAACGTGCCTGCCTCCACAGCTTTTTCCTTGGGGACATGCCTAATTCCTGGCTGATTTGCCTTTCTCGTCTTAGGGTTGGGGTTCGGCCTAGGGCTAGGATTTTTAAAATCAGGAAGCCCTGAGTTCCAGGCACACTGGAGCTGTGAAAGGCATCCAAAAGGGAGTGCAAAAGTGCCACAACATGGCTGCTTTCACGGCTTTTTCCTTGGCAAGAAGCCTAACACCAGTCTGATTTACCTTCCCAGGGTTACTGTTAGGCTTAGGCCTAGGGCTAGGATTTTTAAAACTAGGAAGCCCTTAGCTCCAGGCACACTGCAGCTGTTCAAGGCATCCCAAGGGGAGTACAAAAGTGCAACAACATGGCAGCTTTCACAGCTTTTTCTTTGGCACCATCCCTATACCTAGGCTGATTTATCTGCCTAGGGTTAGGGTTAGGGTTCAGCCTAGGGCTTGGATTTCTTTAACCAGGAAGCCCTGAGTTCCAGGCTTACTTCATCTGCCAAAGGCATCCCAAAGGGAGTGCAGAAGTGCCACAACATGGCTGCTTTCACGGCTTTTCCCTTAGGAAGAACCCTAATACCCGGCTGATTTACCTTCCTAGGGTTACTGTTAGGCTTAGGCCTAGGACTTTTAAAACCAGGAAGCCCTGGGCTCCAGGCACACTGCAGCTGCAAAAGGCATCCCAAGGGGAGCGCAAAGTGACTCAACTTGGCTGCCACCACTGATATTTCCATGAGACCATCCCGAACCATAGGTTGATTTTCCTTCCTAGGCTTAAGGTTTGAGTTACGCCTAGGGTAAGGGTCTATTAACCAGAAAGCCCTGAGTTCCAAGAACACAGCAGCTGCGAAGGACTAGCCAAGAAGAGCGCAAAAGTAGCACAACGTGCCTGCCTCCACAGCTTTTTCCTTGGGGACATGCCTAATTCCTGGCTGATTTGCCTTTCTCGTCTTAGGGTTGGGGTTCGGCCTAGGGCTAGGATTTTTAAAATCAGGAAGCCCTGAGTTCCAGGCACACTGGAGCTGTGAAAGGCATCCAAAAGGGAGTGCAAAAGTGCCACAACATGGCTGCTTTCACGGCTTTTTCCTTGGCAAGAAGCCTAACACCAGGCTGATTTACCTTCCCAGGGTTACTGTTAGGCTTAGGCCTAGGGCTAGGATTTTTAAAACTAGGAAGCCCTTAGCTCCAGGCACACTGCAGCTGTTCAAGGCATCCCAAGGGGAGTACAAAAGTGCAACAACATGGCAGCTTTCACAGCTTTTTCCTTGGCACCATCCCTATACCTAGGCTGATTTATCTGCCTAGGGTTAGGGTTAGGGTTCAGCCTAGGGCTTGGATTTCTTTAACCAGGAAGCCCTGAGTTCCAGGCTTACTTCATCTGCCAAAGGCATCCCAAAGGGAGTGCAGAAGTGCCACAACATGGCTGCTTTCACGGCTTTTCCCTTAGGAAGAACCCTAATACCCGGCTGATTTACCTTCCTAGGGTTACTGTTAGGCTTAGGCCTAGGACTTTTAAAACCAGGAAGCCCTGGGCTCCAGGCACACTGCAGCTGCGAAAGGCATCCCAAGGGGAGCGCAAAAGTGACGCAACTTGGCTGCCACCACTGATATTTCCATGAGACCATCCCGAACCATAGGCTGATTTTCCTTCCTAGGCTTAAGGTTTGAGTTACGCCTAGGGTAAGGGTCTATTAACCAGAAAGCCCTGAGTTCCAAGAACACAGCAGCTGCGAAGGACAAGCCAGGAAGAGCGCAAAAGTACCACAACGTGCCTGCCTCCACAGCTTTTTCCTTGGGGACATGCCTAATTCCTGGCTGATTTGCCTTTCTCGTCTTAGGGTTGATGTTTGGCCTAGGGCTAGGATTTTTAAAATCAGGAAGCCCTGAGTTCCAGGCACACTGGAGCTGTGAAAGGCATCCAAAAGGGAGTGCAAAAGTGCCACAACATGGCTGCTTTCACGGCTTTTTCCTTGGCAAGAAGCCTAACACCAGGCTGATTTACCTTCCCAGGGTTACTGTTAGGCTTAGGCCTAGGGCTAGGATTTTTAAAACTAGGAAGCCCTTAGCTCCAGGCACACTGCAGCTGTTCAAGGCATCCCAAGGGGAGTACAAAAGTGCAACAACATGGCAGCTTTCACAGCTTTTTCCTTGGCACCATCCCTATACCTAGGCTGATTTATCTGCCTAGGGTTAGGGTTAGGCTTCAGCCTAGGGCTTGGATTTCTTTAACCAGGAAGCCCTGAGTTCCAGGCTTACTTCATCTGCCAAAGGCATCCCAAAGGGAGTGCAGAAGTGCCACAACATGGCTGCTTTCACGGCTTTTCCCTTAGGAAGAACCCTAATACCCGGCTGATTTACCTTCCTAGGGTTACTGTTAGGCTTAGGCCTAGGACTTTTAAAACCAGGAAGCCCTGGGCTCCAGGCACACTGCAGCTGCGAAAGGCATCCCAAGGGGAGCGCAAAAGTGACGCAACTTGGCTGCCACCACTGATATTTCCATGAGACCATCCCGAACCATAGGCTGATTTTCCTTCCTAGGGTTAAGGTTTGAGTTACGCCTAGGGTAAGGGTCTATTAACCAGAAAGCCCTGAGTTCCAAGAACACAGCAGCTGCGAAGGACAAGCCAGGAAGAGCGCAAAAGTACCACAACGTGCCTGCCTCCACAGCTTTTTCCTTGGGGACATGCCTAATTCCTGGCTGATTTGCCTTTCTCGTCTTAGGGTTGGGGTTTGGCCTAGGGCTAGGATTTTTAAAATCAGGAAGCCCTGAGTTCCAGGCACACTGGAGCTGTGAAAGGCATCCAAAAGGGAGTGCAAAAGTGCCACAACATGGCTGCTTTCACGGCTTTTTCCTTGGCAAGAAGCCTAACACCAGGCTGATTTACCTTCCCAGGGTTACTGTTAGGCTTAGGCCTAGGGCTAGGATTTTTAAAACTAGGAAGCCCTTAGCTCCAGGCACACTGCAGCTGTTCAAGGCATCCCAAGGGGAGTACAAAAGTGCAACAACATGGCAGCTTTCACAGCTTTTTCCTTGGCACCATCCCTATACCTAGGCTGATTTATCTGCCTAGGGTTAGGGTTAGGCTTCAGCCTAGGGCTTGGATTTCTTTAACCAGGAAGCCCTGAGTTCCAGGCTTACTTCATCTGCCAAAGGCATCCCAAAGGGAGTGCAGAAGTGCCACAACATGGCTGCTTTCACGGCTTTTCCCTTAGGAAGAACCCTAATACCCAGCTGATTTACCTTCCTAGGGTTACTGTTAGGCTTAGGCCTAGGACTTTTAAAACCAGGAAGCCCTGGGCTCCAGGCACACTGCAGCTGCGAAAGGCATCCCAAGGGGAGCGCAAAAGTGACGCAACTTGGCTGCCACCACTGATATTTCCATGAGACCATCCCGAACCATAGGCTGATTTTCCTTCCTAGGGTTAAGGTTTGAGTTACGCCTAGGGTAAGGGTCTATTAACCAGAAAGCCCTGAGTTCCAAGAACACAGCAGCTGCGAAGGACAAGCCAAGAAGAGCGCAAAAGTACCACAACGTGCCTGCCTCCACAGCTTTTTCCTTGGGGACATGCCTAATTCCTGGCTGATTTGCCTTTCTCGTCTTAGGGTTGGGGTTCGGCCTAGGGCTAGGATTTTTAAAATCAGGAAGCCCTGAGTTCCAGGCACACTGGAGCTGTGAAAGGCATCCAAAAGGGAGTGCAAAAGTGCCACAACATGGCTGCTTTCACGGCTTTTTCCTTGGCAAGAAGCCTAACACCAGGCTGATTTACCTTCCCAGGGTTACTGTTAGGCTTAGGCCTAGGGCTAGGATTTTTAAAACTAGGAAGCCCTTAGCTCCAGGCACACTGCAGCTGTTCAAGGCATCCCAAGGGGAGTACAAAAGTGCAACAACATGGCAGCTTTCACAGCTTTTTCCTTGGCACCATCCCTATACCTAGGCTGATTTATCTGCCTAGGGTTAGGGTTAGGCTTCAGCCTAGGGCTTGGATTTCTTTAACCAGGAAGCCCTGAGTTCCAGGCTTACTTCATCTGCCAAAGGCATCCCAAAGGGAGTGCAGAAGTGCCACAACATGGCTGCTTTCACGGCTTTTCCCTTAGGAAGAACCCTAATACCCAGCTGATTTACCTTCCTAGGGTTACTGTAAGGCTTAGGCCTAGGACTTTTAAAACCAGGAAGCCCTGGGCTCCAGGCACACTGCAGCTGCGAAAGGCATCCCAAGGGGAGCGCAAAAGTGACGCAACTTGGCTGCCACCACTGATATTTCCATGAGACCATCCCGAACCATAGGCTGATTTTCCTTCCTAGGGTTAAGGTTTGAGTTACGCCTAGGGTAAGGGTCTATTAACCAGAAAGCCCTGAGTTCCAAGAACACAGTAGCTGCGAAGGACAAGCCAAGAAGAGCGCAAAAGTACCACAACGTGCCTGCCTCCACAGCTTTTTCCTTGGGGACATGCCTAATTCCTGGCTGATTTGCCTTTCTCGTCTTAGGGTTGGGGTTCGGACTAGGGCTAGGATTTTTAAAATCAGGAAGCCCTGAGTTCCAGGCACACTGGAGCTGTGAAAGGCATCCAAAAGGGAGTGCAAAAGTGCCACAACATGGCTGCTTTCACGGCTTTTTCCTTGGCAAGAAGCCTAACACCAGGCTGATTTACCTTCCCAGGGTTACTGTTAGGCTTAGGCCTAGGGCTAGGATTTTTAAAACTAGGAAGCCCTTAGCTCCAGGCACACTGCAGCTGTTCAAGGCATGCCAAGGGGAGTACAAAAGTGCAACAACATGGCAGCTTTCACAGCTTTGTCCTTGGCACCATCCCTATACCTAGGCTGATTTATCTGCCTAGGGTTAGGGTTAGGCTTCAGCCTAGGGCTTGGATTTCTTTAACCAGGAAGCCCTGAGTTTCAGGCTTACTTCATCTGCCAAAGGCATCCCAAAGGGAGTGCAGAAGTGCCACAACATGGCTGCTTTCACGGCTTTTCCCTTAGGAAGAACCCTAATACCCGGCTGATTTACCTTCCTAGGGTTACTGTTAGGCTTAGGCCTAGGACTTTTAAAACCAGGAAGCCCTGGGCTCCAGGCACACTGCAGCTGCGAAAGGCATCCCAAGGGGAGCGCAAAAGTGATGCAACTTGGCTGCCACCACTGATATTTCCATGAGACCATCCCGAACCATAGGCTGATTTTCCTTCCTAGGGTTAAGGTTTGAGTTACGCCTAGGGTAAGGGTCTATTAACCAGAAAGCCCTGAGTTCCAAGAACACAGCAGCTGCGAAGGACTAGCCAAGAAGAGCGCAAAAGAACCACAACATGCCTGCCTCCACAGCTTTTTCCTTGGGGACATGCCTAATTCCTGGCTGATTTGCCTTTGTCGTCTTAGGGTTGGGGTTCGGCCTAGGGCTAGGATTTTTAAAATCAGGAAGCCCTGAGTTCCAGGCACACTGGAGCTGTGAAAGGCATCCAAAAGGGAGTGCAAAAGTGCCACAACATGGCTGCTTTCACGGCTTTTTCCTTGGCAAGAAGCCTAACACCAGGCTGATTTACCTTCCAGGGTTACTGTTAGGCTTAGGCCTAGGGCTAGGATTTTTAAAACTAGGAAGCCCTTAGCTCCAGGCACACTGCAGCTGTTCAAGGCATCCCAAGGGGAGTACAAAAGTGCAACAACATGGCAGCTTTCACAGCTTTGTCCTTGGCACCATCCCTATACCTAGGCTGATTTATCTGCCTAGGGTTAGGGTTAGGGTTCAGCCTAGGGCTTGGATTTCTTTAACCAGGAAGCCCTGAGTTTCAGGCTTACTTCATCTGCCAAAGGCATCCCAAAGGGAGTGCAGAAGTGCCACAACATGGCTGCTTTCACGGCTTTTCCCTTAGGAAGAACCCTAATACCCGGCTGATTTACCTTCCTAGGGTTACTGTTAGGCTTAGGCCTAGGACTTTTAAAACCAGGAAGCCCTGGGCTCCAGGCACACTGCAGCTGCGAAAGGCATCCCAAGGGGAGCGCAAAAGTGATGCAACTTGGCTGCCACCACTGATATTTCCATGAGACCATCCCGAACCATAGGCTGATTTTCCTTCCTAGGGTTAAGGTTTGAGTTACGCCTAGGGTAAGGGTCTATTAACCAGAAAGCCCTGAGTTCCAAGAACACAGCAGCTGCGAAGGACTAGCCAAGAAGAGCGCAAAAGTACCACAACATGCCTGCCTCCACAGCTTTTTCCTTGGGGACATGCCTAATTCCTGGCTGATTTGCCTTTGTCGTCTTAGGGTTGGGGTTCGGCCTAGGGCTAGGATTTTTAAAATCAGGAAGCCCTGAGTTCCAGGCACACTGGAGCTGTGAAAGGCATCCAAAAGGGAGTGCAAAAGTGCCACAACATGGCTGCTTTCACGGCTTTTTCCTTGGCAAGAAGCCTAACACCAGGCTGATTTACCTTCCCAGGGTTACTGTTAGGCTTAGGCCTAGGGCTAGGATTTTTAAAACTAGGAAGCCCTTAGCTCCAGGCACCCTGCAGCTGTTCAAGGCATCCCAAGGGGAGTACAAAAGTGCAACAACATGGCAGCTTTCACAGCTTTTTCCTTGGCACCATCCCTATACCTAGGCTGATTTATCTGCCTAGGGTTAGGGTTAGGCTTCAGCCTAGGGCTTGGATTTCTTTAACCAGGAAGCCCTGAGTTCCAGGCTTACTTCATCTGCCAAAGGCATCCCAAAGGGAGTGCAGAAGTGCCACAACATGGCTGCTTTCACGGCTTTTCCCTTAGGAAGAACCCTAATACCCGGCTGATTTACCTTCCTAGGGTTACTGTTAGGCTTAGGCCTAGGACTTTTAAAACCAGGAAGCCCTGGGCTCCAGGCACACTGCAGCTGCTAAAGGCATCCCAAGGGGAGCGCAAAAGTGACGCAACTTGGCTGCCACCACTGATATTTCCATGAGACCATCCCGAACCATAGGTTGATTTTCCTTCCTAGGGTTAAGGTTTGAGTTACGCCTAGGGTAAGGGCTCTATTAACCAGAAAGCCCTGAGTTCCAAGAACACAGCAGCTGCGAAGGACTAGCCAAGAAGAGCGCAAAAGTACCACAACATGCCTGCCTCCACAGCTTTTTCCTTGGGGACATGCCTAATTCCTGGCTGATTTGCCTTTCTCGTCTTAGGGTTGGGGTTCGGCCTAGGGCTAGGATTTTTAAAATCAGGAAGCCCTGAGTTCCAGGCACACTGGAGCTGTGAAAGGCATCCAAAAGGGAGTGCAAAAGTGCCACAACATGGCTGCTTTCACGGCTTTTTCCTTGGCAAGAAGCCTAACACCAGGCTGATTTACCTTCCCAGGGTTACTGTTAGGCTTAGGCCTAGGGCTAGGATTTTTAAAACTAGGAAGCCCTTAGCTCCAGGCACACTGCAGCTGTTCAAGGCATCCCAAGGGGAGTACAAAAGTGCAACAACATGGCAGCTTTCACAGCTTTGTCCTTGGCACCATCCCTATACCTAGGCTGATTTATCTGCCTAGGGTTAGGGTTAGGCTTCAGCCTAGGGCTTGGATTTCTTTAACCAGGAAGCCCTGAGTTCCAGGCTTACTTCATCTGCCAAAGGCATCCCAAAGGGAGTGCAGAAGTGCCACAACATGGCTGCTTTCACGGCTTTTCCCTTAGGAAGAACCCTAATACCCGGCTGATTTACCTTCCTAGGGTTACTGTTAGGCTTAGGCCTAGGACTTTTAAAACCAGGAAGCCCTGGGCTCCAGGCACACTGCAGCTGCAAAAGGCATCCCAAGGGGAGCGCAAAAGTGACGCAACTTGGCTGCCACCACTGATATTTCCATGAGACCATCCCGAACCATAGGTTGATTTTCCTTCCTAGGGTTAAGGTTTGAGTTACGCCTAGGGTAAGGGCTCTATTAACCAGAAAGCCCTGAGTTCCAAGAACACAGCAGCTGCGATCAACTAGCCAAGAAGAGCGCAAAAGTACCACAACATGCCTGCCTCCACAGCTTTTTCCTTGGGGACATGCCTAATTCCTGGCTGATTTGCCTTTCTCGTCGTAGGGTTGGGGTTCGGCCTAGGGCTAGGATTTTTAAAATCAGGAAGCCCTGAGTTCCAGGCACACTGGAGCTGTGAAAGGCATCCAAAAGGGAGTGCAAAAGTGCCACAACATGGCTGCTTTCACGGCTTTTTCCTTGGCAAGAAGCCTAACACCAGGCTGATTTACCTTCCCAGGGTTACTGTTAGGCTTAGGCCTAGGGCTAGGATTTTTGAAACTAGGAAGCCCTGGGCTCCAGGCACACTGCAGCTGTTCAAGGCATCCCAAGGGGAGTACAAAAGTGCAACAACATGGCAGCTTTCACAGCTTTTTCCTTGGCACCATCCCTATACCTAGGCTGATTTATCTGCCTAGGGTTAGGGTTAGGCTTCAGCCTAGGGCTTGGATTTCTTTAACCAGGAAGCCCTGAGTTCCAGGCTTACTTCATCTGCCAAAGGCATCCCAAAGGGAGTGCAGAAGTGCCACAACATGGCTGCTTTCACGGCTTTTCCCTTAGGAAGAACCCTAATACCCGGCTGATTTACCTTCCTAGGGTTACTGTTAGGCTTAGGCCTAGGACTTTTAAAACCAGGAAGCCCTGGGCTCCAGGCACACTGCAGCTGCGAAAGGCATCCCAAGGGGAGCACAAAAGTGACGCAACTTGGCTGCCACCACTGATATTTCCATGAGACCATCCCGAACCATAGGCTGATTTTCCTTCCTAGGCTTAAGGTTTGAGTTACGCCTAGGGTAAGGGTTCTATTAACCAGAAAGCCCTGAGTTCCAAGAACACAGCAGCTGCGAAGGACTAGCCAAGAAGAGCGCAAAAGTAGCACAACGTGCCTGCCTCCACAGCTTTTTCCTTGGGGACATGCCTAATTCCTGGCTGATTTGCCTTTCTCGTCTTAGGGTTGGGGTTCGGCCTAGGGCTAGGATTTTTAAAATCAGGAAGCCCTGAGTTCCAGGCACACTGGAGCTGTGAAAGGCATCCAAAAGGGAGTGCAAAAGTGCCACAACATGGCTGCTTTCACGGCTTTTTCCTTGGCAAGAAGCCTAACACCAGGCTGATTTACCTTCCCAGGGTTACTGTTAGGCTTAGGCCTAGGGCTAGGATTTTTAAAACTAGGAAGCCCTTAGCTCCAGGCACACTGCAGCTGTTCAAGGCATCCCAAGGGGAGTACAAAAGTGCAACAACATGGCAGCTTTCACAGCTTTTTCCTTGGCACCATCCCTATACCTAGGCTGATTTATCTGCCTAGGGTTAGGGTTAGGGTTCAGCCTAGGGCTTGGATTTCTTTAACCAGGAAGCCCTGAGTTCCAGGCTTACTTCATCTGCCAAAGGCATCCCAAAGGGAGTGCAGAAGTGCCACAACATGGCTGCTTTCACGGCTTTTCCCTTAGGAAGAACCCTAATACCCGGCTGATTTACTTTCCTAGGGTTACTGTTAGGCTTAGGCCTAGGACTTTTAAAACCAGGAAGCCCTGGGCTCCAGGCACACTGCAGCTGCGAAAGGCATCCCAAGGGGAGCGCAAAGTGACTCAACTTGGCTGCCACCACTGATATTTCCATGAGACCATCCCGAACCATAGGCTGATTTTCCTTCCTAGGGTTAAGGTTTGAGTTACGCCTAGGGTAAGGGTCTATTAACCAGAAAGCCCTGAGTTCCAAGAACACAGCAGCTGCGAAGGACTAGCCAAGAAGAGCGCAAAAGTAGCACAACGTGCCTGCCTCCACAGCTTTTTCCTTGGGGACATGCCTAATTCCTGGCTGATTTGCCTTTCTCGTCTTAGGGTTGGGGTTTGGCCTAGGGCTAGGATTTTTAAAATCAGGAAGCCCTGAGTTCCAGGCACACTGGAGCTGTGAAAGGCATCCAAAAGGGAGTGCAAAAGTGCCACAACATGGCTGCTTTCACGGCTTTTTCCTTGGCAAGAAGCCTAACACCAGGCTGATTTACCTTCCCAGGGTTACTGTTAGGCTTAGGCCTAGGGCTAGGATTTTTAAAACTAGGAAGCCCTTAGCTCCAGGCACACTGCAGCTGTTCAAGGCATCCCAAGGGGAGTACAAAAGTGCAACAACATGGCAGCTTTCACAGCTTTTTCCTTGGCACCATCCCTATACCTAGGCTGATTTATCTGCCTAGGGTTAGGGTTAGGCTTCAGCCTAGGGCTTGGATTTCTTTAACCAGGAAGCCCTGAGTTCCAGGCTTACTTCATCTGCCAAAGGCATCCCAAAGGGAGTGCAGAAGTGCCACAACATGGCTGCTTTCACGGCTTTTCCCTTAGGAAGAACCCTAATACCCGGCTGATTTACCTTCCTAGGGTTACTGTTAGGCTTAGGCCTAGGACTTTTAAAACCAGGAAGCCCTGGGCTCCAGGCACACTGCAGCTGCAAAAGGCATCCCAAGGGGAGCACAAAAGTGACGCAACTTGGCTGCCACCACTGATATTTCCATGAGACCATCCCGAACCATAGGTTGATTTTCCTTCCTAGGGTTAAGGTTTGAGTTACGCCTAGGGTAAGGGCTCTATTAACCAGAAAGCCCTGAGTTCCAAGAACACAGCAGCTGCGATCAACTAGCCAAGAAGAGCGCAAAAGTACCACAACATGCCTGCCTCCACAGCTTTTTCCTTGGGGACATGCCTAATTCCTGGCTGATTTGCCTTTCTCGTCTTAGGGTTGGGGTTCGGCCTAGGGCTAGGATTTTTAAAATCAGGAAGCCCTGAGTTCCAGGCACACTGGAGCTGTGAAAGGCATCCAAAAGGGAGTGCAAAAGTGCCACAACATGGCTGCTTTCACGGCTTTTTCCTTGGCAAGAAGCCTAACACCAGGCTGATTTACCTTCCCAGGGTTACTGTTAGGCTTAGGCCTAGGGCTAGGATTTTTGAAACTAGGAAGCCCTGGGCTCCAGGCACACTGCAGCTGTTCAAGGCATCCCAAGGGGAGTACAAAAGTGCAACAACATGGCAGCTTTCACAGCTTTTTCCTTGGCACCATCCCTATACCTAGGCTGATTTATCTGCCTAGGGTTAGGGTTAGGCTTCAGCCTAGGGCTTGGATTTCTTTAACCAGGAAGCCCTGAGTTCCAGGCTTACTTCATCTGCCAAAGGCATCCCAAAGGGAGTGCAGAAGTGCCACAACATGGCTGCTTTCACGGCTTTTCCCTTAGGAAGAACCCTAATACCCGGCTGATTTACTTTCCTAGGGTTACTGTTAGGCTTAGGCCTAGGACTTTTAAAACCAGGAAGCCCTGGGCTCCAGGCACACTGCAGCTGCGAAAGGCATCCCAAGGGGAGCGCAAAAGTGACGCAACTTGGCTGCCACCACTGATATTTCCATGAGACCATCCCGAACCATAGGCTGATTTTCCTTCCTAGGCTTAAGGTTTGAGTTACGCCTAGGGTAAGGGTTCTATTAACCAGAAAGCCCTGAGTTCCAAGAACACAGCAGCTGCGAAGGACTAGCCAAGAAGAGCGCAAAAGTAGCACAACGTGCCTGCCTCCACAGCTTTTTCCTTGGGGACATGCCTAATTCCTGGCTGATTTGCCTTTCTCGTCTTAGGGTTGGGGTTCGGCCTAGGGCTAGGATTTTTAAAATCAGGAAGCCCTGAGTTCCAGGCACACTGGAGCTGTGAAAGGCATCCAAAAGGGAGTGCAAAAGTGCCACAACATGGCTGCTTTCACGGCTTTTTCCTTGGCAAGAAGCCTAACACCAGGCTGATTTACCTTCCCAGGGTTACTGTTAGGCTTAGGCCTAGGGCTAGGATTTTTAAAACTAGGAAGCCCTTAGCTCCAGGCACACTGCAGCTGTTCAAGGCATCCCAAGGGGAGTACAAAAGGGCAACAACATGGCAGCTTTCACAGCTTTTTCCTTGGCACCATCCCTATACCTAGGCTGATTTATCTGCCTAGGGTTAGGGTTAGGGTTCAGCCTAGGGCTTGGATTTCTTTAACCAGGAAGCCCTGAGTTCCAGGCTTACTTCATCTGCCAAAGGCATCCCAAAGGGAGTGCAGAAGTGCCACAACATGGCTGCTTTCACGGCTTTTCCCTTAGGAAGAACCCTAATACCCGGCTGATTTACCTTCCTAGGGTTACTGTTAGGCTTAGGCCTAGGACTTTTAAAACCAGGAAGCCCTCGGCTCCAGGCACACTGCAGCTGCGAAAGGCATCCCAAGGGGAGCGCAAAGTGACTCAACTTGGCTGCCACCACTGATATTTCCATGAGACCATCCCGAACCATAGGTTGATTTTCCTTCCTAGGCTTAAGGTTTGAGTTACGCCTAGGGTAAGGGTCTATTAACCAGAAAGCCCTGAGTTCCAAGAACACAGCAGCTGCGAAGGACTAGCCAAGAAGAGCGCAAAAGTAGCACAACGTGCCTGCCTCCACAGCTTTTTCCTTGGGGACATGCCTAATTCCTGGCTGATTTGCCTTTCTCGTCTTAGGGTTGGGGTTCGGCCTAGGGCTAGGATTTTTAAAATCAGGAAGCCCTGAGTTCCAGGCACACTGGAGCTGTGAAAGGCATCCAAAAGGGAGTGCAAAAGTGCCACAACATGGCTGCTTTCACGGCTTTTTCCTTGGCAAGAAGCCTAACACCAGGCTGATTTACCTTCCCAGGGTTACTGTTAGGCTTAGGCCTAGGGCTAGGATTTTTAAAACTAGGAAGCCCTTAGCTCCAGGCACACTGCAGCTGTTCAAGGCATCCCAAGGGGAGTACAAAAGTGCAACAACATGGCAGCTTTCACAGCTTTTTCCTTGGCACCATCCCTATACCTAGGCTGATTTATCTGCCTAGGGTTAGGGTTAGGGTTCAGCCTAGGGCTTGGATTTCTTTAACCAGGAAGCCCTGAGTTCCAGGCTTACTTCATCTGCCAAAGGCATCCCAAAGGGAGTGCAGAAGGGCCACAACATGGCTGCTTTCACGGCTTTTCCCTTAGGAAGAACCCTAATACCCGGCTGATTTACCTTCCTAGGGTTACTGTTAGGCTTAGGCCTAGGACTTTTAAAACCAGGAAGCCCTGGGCTCCAGGCACACTGCAGCTGCGAAAGGCATCCCAAGGGGAGCGCAAAAGTGACGCAACTTGGCTGCCACCACTGATATTTCCATGAGACCATCCCGAACCATAGGCTGATTTTCCTTCCTAGGGTTAAGGTTTGAGTTACGCCTAGGGTAAGGGTCTATTAACCAGAAAGCCCTGAGTTCCAAGAACACAGCAGCTGCGAAGGACTAGCCAAGAAGAGCGCAAAAGTAGCACAACGTGCCTGCCTCCACAGCTTTTTCCTTGGGGACATGCCTAATTCCTGGCTGATTTGCCTTTCTCGTCTTAGGGTTGGGGTTCGGCCTAGGGCTAGGATTTTTAAAATCAGGAAGCCCTGAGTTCCAGGCACACTGGAGCTGTGAAAGGCATCCAAAAGGGAGTGCAAAAGTGCCACAACATGGCTGCTTTCACGGCTTTTTCCTTGGCAAGAAGCCTAACACCAGGCTGATTTACCTTCCCAGGGTTACTGTTAGGCTTAGGCCTAGGGCTAGGATTTTTAAAACTAGGAAGCCCTTAGCTCCAGGCACACTGCAGCTGTTCAAGGCATCCCAAGGGGAGTACAAAAGGGCAACAACATGGCAGCTTTCACAGCTTTTTCCTTGGCACCATCCCTATACCTAGGCTGATTTATCTGCCTAGGGTTAGGGTTAGGGTTCAGCCTAGGGCTTGGATTTCTTTAACCAGGAAGCCCTGAGTTCCAGGCTTACTTCATCTGCCAAAGGCATCCCAAAGGGAGTGCAGAAGTGCCACAACATGGCTGCTTTCACGGCTTTTCCCTTAGGAAGAACCCTAATACCCGGCTGATTTACCTTCCTAGGGTTACTGTTAGGCTTAGGCCTAGGACTTTTAAAACCAGGAAGCCCTGGGCTCCAGGCACACTGCAGCTGCGAAAGGCATCCCAAGGGGAGCGCAAAAGTGACTCAACTTGGCTGCCACCACTGATATTTCCATGAGACCATCCCGAACCATAGGTTGATTTTCCTTCCTAGGCTTAAGGTTTGAGTTACGCCTAGGGTAAGGGTCTATTAACCAGAAAGCCCTGAGTTCCAAGAACACAGCAGCTGCGAAGGACTAGCCAAGAAGAGCGCAAAAGTAGCACAACATGCCTGCCTCCACAGCTTTTTCCTTGGGGACATGCCTAATTCCTGGCTGATTTGCCTTTCTCGTCTTAGGGTTGGGGTTCGGCCTAGGGCTAGGATTTTTAAAATCAGGAAGCCCTGAGTTCCAGGCACACTGGAGCTGTGAAAGGCATCCAAAAGGGAGTGCAAAAGTGCCACAACATGGCTGCTTTCACGGCTTTTTCCTTGGCAAGAAGCCTAACACCAGGCTGATTTACCTTCCCAGGGTTACTGTTAGGCTTAGGCCTAGGGCTAGGATTTTTAAAACTAGGAAGCCCTTAGCTCCAGGCACACTGCAGCTGTTCAAGGCATCCCAAGGGGAGTACAAAAGTGCAACAACATGGCAGCTTTCACAGCTTTTTCCTTGGCACCATCCCTATACCTAGGCTGATTTATCTGCCTAGGGTTAGGGTTAGGGTTCAGCCTAGGGCTTGGATTTCTTTAACCAGGAAGCCCTGAGTTCCAGGCTTATTTCATCTGCCAAAGGCATCCCAAAGGGAGTGCAGAAGTGCCACAACATGGCTGCTTTCACGGCTTTTCCCTTAGGAAGAACCCTAATACCGGGCTGATTTACCTTCCTAGGGTTACTGTTAGGCTTAGGCCTAGGACTTTTAAAACCAGGAAGCCCTGGGCTCCAGGCACACTGCAGCTGCAAAAGGCATCCCAAGGGGAGCGCAAAAGTGACGCAACTTGGCTGCCACCACTGATATTTCCATGAGACCATCCCGAACCATAGGCTGATTTTCCTTCCTAGGGTTAAGGTTTGAGTTACGCCTAGGGTAAGGGTTCTATTAACCAGAAAGCCCTGAGTTCCAAGAACACAGCAGCTGCGAAGGACTAGCCAAGAAGAGCGCAAAAGTACCACAACATGCCTGCCTCCACAGCTTTTTCCTTGGGGACATGCCTAATTCCTGGCTGATTTGCCTTTCTCGTCTTAGGGTTGGGGTTCGGCCTAGGGCTAGGATTTTTAAAATCAGGAAGCCCTGAGTTCCAGGCACACTGGAGCTGTGAAAGGCATCCAAAAGGGAGTGCAAAAGTGCCACAACATGGCTGCTTTCACGGCTTTTTCCTTGGCAAGAAGCCTAACACCAGGCTGATTTACCTTCCCAGGGTTACTGTTAGGCTTAGGCCTAGGGCTAGGATTTTTGAAACTAGGAAGCCCTGGGCTCCAGGCACACTGCAGCTGTTCAAGGCATCCCAAGGGGAGTACAAAAGTGCAACAACATGGCAGCTTTCACAGCTTTTTCCTTGGCACCATCCCTATACCTAGGCTGATTTATCTGCCTAGGGTTAGGGTTAGGGTTCAGCCTAGGGCTTGGATTTCTTTAACCAGGAAGCCCTGAGTTCCAGGCTTACTTCATCTGCCAAAGGCATCCCAAAGGGAGTGCAGAAGTGCCACAACATGGCTGCTTTCACGGCTTTTCCCTTAGGAAGAACCCTAATACCCGGCTGATTTACTTTCCTAGGGTTACTGTTAGGCTTAGGCCTAGGACTTTTAAAACCAGGAAGCCCTGGGCTCCAGGCACACTGCAGCTGCGAAAGGCATCCCAAGGGGAGCGCAAAAGTGACGCAACTTGGCTGCCACCACTGATATTTCCATGAGACCATCCCGAACCATAGGCTGATTTTCCTTCCTAGGGTTAAGGTTTGAGTTACGCCTAGGGTAAGGGTTCTATTAACCAGAAAGCCCTGAGTTCCAAGAACACAGCAGCTGCAAAGGACTAGCCAAGAAGAGCGCAAAAGTAGCACAACATGCCTGCCTCCACAGCTTTTTCCTTGGGGACATGCCTAATTCCTGGCTGATTTGCCTTTCTCGTCTTAGGGTTGGGGTTCGGCCTAGGGCTAGGATTTTTAAAATCAGGAAGCCCTGAGTTCCAGGCACACTGGAGCTGTGAAAGGCATCCAAAAGGGAGTGCAAAAGTGCCACAACATGGCTGCTTTCACGGCTTTTTCCTTGGCAAGAAGCCTAACACCAGGCTGATTTACCTTCCCAGGGTTACTGTTAGGCTTAGGCCTAGGGCTAGGATTTTTGAAACTAGGAAGCCCTGGGCTCCAGGCACACTGCAGCTGTTCAAGGCATCCCAAGGGGAGTACAAAAGTGCAACAACATGGCAGCTTTCACAGCTTTTTCCTTGGCACCATCCCTATACCTAGGCTGATTTATCTGCCTAGGGTTAGGGTTAGGCTTCAGCCTAGGGCTTGGATTTCTTTAACCAGGAAGCCCTGAGTTCCAGGCTTACTTCATCTGCCAAAGGCATCCCAAAGGGAGTGCAGAAGTGCCACAACATGGCTGCTTTCACGGCTTTTCCCTTAGGAAGAACCCTAATACCCGGCTGATTTACCTTCCTAGGGTTACTGTTAGGCTTAGGCCTAGGACTTTTAAAACCAGGAAGCCCTGGGCTCCAGGCACACTGCAGCTGCAAAAGGCATCCCAAGGGGAGCGCAAAAGTGACGCAACTTGGCTGCCACCACTGATATTTCCATGAGACCATCCCGAACCATAGGCTGATTTTCCTTCCTAGGCTTAAGGTTTGAGTTACGCCTAGGGTAAGGGTCTATTAACCAGAAAGCCCTGAGTTCCAAGAACACAGCAGCTGCGAAGGACTAGCCAAGAAGAGCGCAAAAGTAGCACAACGTGCCTGCCTCCACAGCTTTTTCCTTGGGGACATGCCTAATTCCTGGCTGATTTGCCTTTCTCGTCTTAGGGTTGGGGTTCGGCCTAGGGCTAGGATTTTTAAAATCAGGAAGCCCTGAGTTCCAGGCACACTGGAGCTGTGAAAGGCATCCAAAAGGGAGTGCAAAAGTGCCACAACATGGCTGCTTTCACGGCTTTTTCCTTGGCAAGAAGCCTAACACCAGGCTGATTTACCTTCCCAGGGTTACTGTTAGGCTTAGGCCTAGGGCTAGGATTTTTAAAACTAGGAAGTCCTTAGCTCCAGGCACACTGCAGCTGTTCAAGGCATCCCAAGGGGAGTACAAAAGTGCAACAACATGGCAGCTTTCACAGCTTTTTCCTTGGCACCATCCCTATACCTAGGCTGATTTATCTGCCTAGGGTTAGGGTTAGGGTTCAGCCTAGGGCTTGGATTTCTTTAACCAGGAAGCCCTGAGTTCCAGGCTTACTTCATCTGCCAAAGGCATCCCAAAGGGAGTGCAGAAGTGCCACAACATGGCTGCTTTCACGGCTTTTCCCTTAGGAAGAACCCTAATACCCGGCTGATTTACCTTCCTAGGGTTACTGTTAGGCTTAGGCCTAGGACTTTTAAAACCAGGAAGCCCTGGGCTCCAGGCACACTGCAGCTGCGAAAGGCATCCCAAGGGGAGCGCAAAAGTGACTCAACTTGGCTGCCACCACTGATATTTCCATGAGACCATCCCGAACCATAGGTTGATTTTCCTTCCTAGGCTTAAGGTTTGAGTTACGCCTAGGGTAAGGGTCTATTAACCAGAAAGCCCTGAGTTCCAAGAACACAGCAGCTGCGAAGGACTAGCCAAGAAGAGCGCAAAAGTAGCACAACATGCCTGCCTCCACAGCTTTTTCCTTGGGGACATGCCTAATTCCTGGCTGATTTGCCTTTCTCGTCTTAGGGTTGGGGTTCGGCCTAGGGCTAGGATTTTTAAAATCAGGAAGCCCTGAGTTCCAGGCACACTGGAGCTGTGAAAGGCATCCAAAAGGGAGTGCAAAAGTGCCACAACATGGCTGCTTTCACGGCTTTTTCCTTGGCAAGAAGCCTAACACCAGGCTGATTTACCTTCCCAGGGTTACTGTTAGGCTTAGGCCTAGGGCTAGGATTTTTAAAACTAGGAAGCCCTTAGCTCCAGGCACACTGCAGCTGTTCAAGGCATCCCAAGGGGAGTACAAAAGTGCAACAACATGGCAGCTTTCACAGCTTTTTCCTTGGCACCATCCCTATACCTAGGCTGATTTATCTGCCTAGGGTTAGGGTTAGGCTTCAGCCTAGGGCTTGGATTTCTTTAACCAGGAAGCCCTGAGTTCCAGGCTTACTTCATCTGCCAAAGGCATCCCAAAGGGAGTGCAGAAGTGCCACAACATGGCTGCTTTCACGGCTTTTCCCTTAGGAAGAACCCTAATACCCGGCTGATTTACCTTCCTAGGGTTACTGTTAGGCTTAGGCCTAGGACTTTTAAAACCAGGAAGCCCTGGGCTCCAGGCACACTGCAGCTGCGAAAGGCATCCCAAGGGGAGCGCAAAAGTGACGCAACTTGGCTGCCACCACTGATATTTCCATGAGACCATCCTGAACCATAGGCTGATTTTCCTTCCTAGGGTTAAGGTTTGAGTTACGTCTAGGGTAAGGGCTCTATTAACCAGAAAGCCCTGAGTTCCAAGAACACAGCAGCTGCGAAGGACTAGCCAAGAAGAGCGCAAAAGTACCACAACATGCCTGCCTCCACAGCTTTTTCCTTGGGGACATGCCTAATTCCTGGCTGATTTGCCTTTCTCGTCTTAGGGTTGGGGTTCGGCCTAGGGCTAGGATTTTTAAAATCAGGAAGCCCTGAGTTCCAGGCACACTGGAGCTGTGAAAGGCATCCAAAAGGGAGTGCAAAAGTGCCACAACATGGCTGCTTTCACGGCTTTTTCCTTGGCAAGAAGCCTAACACCAGGCTGATTTACCTTCCCAGGGTTACTGTTAGGCTTAGGCCTAGGGCTAGGATTTTTAAAACTAGGAAGCCCTTAGCTCCAGGCACACTGCAGCTGTTCAAGGCATCCCAAGGGGAGTACAAAAGTGCAACAACATGGCAGCTTTCACAGCTTTTTCCTTGGCACCATCCCTATACCTAGGCTGATTTATCTGCCTAGGGTTAGGGTTAGGGTTCAGCCTAGGGCTTGGATTTCTTTAACCAGGAAGCCCTGAGTTCCAGGCTTACTTCATCTGCCAAAGGCATCCCAAAGGGAGTGCAGAAGTGCCACAACATGGCTGCTTTCACGGCTTTTCCCTTAGGAAGAACCCTAATACCCGGCTGATTTACCTTCCTAGGGTTACTGTTAGGCTTAGGCCTAGGACTTTTAAAACCAGGAAGCCCTGGGCTCCAGGCACACTGCAGCTGCGAAAGGCATCCCAAGGGGAGCGCAAAAGTGACTCAACTTGGCTGCCACCACTGATATTTCCATGAGACCATCCCGAACCATAGGTTGATTTTCCTTCCTAGGCTTAAGGTTTGAGTTACGCCTAGGGTAAGGGTCTATTAACCAGAAAGCCCTGAGTTCCAAGAACACAGCAGCTGCGAAGGACTAGCCAAGAAGAGCGCAAAAGTAGCACAACATGCCTGCCTCCACAGCTTTTTCCTTGGGGACATGCCTAATTCCTGGCTGATTTGCCTTTCTCGTCTTAGGGTTGGGGTTCGGCCTAGGGCTAGGATTTTTAAAATCAGGAAGCCCTGAGTTCCAGGCACACTGGAGCTGTGAAAGGCATCCAAAAGGGAGTGCAAAAGTGCCACAACATGGCTGCTTTCACGGCTTTTTCCTTGGCAAGAAGCCTAACACCAGGCTGATTTACCTTCCCAGGGTTACTGTTAGGCTTAGGCCTAGGGCTAGGATTTTTAAAACTAGGAAGCCCTTAGCTCCAGGCACACTGCAGCTGTTCAAGGCATCCCAAGGGGAGTACAAAAGTGCAACAACATGGCAGCTTTCACAGCTTTTTCCTTGGCACCATCCCTATACCTAGGCTGATTTATCTGCCTAGGGTTAGGGTTAGGCTTCAGCCTAGGGCTTGGATTTCTTTAACCAGGAAGCCCTGAGTTCCAGGCTTACTTCATCTGCCAAAGGCATCCCAAAGGGAGTGCAGAAGTGCCACAACATGGCTGCTTTCACGGCTTTTCCCTTAGGAAGAACCCTAATACCCGGCTGATTTACCTTCCTAGGGTTACTGTTAGGCTTAGGCCTAGGACTTTTAAAACCAGGAAGCCCTGGGCTCCAGGCACACTGCAGCTGCGAAAGGCATCCCAAGGGGAGCGCAAAAGTGACTCAACTTGGCTGCCACCACTGATATTTCCATGAGACCATCCCGAACCATAGGTTGATTTTCCTTCCTAGGCTTAAGGTTTGAGTTACGCCTAGGGTAAGGGTCTATTAACCAGAAAGCCCTGAGTTCCAAGAACACAGCAGCTGCGAAGGACTAGCCAAGAAGAGCGCAAAAGTAGCACAACATGCCTGCCTCCACAGGTTTTTCCTTGGGGACATGCCTAATTCCTGGCTGATTTGCCTTTCTCGTCTTAGGGTTGGGGTTCGGCCTAGGGCTAGGATTTTTAAAATCAGGAAGCCCTGAGTTCCAGGCACACTGGAGCTGTGAAAGGCATCCAAAAGGGAGTGCAAAAGTGCCACAACATGGCTGCTTTCACGGCTTTTTCCTTGGCAAGAAGCCTAACACCAGGCTGATTTACCTTCCCAGGGTTACTGTTAGGCTTAGGCCTAGGGCTAGGATTTTTAAAACTAGGAAGCCCTGGGCTCCAGGCACACTGCAGCTGTTCAAGGCATCCCAAGGGGAGTACAAAAGTGCAACAACATGGCAGCTTTCACAGCTTTTTCCTTGGCACCATCCCTATACCTAGGCTGATTTATCTGCCTAGGGTTAGGGTTAGGCTTCAGCCTAGGGCTTGGATTTCTTTAACCAGGAAGCCCTGAGTTCCAGGCTTACTTCATCTGCCAAAGGCATCCCAAAGGGAGTGCAGAAGTGCCACAACATGGCTGCTTTCACGGCTTTTCCCTTAGGAAGAACCCTAATACCCGGCTGATTTACCTTCCTAGGGTTACTGTTAGGCTTAGGCCTAGGACTTTTAAAACCAGGAAGCCCTGGGCTCCAGGCACACTGCAGCTGCGAAAGGCATCCCAAGGGGAGCGCAAAAGTGACGCAACTTGGCTGCCACCACTGATATTTCCATGAGACCATCCCGAACCATAGGCTGATTTTCCTTCCTAGGGTTAAGGTTTGAGTTACGCCTAGGGTAAGGGTTCTATTAACCAGAAAGCCCTGAGTTCCAAGAACACAGCAGCTGCGAAGGACTAGCCAAGAAGAGCGCAAAAGTACCACAACATGCCTGCCTCCACAGCTTTTTCCTTGGGGACATGCCTAATTCCTGGCTGATTTGCCTTTCTCGTCTTAGGGTTGGGTTTCTACCTAGGGCTAGGATTTTTAAAATCAGGAAGCCCTGAGTTCCAGGCACACTGGAGCTGTGAAAGGCATCCAAAAGGGAGTGCAAAAGTGCCACAACATGGCTGCTTTCACGGCTTTTTCCTTGGCAAGAAGCCTAACACCAGGCTGATTTACCTTCCCAGGGTTACTGTTAGGCTTAGGCCTAGGGCTAGGATTTTTAAAACTAGGAAGCCCTTAGCTCCAGGCACACTGCAGCTGTTCAAGGCATCCCAAGGGGAGTACAAAAGTGCAACAACATGGCAGCTTTCACAGCTTTTTCCTTGGCACCATCCCTATACCTAGGCTGATTTATCTGCCTAGGGTTAGGGTTAGGCTTCAGCCTAGGGCTTGGATTTCTTTAACCAGGAAGCCCTGAGTTCCAGGCTTACTTCATCTGCCAAAGGCATCCCAAAGGGAGTGCAGAAGTTCCACAACATGGCTGCTTTCACGGCTTTTCCCTTAGGAAGAACCCTAATACCCGGCTGATTTACCTTCCTAGGGTTACTGTAAGGCTTAGGCCTAGGACTTTTAAAACCAGGAAGCCCTGGGCTCCAGGCACACTGCAGCTGCGAAAGGCATCCCAAGGGGAGCGCAAAAGTGACGCAACTTGGCTGCCACCACTGATATTTCCATGAGACCATCCCGAACCATAGGCTGATTTTCCTTCCTAGGGTTAAGGTTTGAGTTACGCCTAGGGTAAGGGTCTATTAACCAGAAAGCCCTGAGTTCCAAGAACACAGCAGCTGCGAAGGACTAGCCAAGAAGAGCGCAAAAGTACCACAACATGCCTGCCTCCACAGCTTTTTCCTTGGGGACATGCCTAATTCCTGGCTGATTTGCCTTTCTCGTCTTAGGGTTGGGTTTCGGCCTAGGCTAGGATTTTTAAAATCAGGAAGCCCTGAGTTCCAGGCACACTGGAGCTGTGAAAGGCATCCAAAAGGGAGTGCAAAAGTGCCACAACATGGCTGCTTTCACGGCTTTTTCCTTGGCAAGAAGCCTAACACCAGGCTGATTTACCTTCCCAGGGTTACTGTTAGGCTTAGGCCTAGGGCTAGGATTTTTAAAACTAGGAAGCCCTTAGCTCCAGGCACACTGCAGCTGTTCAAGGCATCCCAAGGGGAGTACAAAAGTGCAACAACATGGCAGCTTTCACAGCTTTTTCCTTGGCACCATCCCTATACCTAGGCTGATTTATCTGCCTAGGGTTAGGGTTAGGGTTCAGCCTAGGGCTTGGATTTCTTTAACCAGGAAGCCCTGAGTTCCAGGCTTACTTCATCTGCCAAAGGCATCCCAAAGGGAGTGCAGAAGTTCCACAACATGGCTGCTTTCACGGCTTTTCCCTTAGGAAGAACCCTAATACCCGGCTGATTTACCTTCCTAGGGTTACTGTAAGGCTTAGGCCTAGGACTTTTAAAACCAGGAAGCCCTGGGCTCCAGGCACACTGCAGCTGCGAAAGGCATCCCAAGGGGAGCGCAAAAGTGACGCAACTTGGCTGCCACCACTGATATTTCCATGAGACCATCCCGAACCATAGGCTGATTTTCCTTCCTAGGGTTAAGGTTTGAGTTACGCCTAGGGTAAGGGTTCTATTAACCAGAAAGCCCTGAGTTCCAAGAACACAGCAGCTGCAAAGGACTAGCCAAGAAGAGCGCAAAAGTACCACAACATGCCTGCCTCCACAGCTTTTTCCTTGGGGACATGCCTAATTCCTGGCTGATTTGCCTTTCTCGTCTTAGGGTTGGGTTTCGGCCTAGGCTAGGATTTTTAAAATCAGGAAGCCCTGAGTTCCAGGCACACTGGAGCTGTGAAAGGCATCCAAAAGGGAGTGCAAAAGTGCCACAACATGGCTGCTTTCACGGCTTTTTCCTTGGCAAGAAGCCTAACACCAGGCTGATTTACCTTCCCAGGGTTACTGTTAGGCATAGGCCTAGGGCTAGGATTTTTAAAACTAGGAAGCCCTTAGCTCCTGGCACACTGCAGCTGTTCAAGGCATCCCAAGGGGAGTACAAAAGTGCAACAACATGGCAGCTTTCACAGCTTTTTCCTTGGCACCATCCCTATACCTAGGCTGATTTATCTGCCTAGGGTTAGGGTTAGGGTTCAGCCTAGGGCTTGGATTTCTTTAACCAGGAAGCCCTGAGTTCCAGGCTTACTTCATCTGCCAAAGGCATCCCAAAGGGAGTGCAGAAGTGCCACAACATGGCTGCTTTCACGGCTTTTCCCTTAGGAAGAACCCTAATACCCGGCTGATTTACCTTCCTAGGGTTACTGTTAGGCTTAGGCCTAGGACTTTTAAAACCAGGAAGCCCTGGGCTCCAGGCACACTGCAGCTGCGAAAGGCATCCCAAGGGGAGCGCAAAAGTGACTCAACTTGGCTGCCACCACTGATATTTCCATGAGACCATCCCGAACCATAGGCTGATTTTCCTTCCTAGGGTTAAGGTTTGAGTTACGCCTAGGGTAAGGGTTCTATTAACCAGAAAGCCCTGAGTTCCAAGAACACAGCAGCTGCGAAGGACTAGCCAAGAAGAGCGCAAAAGTACCACAACATGCCTGCCTCCACAGCTTTTTCCTTGGGGACATGCCTAATTCCTGGCTGATTTGCCTTTCTCGTCTTAGGGTTGGGGTTCTACCTAGGGCTAGGATTTTTAAAATCAGGAAGCCCTGAGTTCCAGGCACACTGGAGCTGTGAAAGGCATCCAAAAGGGAGTGCAAAAGTGCCACAACATGGCTGCTTTCACGGCTTTTTCCTTGGCAAGAAGCCTAACACCAGGCTGATTTACCTTCCCAGGGTTACTGTTAGGCTTAGGCCTAGGGCTAGGATTTTTAAAACTAGGAAGCCCTTAGCTCCAGGCACACTGCAGCTGTTCAAGGCATCCCAAGGGGAGTACAAAAGTGCAACAACATGGCAGCTTTCACAGCTTTTTCCTTGGCACCATCCCTATACCTAGGCTGATTTATCTGCCTAGGGTTAGGGTTAGGCTTCAGCCTAGGGCTTGGATTTCTTTAACCAGGAAGCCCTGAGTTCCAGGCTTACTTCATCTGCCAAAGGCATCCCAAAGGGAGTGCAGAAGTGCCACAACATGGCTGCTTTCACGGCTTTTCCCTTAGGAAGAACCCTAATACCCGGCTGATTTACCTTCCTAGGGTTACTGTTAGGCTTAGGCCTAGGACTTTTAAAACCAGGAAGCCCTGGGCTCCAGGCACACTGCAGCTGCAAAAGGCATCCCAAGGGGAGCGCAAAAGTGACGCAACTTGGCTGCCACCACTGATATTTCCATGAGACCATCCCGAACCATAGGCTGATTTTCCTTCCTAGGGTTAAGGTTTGAGTTACGCCTAGGGTAAGGGTTCTATTAACCAGAAAGCCCTGAGTTCCAAGAACACAGCAGCTGCGAAGGACTAGCCAAGAAGAGCGCAAAAGTACCACAACATGCCTGCCTCCACAGCTTTTTCCTTGTGGACATGCCTAATTCCTGGCTGATTTGCCTTTCTCGTCTTAGTGTTGGGGTTCGGCCTAGGGTTAGGATTTTTAAAATCAGGAAGCCCTGAGTTCCAGGCACACTGGAGCTGTGAAAGGCATCCAAAAGGGAGTGCAAAAGTGCCACAACATGGCTGCTTTCACGGCTTTTTCCTTGGCAAGAAGCCTAACACCAGGCTGATTTACCTTCCCAGGGTTACTGTTAGGCTTAGGCCTAGGGCTAGGATTTTTAAAACTAGGAAGCCCTTAGCTCCAGGCACACTGCAGCTGTTCAAGGCATCCCAAGGGGAGTACAAAAGTGCAACAACATGGCAGCTTTCACAGCTTTGTCCTTGGCACCATCCCTATACCTAGGCTGATTTATCTGCCTAGGGTTAGGGTTAGGGTTCAGCCTAGGGCTTGGATTTCTTTAACCAGGAAGCCCTGAGTTCCAGGCTTACTTCATCTGCCAAAGGCATCCCAAAGGGAGTGCAGAAGTGCCACAACATGGCTGCTTTCACGGCTTTTCCCTTAGGAAGAACCCTAATACCCGGCTGATTTACCTTCCTAGGGTTACTGTTAGGCTTAGGCCTAGGACTTTTAAAACCAGGAAGCCCTGGGCTCCAGGCACACTGCAGCTGCAAAAGGCATCCCAAGGGGAGCGCAAAAGTGACGCAACTTGGCTGCCACCACTGATATTTCCATGAGACCATCCCGAACCATAGGTTGATTTTCCTTCCTAGGGTTAAGGTTTGAGTTACGCCTAGGGTAAGGGCTCTATTAACCAGAAAGCCCTGAGTTCCAAGAACACAGCAGCTGCGATCAACTAGCCAAGAAGAGCGCAAAAGTACCACAACATGCCTGCCTCCACAGCTTTTTCCTTTGGGACATGCCTAATTCCTGGCTGATTTGCCTTTCTCGTCTTAGGGTTGGGGTTCGGCCTAGGGCTAGGATTTTTAAAATCAGGAAGCCCTGAGTTCCAGGCACACTGGAGCTGTGAAAGGCATCCAAAAGGGAGTGCAAAAGTGCCACAACATGGCTGCTTTCACGGCTTTTTCCTTGGCAAGAAGCCTAACACCAGGCTGATTTCCCTTCCCAGGGTTACTGTTAGGCTTAGGCCTAGGGCTAGGATTTTTAAAACTAGGAAGCCCTGGGCTCCAGGCACACTGCAGCTGTTCAAGGCATCCCAAGGGGAGTACAAAAGTGCAACAACATGGCAGCTTTCACAGCTTTTTCCTTGGCACCATCCCTATACCTAGGCTGATTTATCTGCCTAGGGTTAGGGTTAGGCTTCAGCCTAGGGCTTGGATTTCTTTAACCAGGAAGCCCTGAGTTCCAGGCTTACTTCATCTGCCAAAGGCATCCCAAAGGGAGTGCAGAAGTGCCACAACATGGCTGCTTTCACGGCTTTTCCCTTAGGAAGAACCCTAATACCCGGCTGATTTACCTTCCTAGGGTTACTGTTAGGCTTAGGCCTAGGACTTTTAAAACCAGGAAGCCCTGGGCTCCAGGCACACTGCAGCTGCAAAAGGCATCCCAAGGGGAGCGCAAAAGTGACGCAACTTGGCTGCCACCACTGATATTTCCATGAGACCATCCCGAACCATAGGTTGATTTTCCTTCCTAGGGTTAAGGTTTGAGTTACGCCTAGGGTAAGGGCTCTATTAACCAGAAAGCCCTGAGTTCCAAGAACACAGCAGCTGCGAAGGACTAGCCAAGAAGAGCGCAAAAGTAGCACAACATGCCTGCCTCCACAGCTTTTTCCTTGGGGACATGCCTAATTCCTGGCTGATTTGCCTTTCTCGTCTTAGGGTTGGGGTTCGGCCTAGGGCTAGGATTTTTAAAATCAGGAAGCCCTGAGTTCCAGGCACACTGGAGCTGTGAAAGGCATCCAAAAGGGAGTGCAAAAGTGCCACAACATGGCTGCTTTCACGGCTTTTTCCTTGGCAAGAAGCCTAACACCAGGCTGATTTACCTTCCCAGGGTTACTGTTAGGCTTAGGCCTAGGGCTAGGATTTTTAAAACTAGGAAGCCCTTAGCTCCAGGCACACTGCAGCTGTTCAAGGCATCCCAAGGGGAGTACAAAAGTGCAACAACATGGCAGCTTTCACAGCTTTTTCCTTGGCACCATCCCTATACCTAGGCTGATTTATCTGCCTAGGGTTAGGGTTAGGCTTCAGCCTAGGGCTTGGATTTCTTTAACCAGGAAGCCCTGAGTTCCAGGCTTACTTCATCTGCCAAAGGCATCCCAAAGGGAGTGCAGAAGTGCCACAACATGGCTGCTTTCACGGCTTTTCCCTTAGGAAGAACCCTAATACCCGGCTGATTTACCTTCCTAGGGTTACTGTTAGGCTTAGGCCTAGGACTTTTAAAACCAGGAAGCCCTGGGCTCCAGGCACACTGCAGCTGCGAAAGGCATCCCAAGGGGAGCGCAAAAGTGACGCAACTTGGCTGCCACCACTGATATTTCCATGAGACCATCCCGAACCATAGGCTGATTTTCCTTCCTAGGGTTAAGGTTTGAGTTACGCCTAGGGTAAGGGTTCTATTAACCAGAAAGCCCTGAGTTCCAAGAACACAGCAGCTGCAAAGGACTAGCCAAGAAGAGCGCAAAAGTAGCACAACATGCCTGCCTCCACAGCTTTTTCCTTGGGGACATGCCTAATTCCTGGCTGATTTGCCTTTCTCGTCGTAGGGTTGGGGTTCGGCCTAGGGCTAGGATTTTTAAAATCAGGAAGCCCTGAGTTCCAGGCACACTGGAGCTGTGAAAGGCATCCAAAAGGGAGTGCAAAAGTGCCACAACATGGCTGCTTTCACGGCTTTTTCCTTGGCAAGAAGCCTAACACCAGGCTGATTTACCTTCCCAGGGTTACTGTTAGGCTTAGGCCTAGGGCTAGGATTTTTGAAACTAGGAAGCCCTGGGCTCCAGGCACACTGCAGCTGTTCAAGGCATCCCAAGGGGAGTACAAAAGTGCAACAACATGGCAGCTTTCACAGCTTTTTCCTTGGCACCATCCCTATACCTAGGCTGATTTATCTGCCTAGGGTTAGGGTTAGGCTTCAGCCTAGGGCTTGGATTTCTTTAACCAGGAAGCCCTGAGTTCCAGGCTTACTTCATCTGCCAAAGGCATCCCAAAGGGAGTGCAGAAGTGCCACAACATGGCTGCTTTCACGGCTTTTCCCTTAGGAAGAACCCTAATACCCGGCTGATTTACCTTCCTAGGGTTACTGTTAGGCTTAGGCCTAGGACTTTTAAAACCAGGAAGCCCTGGGCTCCAGGCACACTGCAGCTGCGAAAGGCATCCCAAGGGGAGCGCAAAAGTGACGCAACTTGGCTGCCACCACTGATATTTCCATGAGACCATCCCGAACCATAGGCTGATTTTCCTTCCTAGGCTTAAGGTTTGAGTTACGCCTAGGGTAAGGGTCTATTAACCAGAAAGCCCTGAGTTCCAAGAACACAGCAGCTGCGAAGGACTAGCCAAGAAGAGCGCAAAAGTAGCACAACATGCCTGCCTCCACAGCTTTTTCCTTGGGGACATGCCTAATTCCTGGCTGATTTGCCTTTCTCGTCTTAGGGTTGGGGTTCGGCCTAGGGCTAGGATTTTTAAAATCAGGAAGCCCTGAGTTCCAGGCACCCTGGAGCTGTGAAAGGCATCCAAAAGGGAGTGCAAAAGTGCCACAACATGGCTGCTTTCACGGCTTTTTCCTTGGCAAGAAGCCCAACACCAGGCTGATTTACCTTCCCAGGGTTACTGTTAGGCTTAGGCCTAGGGCTAGGATTTTTAAAACTAGGAAGCCCTTAGCTCCAGGCACACTGCAGCTGTTCAAGGCATCCCAAGGGGAGTACAAAAGTGCAACAACATGGCAGCTTTCACAGCTTTTTCCTTGGCACCATCCCTATACCTAGGCTGATTTATCTGCCTAGGGTTAGGGTTAGGGTTCAGCCTAGGGCTTGGATTTCTTTAACCAGGAAGCCCTGAGTTCCAGGCTTACTTCATCTGCCAAAGGCATCCCAAAGGGAGTGCAGAAGTGCCACAACATGGCTGCTTTCACGGCTTTTCCCTTAGGAAGAACCCTAATACCCGGCTGATTTACCTTCCTAGGGTTACTGTTAGGCTTAGGCCTAGGACTTTTAAAACCAGGAAGCCCTGGGCTCCAGGCACACTGCAGCTGCAAAAGGCATCCCAAGGGGAGCGCAAAAGTGACGCAACTTGGCTGCCACCACTGATATTTCCATGAGACCATCCTGAACCATAGGCTGATTTTCCTTCCTAGGGTTAAGGTTTGAGTTACGCCTAGGGTAAGGGCTCTATTAACCAGAAAGCCCTGAGTTCCAAGAACACAGCAGCTGCGAAGGACTAGCCAAGAAGAGCGCAAAAGTACCACAACATGCCTGCCTCCACAGCTTTTTCCTTGGGGACATGCCTAATTCCTGGCTGATTTGCCTTTCTCGTCTTAGGGTTGGGGTTCGGCCTAGGGCTAGGATTTTTAAAATCAGGAAGCCCTGAGTTCCAGGCACACTGGAGCTGTGAAAGGCATCCAAAAGGGAGTGCAAAAGTGCCACAACATGGCTGCTTTCACGGCTTTTTCCTTGGCAAGAAGCCTAACACCAGGCTGATTTACCTTCCCAGGGTTACTGTTAGGCTTAGGCCTAGGGCTAGGATTTTTAAAACTAGGAAGCCCTTAGCTCCAGGCACACTGCAGCTGTTCAAGGCATCCCAAGGGGAGTACAAAAGGGCAACAACATGGCAGCTTTCACAGCTTTTTCCTTGGCACCATCCCTATACCTAGGCTGATTTATCTGCCTAGGGTTAGGGTTAGGCTTCAGCCTAGGGCTTGGATTTCTTTAACCAGGAAGCCCTGAGTTCCAGGCTTACTTCATCTGCCAAAGGCATCCCAAAGGGAGTGCAGAAGTGCCACAACATGGCTGCTTTCACGGCTTTTCCCTTAGGAAGAACCCTAATACCCGGCTGATTTACCTTCCTAGGGTTACTGTTAGGCTTAGGCCTAGGACTTTTAAAACCAGGAAGCCCTGGGCTCCAGGCACACTGCAGCTGCAAAAGGCATCCCAAGGGGAGCGCAAAAGTGACTCAACTTGGCTGCCACCACTGATATTTCCATGAGACCATCCCGAACCATAGGTTGATTTTCCTTCCTAGGCTTAAGGTTTGAGTTACGCCTAGGGTAAGGGTCTATTAACCAGAAAGCCCTGAGTTCCAAGAACACAGCAGCTGCGAAGGACTAGCCAAGAAGAGCGCAAAAGTAGCACAACATGCCTGCCTCCACAGCTTTTTCCTTGGGGACATGCCTAATTCCTGGCTGATTTGCCTTTCTCGTCTTAGGGTTGGGGTTCGGCCTAGGGCTAGGATTTTTAAAAGCAGGAAGCCCTGAGTTCCAGGCACACTGGAGCTGTGAAAGGCATCCAAAAGGGAGTGCAAAAGTGCCACAACATGGCTGCTTTCACGGCTTTTTCCTTGGCAAGAAGCCTAACACCAGGCTGATTTACCTTCCCAGGGTTACTGTTAGGCTTAGGCCTAGGGCTAGGATTTTTAAAACTAGGAAGCCCTTAGCTCCAGGCACACTGCAGCTGTTCAAGGCATCCCAAGGGGAGTACAAAAGTGCAACAACATGGCAGCTTTCACAGCTTTTTCCTTGGCACCATCCCTATACCTAGGCTGATTTATCTGCCTAGGGTTAGGGTTAGGGTTCAGCCTAGGGCTTGGATTTCTTTAACCAGGAAGCCCTGAGTTCCAGGCTTATTTCATCTGCCAAAGGCATCCCAAAGGGAGTGCAGAAGTGCCACAACATGGCTGCTTTCACGGCTTTTCCCTTAGGAAGAACCCTAATACCGGGCTGAGTTACCTTCCTAGGGTTACTGTTAGGCTTAGGCCTAGGACTTTTAAAACCAGGAAGCCCTGGGCTCCAGGCACACTGCAGCTGCAAAAGGCATCCCAAGGGGAGCGCAAAAGTGACGCAACTTGGCTGCCACCACTGATATTTCCATGAGACCATCCCGAACCATAGGCTGATTTTCCTTCCTAGGGTTAAGGTTTGAGTTACGCCTAGGGTAAGGGTCTATTAACCAGAAAGCCCTGAGTTCCAAGAACACAGCAGCTGCGAAGGACTAGCCAAGAAGAGCGCAAAAGTAGCACAACATGCCTGCCTCCACAGCTTTTTCCTTGGGGACATGCCTAATTCCTGGCTGATTTGCCTTTCTCGTCTTAGGGTTGGGGTTCGGCCTAGGGCTAGGATTTTTAAAATCAGGAAGCCCTGAGTTCCAGGCACACTGGAGCTGTGAAAGGCATCCAAAAGGGAGTGCAAAAGTGCCACAACATGGCTGCTTTCACGGCTTTTTCCTTGGCAAGAAGCCTAACACCAGGCTGATTTACCTTCCCAGGGTTACTGTTAGGCTTAGGCCTAGGGCTAGGATTTTTGAAACTAGGAAGCCCTGGGCTCCAGGCACACTGCAGCTGTTCAAGGCATCCCAAGGGGAGTACAAAAGTGCAACAACATGGCAGCTTTCACAGCTTTTTCCTTGGCACCATCCCTATACCTAGGCTGATTTATCTGCCTAGGGTTAGGGTTAGGGTTCAGCCTAGGGCTTGGATTTCTTTAACCAGGAAGCCCTGAGTTCCAGGCTTACTTCATCTGCCAAAGGCATCCCAAAGGGAGTGCAGAAGTGCCACAACATGGCTGCTTTCACGGCTTTTCCCTTAGGAAGAACCCTAATACCCGGCTGATTTACTTTCCTAGGGTTACTGTTAGGCTTAGGCCTAGGACTTTTAAAACCAGGAAGCCCTGGGCTCCAGGCACGCTGCAGCTGCGAAAGGCATCCCAAGGGGAGCGCAAAAGTGACGCAACTTGGCTGCCACCACTGATATTTCCATGAGACCATCCCGAACCATAGGCTGATTTTCCTTCCTAGGGTTAAGGTTTGAGTTACGCCTAGGGTAAGGGTCTATTAACCAGAAAGCCCTGAGTTCCAAGAACACAGCAGCTGCGAAGGACTAGCCAAGAAGAGCGCAAAAGTAGCACAACGTGCCTGCCTCCACAGCTTTTTCCTTGGGGACATGCCTAATTCCTGGCTGATTTGCCTTTCTCGTCTTAGGGTTGGGGTTCGGCCTAGGGCTAGGATTTTTAAAATCAGGAAGCCCTGAGTTCCAGGCACACTGGAGCTGTGAAAGGCATCCAAAAGGGAGTGCAAAAGTGCCACAACATGGCTGCTTTCACGGCTTTTTCCTTGGCAAGAAGCCTAACACCAGGCTGATTTACCTTCCCAGGGTTACTGTTAGGCTTAGGCCTAGGGCTAGGATTTTTAAAACTAGGAAGCCCTTAGCTCCAGGCACACTGCAGCTGTTCAAGGCATCCCAAGGGGAGTACAAAAGTGCAACAACATGGCAGCTTTCACAGCTTTTTCCTTGGCACCATCCCTATACCTAGGCTGATTTATCTGCCTAGGGTTAGGGTTAGGCTTCAGCCTAGGGCTTGGATTTCTTTAACCAGGAAGCCCTGAGTTCCAGGCTTACTTCATCTGCCAAAGGCATCCCAAAGGGAGTGCAGAAGTGCCACAACATGGCTGCTTTCACGGCTTTTCCCTTAGGAAGAACCCTAATACCCGGCTGATTTACCTTCCTAGGGTTACTGTTAGGCTTAGGCCTAGGACTTTTAAAACCAGGAAGCCCTGGGCTCCAGGCACACTGCAGCTGCAAAAGGCATCCCAAGGGGAGCGCAAAAGTGACGCAACTTGGCTGCCACCACTGATATTTCCATGAGACCATCCCGAACCATAGGCTGATTTTCCTTCCTAGGGTTAAGGTTTGAGTTACGTCTAGGGTAAGGGCTCTATTAACCAGAAAGCCCTGAGTTCCAAGAACACAGCAGCTGCGAAGGACTAGCCAAGAAGAGCGCAAAAGTACCACAACATGCCTGCCTCCACAGCTTTTTCCTTGGGGACATGCCTAATTCCTGGCTGATTTGCCTTTCTCGTCTTAGGGTTGGGGTTCGGCCTAGGGCTAGGATTTTTAAAATCAGGAAGCCCTGAGTTCCAGGCACACTGGAGCTGTGAAAGGCATCCAAAAGGGAGTGCAAAAGTGCCACAACATGGCTGCTTTCACGGCTTTTTCCTTGGCAAGAAGCCTAACACCAGGCTGATTTACCTTCCCAGGGTTACTGTTAGGCTTAGGCCTAGGGCTAGGATTTTTGAAACTAGGAAGCCCTTAGCTCCAGGCACACTGCAGCTGTTCAAGGCATCCCAAGGGGAGTACAAAAGGGCAACAACATGGCAGCTTTCACAGCTTTTTCCTTGGCACCATCCCTATACCTAGGCTGATTTATCTGCCTAGGGTTAGGGTTAGGCTTCAGCCTAGGGCTTGGATTTCTTTAACCAGGAAGCCCTGAGTTCCAGGCTTACTTCATCTGCCAAAGGCATCCCAAAGGGAGTGCAGAAGTGCCACAACATGGCTGCTTTCACGGCTTTTCCCTTAGGAAGAACCCTAATACCCGGCTGATTTACCTTCCTAGGGTTACTGTAAGGCTTAGGCCTAGGACTTTTAAAACCAGGAAGCCCTGGGCTCCAGGCACACTGCAGCTGCGAAAGGCATCCCAAGGGGAGCGCAAAAGTGACGCAACTTGGCTGCCACCACTGATATTTCCATGAGACCATCCCGAACCATAGGCTGATTTTCCTTCCTAGGCTTAAGGTTTGAGTTACGCCAAGGGTAAGGGTTCTATTAACCAGAAAGCCCTGAGTTCCAAGAACACAGCAGCTGCGAAGGACTAGCCAAGAAGAGCGCAAAAGTAGCACAACATGCCTGCCTCCACAGCTTTTTCCTTGGGGACATGCCTAATTCCTGGCTGATTTGCCTTTCTCGTCTTAGGGTTGGGTTTCGGCCTAGGCTAGGATTTTTAAAATCAGGAAGCCCTGAGTTCCAGGCACACTGGAGCTGTGAAAGGCATCCAAAAGGGAGTGCAAAAGTGCCACAACATGGCTGCTTTCACGGCTTTTTCCTTGGCAAGAAGCCTAACACCAGGCTGATTTACCTTCCCAGGGTTACTGTTAGGCTTAGGCCTAGGGCTAGGATTTTTAAAACTAGGAAGCCCTTAGCTCCAGGCACACTGCAGCTGTTCAAGGCATCCCAAGGGGAGTACAAAAGTGCAACAACATGGCAGCTTTCACAGCTTTTTCCTTGGCACCATCCCTATACCTAGGCTGATTTATCTGCCTAGGGTTAGGGTTAGGCTTCAGCCTAGGGCTTGGATTTCTTTAACCAGGAAGCCCTGAGTTCCAGGCTTACTTCATCTGCCAAAGGCATCCCAAAGGGAGTGCAGAAGTGCCACAACATGGCTGCTTTCACGGCTTTTCCCTTAGGAAGAACCCTAATACCCGGCTGATTTACCTTCCTAGGGTTACTGTTAGGCTTAGGCCTAGGACTTTTAAAACCAGGAAGCCCTGGGCTCCAGGCACACTGCAGCTGCAAAAGGCATCCCAAGGGGAGCGCAAAAGTGACGCAACTTGGCTGCCACCACTGATATTTCCATGAGACCATCCCGAACCATAGGCTGATTTTCCTTCCTAGGGTTAAGGTTTGAGTTACGCCTAGGGTAAGGGTCTATTAACCAGAAAGCCCTGAGTTCCAAGAACACAGCAGCTGCGAAGGACTAGCCAAGAAGAGCGCAAAAGTAGCACAACGTGCCTGCCTCCACAGCTTTTTCCTTGGGGACATGCCTAATTCCTGGCTGATTTGCCTTTCTCGTCTTAGGGTTGGGGTTCGGCCTAGGGCTAGGATTTTTAAAATCAGGAAGCCCTGAGTTCCAGGCACACTGGAGCTGTGAAAGGCATCCAAAAGGGAGTGCAAAAGTGCCACAACATGGCTGCTTTCACGGCTTTTTCCTTGGCAAGAAGCCCAACACCAGGCTGATTTACCTTCCCAGGGTTACTGTTAGGCTTAGGCCTAGGGCTAGGATTTTTAAAACTAGGAAGCCCTTAGCTCCAGGCACACTGCAGCTGTTCAAGGCATCCCAAGGGGAGTACAAAAGTGCAACAACATGGCAGCTTTCACAGCTTTTTCCTTGGCACCATCCCTATACCTAGGCTGATTTATCTGCCTAGGGTTAGGGTTAGGGTTCAGCCTAGGGCTTGGATTTCTTTAACCAGGAAGCCCTGAGTTCCAGGCTTACTTCATCTGCCAAAGGCATCCCAAAGGGAGTGCAGAAGTGCCACAACATGGCTGCTTTCACGGCTTTTCCCTTAGGAAGAACCCTAATACCCGGCTGATTTACCTTCCTAGGGTTACTGTTAGGCTTAGGCCTAGGACTTTTAAAACCAGGAAGCCCTGGGCTCCAGGCACACTGCAGCTGCAAAAGGCATCCCAAGGGGAGCGCAAAAGTGACGCAACTTGGCTGCCACCACTGATATTTCCATGAGACCATCCTGAACCATAGGCTGATTTTCCTTCCTAGGGTTAAGGTTTGAGTTACGTCTAGGGTAAGGGCTCTATTAACCAGAAAGCCCTGAGTTCCAAGAACACAGCAGCTGCGAAGGACTAGCCAAGAAGAGCGCAAAAGTACCACAACATGCCTGCCTCCACAGCTTTTTCCTTGGGGACATGCCTAATTCCTGGCTGATTTGCCTTTCTCGTCTTAGGGTTGGGGTTCGGCCTAGGGCTAGGATTTTTAAAATCAGGAAGCCCTGAGTTCCAGGCACACTGGAGCTGTGAAAGGCATCCAAAAGGGAGTGCAAAAGTGCCACAACATGGCTGCTTTCACGGCTTTTTCCTTGGCAAGAAGCCTAACACCAGGCTGATTTACCTTCCCAGGGTTACTGTTAGGCTTAGGCCTAGGGCTAGGATTTTTAAAACTAGGAAGCCCTTAGCTCCAGGCACACTGCAGCTGTTCAAGGCATCCCAAGGGGAGTACAAAAGTGCAACAACATGGCAGCTTTCACAGCTTTTTCCTTGGCACCATCCCTATACCTAGGCTGATTTATCTGCCTAGGGTTAGGGTTAGGCTTCAGCCTAGGGCTTGGATTTCTTTAACCAGGAAGCCCTGAGTTCCAGGCTTACTTCATCTGCCAAAGGCATCCCAAAGGGAGTGCAGAAGTGCCACAACATGGCTGCTTTCACGGCTTTTCCCTTAGGAAGAACCCTAATACCCGGCTGATTTACCTTCCTAGGGTTACTGTTAGGCTTAGGCCTAGGACTTTTAAAACCAGGAAGCCCTGGGCTCCAGGCACACTGCAGCTGCGAAAGGCATCCCAAGGGGAGCGCAAAAGTGACTCAACTTGGCTGCCACCACTGATATTTCCATGAGACCATCCCGAACCATAGGTTGATTTTCCTTCCTAGGCTTAAGGTTTGAGTTACGCCTAGGGTAAGGGTCTATTAACCAGAAAGCCCTGAGTTCCAAGAACACAGCAGCTGCGAAGGACTAGCCAAGAAGAGCGCAAAAGTAGCACAACATGCCTGCCTCCACAGGTTTTTCCTTGGGGACATGCCTAATTCCTGGCTGATTTGCCTTTCTCGTCTTAGGGTTGGGGTTCGGCCTAGGGCTAGGATTTTTAAAAGCAGGAAGCCCTGAGTTCCAGGCACACTGGAGCTGTGAAAGGCATCCAAAAGGGAGTGCAAAAGTGCCACAACATGGCTGCTTTCACGGCTTTTTCCTTGGCAAGAAGCCTAACACCAGGCTGATTTACCTTCCCAGGGTTACTGTTAGGCTTAGGCCTAGGGCTAGGATTTTTAAAACTAGGAAGCCCTTAGCTCCAGGCACACTGCAGCTGTTCAAGGCATCCCAAGGGGAGTACAAAAGTGCAACAACATGGCAGCTTTCACAGCTTTTTCCTTGGCACCATCCCTATACCTAGGCTGATTTATCTGCCTAGGGTTAGGGTTAGGGTTCAGCCTAGGGCTTGGATTTCTTTAACCAGGAAGCCCTGAGTTCCAGGCTTATTTCATCTGCCAAAGGCATCCCAAAGGGAGTGCAGAAGTGCCACAACATGGCTGCTTTCACGGCTTTTCCCTTAGGAAGAACCCTAATACCGGGCTGAGTTACATTCCTAGGGTTACTGTTAGGCTTAGGCCTAGGACTTTTAAAACCAGGAAGCCCTGTGCTCCAGGCACACTGCAGCTGCAAAAGGCATCCCAAGGGGAGCGCAAAAGTGACGCAACTTGGCTGCCACCACTGATATTTCCATGAGACCATCCCGAACCATAGGCTGATTTTCCTTCCTAGGGTTAAGGTTTGAGTTACGCCTAGGGTAAGGGTCTATTAACCAGAAAGCCCTGAGTTCCAAGAACACAGCAGCTGCGAAGGACTAGCCAAGAAGAGCGCAAAAGTAGCACAACATGCCTGCCTCCACAGCTTTTTCCTTGGGGACATGCCTAATTCCTGGCTGATTTGCCTTTCTCGTCTTAGGGTTGGGGTTCGGCCTAGGGCTAGGATTTTTAAAATCAGGAAGCCCTGAGTTCCAGGCACACTGGAGCTGTGAAAGGCATCCAAAAGGGAGTGCAAAAGTGCCACAACATGGCTGCTTTCACGGCTTTTTCCTTGGCAAGAAGCCTAACACCAGGCTGATTTACCTTCCCAGGGTTACTGTTAGGCTTAGGCCTAGGGCTAGGATTTTTAAAACTAGGAAGCCCTGGGCTCCAGGCACACTGCAGCTGTTCAAGGCATCCCAAGGGGAGTACAAAAGTGCAACAACATGGCAGCTTTCACAGCTTTTTCCTTGGCACCATCCCTATACCTAGGCTGATTTATCTGCCTAGGGTTAGGGTTAGGCTTCAGCCTAGGGCTTGGATTTCTTTAACCAGGAAGCCCTGAGTTCCAGGCTTACTTCATCTGCCAAAGGCATCCCAAAGGGAGTGCAGAAGTGCCACAACATGGCTGCTTTCACGGCTTTTCCCTTAGGAAGAACCCTAATACCGGGCTGATTTACCTTCCTAGGGTTACTGTTAGGCTTAGGCCTAGGACTTTTAAAACCAGGAAGCCCTCGGCTCCAGGCACACTGCAGCTGCGAAAGGCATCCCAAGGGGAGCGCAAAAGTGACGCAACTTGGCTGCCACCACTGATATTTCCATGAGACCATCCCGAACCATAGGCTGATTTTCCTTCCTAGGGTTAAGGTTTGAGTTACGCCTAGGGTAAGGGTCTATTAACCAGAAAGCCCTGAGTTCCAAGAACACAGCAGCTGCGAAGGACTAGCCAAGAAGAGCGCAAAAGTAGCACAACGTGCCTGCCTCCACAGCTTTTTCCTTGGGGACATGCCTAATTCCTGGCTGATTTGCCTTTCTCGTCTTAGGGTTGGGGTTCGGCCTAGGGCTAGGATTTTTAAAATCAGGAAGCCCTGAGTTCCAGGCACACTGGAGCTGTGAAAGGCATCCAAAAGGGAGTGCAAAAGTGCCACAACATGGCTGCTTTCACGGCTTTTTCCTTGGCAAGAAGCCTAACACCAGGCTGATTTACCTTCCCAGGGTTACTGTTAGGCTTAGGCCTAGGGCTAGGATTTTTAAAACTAGGAAGCCCTTAGCTCCAGGCACACTGCAGCTGTTCAAGGCATCCCAAGGGGAGTACAAAAGTGCAACAACATGGCAGCTTTCACAGCTTTTTCCTTGGCACCATCCCTATACCTAGGCTGATTTATCTGCCTAGGGTTAGGGTTAGGGTTCAGCCTAGGGCTTGGATTTCTTTAACCAGGAAGCCCTGAGTTCCAGGCTTACTTCATCTGCCAAAGGCATCCCAAAGGGAGTGCAGAAGTGCCACAACATGGCTGCTTTCACGGCTTTTCCCTTAGGAAGAACCCTAATACCCGGCTGATTTACCTTCCTAGGGTTACTGTTAGGCTTAGGCCTAGGACTTTTAAAACCAGGAAGCCCTGGGCTCCAGGCACACTGCAGCTGCAAAAGGCATCCCAAGGGGAGCGCAAAAGGGACGCAACTTGGCTGCCACCACTGATATTTCCATGAGACCATCCCGAACCATAGGCTGATTTTCCTTCCTAGGGTTAAGGTTTGAGTTACGCCTAGGGTAAGGGTCTATTAACCAGAAAGCCCTGAGTTCCAAGAACACAGCAGCTGCGAAGGACTAGCCAAGAAGAGCGCAAAAGTAGCACAACATGCCTGCCTCCACAGGTTTTTCCTTGGGGACATGCCTAATTCCTGGCTGATTTGCCTTTCTCGTCTTAGGGTTGGGGTTCGGCCTAGGGCTAGGATTTTTAAAATCAGGAAGCCCTGAGTTCCAGGCACACTGGAGCTGTGAAAGGCATCCAAAAGGGAGTGCAAAAGTGCCACAACATGGCTGCTTTCACGGCTTTTTCCTTGGCAAGAAGCCTAACACCAGGCTGATTTACCTTCCCAGGGTTACTGTTAGGCTTAGGCCTAGGGCTAGGATTTTTGAAACTAGGAAGCCCTGGGCTCCAGGCACACTGCAGCTGTTCAAGGCATCCCAAGGGGAGTACAAAAGTGCAACAACATGGCAGCTTTCACAGCTTTTTCCTTGGCACCATCCCTATACCTAGGCTGATTTATCTGCCTAGGGTTAGGGTTAGGGTTCAGCCTAGGGCTTGGATTTCTTTAACCAGGAAGCCCTGAGTTCCAGGCTTACTTCATCTGCCAAAGGCATCCCAAAGGGAGTGCAGAAGTGCCACAACATGGCTGCTTTCACGGCTTTTCCCTTAGGAAGAACCCTAATACCCCGCTGATTTACTTTCCTAGGGTTACTGTTAGGCTTAGGCCTAGGACTTTTAAAACCAGGAAGCCCTGGGCTCCAGGCACGCTGCAGCTGCGAAAGGCATCCCAAGGGGAGCGCAAAAGTGACGCAACTTGGCTGCCACCACTGATATTTCCATGAGACCATCCCGAACCATAGGCTGATTTTCCTTCCTAGGGTTAAGGTTTGAGTTACGCCTAGGGTAAGGGTTCTATTAACCAGAAAGCCCTGAGTTCCAAGAACACAGCAGCTGCAAAGTACTAGCCAAGAAGAGCGCAAAAGTACCACAACATGCCTGCCTCCACAGCTTTTTCCTTGGGGACATGCCTAATTCCTGGCTGATTTGCCTTTCTCGTCTTAGGGTTGGGGTTCGGCCTAGGGCTAGGATTTTTAAAATCAGGAAGCCCTGAGTTCCAGGCACACTGGAGCTGTGAAAGGCATCCAAAAGGGAGTGCAAAAGTGCCACAACATGGCTGCTTTCACGGCTTTTTCCTTGGCAAGAAGCCTAACACCAGGCTGATTTACCTTCCCAGGGTTACTGTTAGGCTTAGGCCTAGGGCTAGGATTTTTGAAACTAGGAAGCCCTGGGCTCCAGGCACACTGCAGCTGTTCAAGGCATCCCAAGGGGAGTACAAAAGTGCAACAACATGGCAGCTTTCACAACTTTTTCCTTGGCACCATCCCTATACCTAGGCTGATTTATCTGCCTAGGGTTAGGGTTAGGCTTCAGCCTAGGGCTTGGATTTCTTTAACCAGGAAGCCCTGAGTTCCAGGCTTACTTCATCTGCCAAAGGCATCCCAAAGGGAGTGCAGAAGTGCCACAACATGGCTGCTTTCACGGCTTTTCCCTTAGGAAGAACCCTAATACCCGGCTGATTTACTTTCCTAGGGTTACTGTTAGGCTTAGGCCTAGGACTTTTAAAACCAGGAAGCCCTGGGCTCCAGGCACGCTGCAGCTGCGAAAGGCATCCCAAGGGGAGCGCAAAAGTGACGCAACTTGGCTGCCACCACTGATATTTCCATGAGACCATCCCGAACCATAGGCTGATTTTCCTTCCTAGGGTTAAGGTTTGAGTTACGCCTAGGGTAAGGGTTCTATTAACCAGAAAGCCCTGAGTTCCAAGAACACAGCAGCTGCAAAGGACTAGCCAAGAAGAGCGCAAAAGTACCACAACATGCCTGCCTCCACAGCTTTTTCCTTGGGGACATGCCTAATTCCTGGCTGATTTGCCTTTCTCGTCTTAGGGTTGGGGTTCGGCCTAGGGCTAGGATTTTTAAAATCAGGAAGCCCTGAGTTCCAGGCACACTGGAGCTGTGAAAGGCATCCAAAAGGGAGTGCAAAAGTGCCACAACATGGCTGCTTTCACGGCTTTTTCCTTGGCAAGAAGCCTAACACCAGGCTGATTTACCTTCCCAGGGTTACTGTTAGGCTTAGGCCTAGGGCTAGGATTTTTGAAACTAGGAAGCCCTGGGCTCCAGGCACACTGCAGCTGTTCAAGGCATCCCAAGGGGAGTACAAAAGTGCAACAACATGGCAGCTTTCACAGCTTTTTCCTTGGCACCATCCCTATACCTAGGCTGATTTATCTGCCTAGGGTTAGGGTTAGGGTTCAGCCTAGGGCTTGGATTTCTTTAACCAGGAAGCCCTGAGTTCCAGGCTTACTTCATCTGCCAAAGGCATCCCAAAGGGAGTGCAGAAGTGCCACAACATGGCTGCTTTCACGGCTTTTCCCTTAGGAAGAACCCTAATACCGGGCTGATTTACCTTCCTAGGGTTACTGTTAGGCTTAGGCCTAGGACTTTTAAAACCAGGAAGCCCTGGGCTCCAGGCACACTGCAGCTGCGAAAGGCATCCCAAGGGGAGCGCAAAAGTGACGCAACTTGGCTGCCACCACTGATATTTCCATGAGACCATCCCGAACCATAGGCTGATTTTCCTTCCTAGGGTTAAGGTTTGAGTTACGCCTAGGGTAAGGGTCTATTAACCAGAAAGCCCTGAGTTCCAAGAACACAGCAGCTGCGAAGGACTAGCCAAGAAGAGCGCAAAAGTAGCACAACGTGCCTGCCTCCACAGCTTTTTCCTTGGGGACATGCCTAATTCCTGGCTGATTTGCCTTTCTCGTCTTAGGGTTGGGGTTCGGCCTAGGGCTAGGATTTTTAAAATCAGGAAGCCCTGAGTTCCAGGCACACTGGAGCTGTGAAAGGCATCCAAAAGGGAGTGCAAAAGTGCCACAACATGGCTGCTTTCACGGCTTTTTCCTTGGCAAGAAGCCTAACACCAGGCTGATTTACCTTCCCAGGGTTACTGTTAGGCTTAGGCCTAGGGCTAGGATTTTTAAAACTAGGAAGCCCTTAGCTCCAGGCACACTGCAGCTGTTCAAGGCATCCCAAGGGGAGTACAAAAGTGCAACAACATGGCAGCTTTCACAGCTTTTTCCTTGGCACCATCCCTATACCTAGGCTGATTTATCTGCCTAGGGTTAGGGTTAGGGTTCAGCCTAGGGCTTGGATTTCTTTAACCAGGAAGCCCTGAGTTCCAGGCTTACTTCATCTGCCAAAGGCATCCCAAAGGGAGTGCAGAAGTGCCACAACATGGCTGCTTTCACGGCTTTTCCCTTAGGAAGAACCCTAATACCCGGCTGATTTACCTTCCTAGGGTTACTGTTAGGCTTAGGCCTAGGACTTTTAAAACCAGGAAGCCCTGGGCTCCAGGCACACTGCAGCTGCGAAAGGCATCCCAAGGGGAGCGCAAAAGTGACGCAACTTGGCTGCCACCACTGATATTTCCATGAGACCATCCCGAACCATAGGCTGATTTTCCTTCCTAGGGTTAAGGTTTGAGTTACGCCTAGGGTAAGGGTCTATTAACCAGAAAGCCCTGAGTTCCAAGAACACAGCAGCTGCGAAGGACTAGCCAAGAAGAGCGCAAAAGTAGCACAACATGCCTGCCTCCACAGGTTTTTCCTTGGGGACATGCCTAATTCCTGGCTGATTTGCCTTTCTCGTCTTAGGGTTGGGGTTCGGCCTAGGGCTAGGATTTTTAAAATCAGGAAGCCCTGAGTTCCAGGCACACTGGAGCTGTGAAAGGCATCCAAAAGGGAGTGCAAAAGTGCCACAACATGGCTGCTTTCACGGCTTTTTCCTTGGCAAGAAGCCTAACACCAGGCTGATTTACCTTCCCAGGGTTACTGTTAGGCTTAGGCCTAGGGCTAGGATTTTTGAAACTAGGAAGCCCTGGGCTCCAGGCACACTGCAGCTGTTCAAGGCATCCCAAGGGGAGTACAAAAGTGCAACAACATGGCAGCTTTCACAGCTTTTTCCTTGGCACCATCCCTATACCTAGGCTGATTTATCTGCCTAGGGTTAGGGTTAGGGTTCAGCCTAGGGCTTGGATTTCTTTAACCAGGAAGCCCTGAGTTCCAGGCTTACTTCATCTGCCAAAGGCATCCCAAAGGGAGTGCAGAAGTGCCACAACATGGCTGCTTTCACGGCTTTTCCCTTAGGAAGAACCCTAATACCCGGCTGATTTACTTTCCTAGGGTTACTGTTAGGCTTAGGCCTAGGACTTTTAAAACCAGGAAGCCCTGGGCTCCAGGCACGCTGCAGCTGCGAAAGGCATCCCAAGGGGAGCGCAAAAGTGACGCAACTTGGCTGCCACCACTGATATTTCCATGAGACCATCCCGAACCATAGGCTGATTTTCCTTCCTAGGGTTAAGGTTTGAGTTACGCCTAGGGTAAGGGTTCTATTAACCAGAAAGCCCTGAGTTCCAAGAACACAGCAGCTGCAAAGGACTAGCCAAGAAGAGCGCAAAAGTACCACAACATGCCTGCCTCCACAGCTTTTTCCTTGGGGACATGCCTAATTCCTGGCTGATTTGCCTTTCTCGTCTTAGGGTTGGGGTTCGGCCTAGGGCTAGGATTTTTAAAATCAGGAAGCCCTGAGTTCCAGGCACACTGGAGCTGTGAAAGGCATCCAAAAGGGAGTGCAAAAGTGCCACAACATGGCTGCTTTCACGGCTTTTTCCTTGGCAAGAAGCCTAACACCAGGCTGATTTACCTTCCCAGGGTTACTGTTAGGCTTAGGCCTAGGGCTAGGATTTTTGAAACTAGGAAGCCCTGGGCTCCAGGCACACTGCAGCTGTTCAAGGCATCCCAAGGGGAGTACAAAAGTGCAACAACATGGCAGCTTTCACAGCTTTTTCCTTGGCACCATCCCTATACCTAGGCTGATTTATCTGCCTAGGGTTAGGGTTAGGGTTCAGCCTAGGGCTTGGATTTCTTTAACCAGGAAGCCCTGAGTTCCAGGCTTACTTCATCTGCCAAAGGCATCCCAAAGGGAGTGCAGAAGTGCCACAACATGGCTGCTTTCACGGCTTTTCCCTTAGGAAGAACCCTAATACCCGGCTGATTTACCTTCCTAGGGTTACTGTTAGGCTTAGGCCTAGGACTTTTAAAACCAGGAAGCCCTCGGCTCCAGGCACACTGCAGCTGCGAAAGGCATCCCAAGGGGAGCGCAAAAGTGACGCAACTTGGCTGCCACCACTGATATTTCCATGAGACCATCCCGAACCATAGGCTGATTTTCCTTCCTAGGCTTAAGGTTTGAGTTACGCCTAGGGTAAGGGTCTATTAACCAGAAAGCCCTGAGTTCCAAGAACACAGCAGCTGCGAAGGACTAGCCAAGAAGAGCGCAAAAGTAGCACAACGTGCCTGCCTCCACAGCTTTTTCCTTGGGGACATGCCTAATTCCTGGCTGATTTGCCTTTCTCGTCTTAGGGTTGGGGTTCTACCTAGGGCTAGGATTTTTAAAATCAGTAAGCCCTGAGTTCCAGGCACACTGGAGCTGTGAAAGGCATCCAAAAGGGAGTGCAAAAGTGCCACAACATGGCTGCTTTCACGGCTTTTTCCTTGGCAAGAAGCCTAACACCAGGCTGATTTACCTTCCCAGGGTTACTGTTAGGCTTAGGCCTAGGGCTAGGATTTTTAAAACTAGGAAGCCCTTAGCTCCAGGCACACTGCAGCTGTTCAAGGCATCCCAAGGGGAGTACAAAAGTGCAACAACATGGCAGCTTTCACAGCTTTTTCCTTGGCACCATCCCTATACCTAGGCTGATTTATCTGCCTAGGGTTAGGGTTAGGGTTCAGCCTAGGGCTTGGATTTCTTTAACCAGGAAGCCCTGAGTTCCAGGCTTACTTCATCTGCCAAAGACATCCCAAAGGGAGTGCAGAAGTGCCACAACATGGCTGCTTTCACGGCTTTTCCCTTAGGAAGAACCCTAATACCCGGCTGATTTACCTTCCTAGGGTTACTGTTAGGCTTAGGCCTAGGACTTTTAAAACCAGGAAGCCCTGGGCTCCAGGCACACTGCAGCTGCAAAAGGCATCCCAAGGGGAGCGCAAAAGTGACGCAACTTGGCTGCCACCACTGATATTTCCATGAGACCATCCCGAACCATAGGCTGATTTTCCTTCCTAGGGTTAAGGTTTGAGTTACGTCTAGGGTAAGGGCTCTATTAACCAGAAAGCCCTGAGTTCCAAGAACACAGCAGCTGCGAAGGACTAGCCAAGAAGAGCGCAAAAGTACCACAACATGCCTGCCTCCACAGCTTTTTCCTTGGGGACATGCCTAATTCCTGGCTGATTTGCCTTTCTCGTCTTAGGGTTGGGGTTCGGCCTAGGGCTAGGATTTTTAAAATCAGGAAGCCCTGAGTTCCAGGCACACTGGAGCTGTGAAAGGCATCCAAAAGGGAGTGCAAAAGTGCCACAACATGGCTGCTTTCACGGCTTTTTCCTTGGCAAGAAGCCTAACACCAGGCTGATTTACCTTCCCAGGGTTACTGTTAGGCTTAGGCCTAGGGCTAGGATTTTTGAAACTAGGAAGCCCTTAGCTCCAGGCACACTGCAGCTGTTCAAGGCATCCCAAGGGGAGTACAAAAGGGCAACAACATGGCAGCTTTCACAGCTTTTTCCTTGGCACCATCCCTATACCTAGGCTGATTTATCTGCCTAGGGTTAGGGTTAGGGTTCAGCCTAGGGCTTGGATTTCTTTAACCAGGAAGCCCTGAGTTCCAGGCTTACTTCATCTGCCAAAGGCATCCCAAAGGGAGTGCAGAAGTGCCACAACATGGCTGCTTTCACGGCTTTTCCCTTAGGAAGAACCCTAATACCCGGCTGAGTTACCTTCCTAGGGTTACTGTTAGGCTTAGGCCTAGGACTTTTAAAACCAGGAAGCCCTGGGCTCCAGGCACACTGCAGCTGCAAAAGGCATCCCAAGGGGAGCGCAAAAGTGACGCAACTTGGCTGCCACCACTGATATTTCCATGAGACCATCCCGAACCATAGGCTGATTTTCCTTCCTAGGGTTAAGGTTTGAGTTACGCCTAGGGTAAGGGTTCTATTAACCAGAAAGCCCTGAGTTCCAAGAACACAGCAGCTGCGAAGGACTAGCCAAGAAGAGCGCAAAAGTACCACAACATGCCTGCCTCCACAGCTTTTTCCTTGGGGACATGCCTAATTCCTGGCTGATTTGCCTTTCTCGTCTTAGGGTTGGGGTTCGGCCTAGGGCTAGGATTTTTAAAATCAGGAAGCCCTGAGTTCCAGGCACACTGGAGCTGTGAAAGGCATCCAAAAGGGAGTGCAAAAGTGCCACAACATGGCTGCTTTCACGGCTTTTTCCTTGGCAAGAAGCCTAACACCAGGCTGATTTACCTTCCCAGGGTTACTGTTAGGCTTAGGCCTAGGGCTAGGATTTTTAAAACTAGGAAGCCCTGGGCTCCAGGCACACTGCAGCTGTTCAAGGCATCCCAAGGGGAGTACAAAAGTGCAACAACATGGCAGCTTTCACAGCTTTTTCCTTGGCACCATCCCTATACCTAGGCTGATTTATCTGCCTAGGGTTAGGGTTAGGCTTCAGCCTAGGGCTTGGATTTCTTTAACCAGGAAGCCCTGAGTTCCAGGCTTACTTCATCTGCCAAAGGCATCCCAAAGGGAGTGCAGAAGTGCCACAACATGGCTGCTTTCACGGCTTTTCCCTTAGGAAGAACCCTAATACCCGGCTGATTTACCTTCCTAGGGTTACTGTTAGGCTTAGGCCTAGGACTTTTAAAACCAGGAAGCCCTGGGCTCCAGGCACACTGCAGCTGCGAAAGGCATCCCAAGGGGAGCGCAAAAGTGACGCAACTTGGCTGCCACCACTGATATTTCCATGAGACCATCCCGAACCATAGGCTGATTTTCCTTCCTAGGGTTAAGGTTTGAGTTACGCCTAGGGTAAGGGTTCTATTAACCAGAAAGCCCTGAGTTCCAAGAACACAGCAGCTGCGAAGGACTAGCCAAGAAGAGCGCAAAAGTACCACAACATGCCTGCCTCCACAGCTTTTTCCTTGGGGACATGCCTAATTCCTGGCTGATTTGCCTTTCTCGTCTTAGGGTTGGGGTTCTACCTAGGGCTAGGATTTTTAAAATCAGTAAGCCCTGAGTTCCAGGCACACTGGAGCTGTGAAAGGCATCCAAAAGGGAGTGCAAAAGTGCCACAACATGGCTGCTTTCACGGCTTTTTCCTTGGCAAGAAGCCTAACACCAGGCTGATTTACCTTCCCAGGGTTACTGTTAGGCTTAGGCCTAGGGCTAGGATTTTTAAAACTAGGAAGCCCTTAGCTCCAGGCACACTGCAGCTGTTCAAGGCATCCCAAGGGGAGTACAAAAGTGCAACAACATGGCAGCTTTCACAGCTTTTTCCTTGGCACCATCCCTATACCTAGGCTGATTTATCTGCCTAGGGTTAGGGTTAGGGTTCAGCCTAGGGCTTGGATTTCTTTAACCAGGAAGCCCTGAGTTCCAGGCTTATTTCATCTGCCAAAGGCATCACAAAGGGAGTGCAGAAGTTCCACAATATGGCTGCTTTCACGGCTTTTCCCTTAGGAAGAACCCTAATACCCGGCTGATTTACCTTCCTAGGGTTACTGTAAGGCTTAGGCCTAGGACTTTTAAAACCAGGAAGCCCTGGGCTCCAGGCACACTGCAGCTGCGAAAGGCATCCCAAGGGGAGCGCAAAAGTGACGCAACTTGGCTGCCACCACTGATATTTCCATGAGACCATCCCGAACCATAGGCTGATTTTCCTTCCTAGGCTTAAGGTTTGAGTTACGCCTAGGGTAAGGGCTCTATTAACCAGAAAGCCCTGAGTTCCAAGAACACAGCAGCTGCGAAGGACTAGCCAAGAAGAGCGCAAAAGTACCACAACATGCCTGCCTCCACAGCTTTTTCCTTGGGGACATGCCTAATTCCTGGCTGATTTGCCTTTCTCGTCTTAGGGTTGGGGTTCGGCCTAGGGCTAGGATTTTTAAAATCAGGAAGCCCTGAGTTCCAGGCACACTGGAGCTGTGAAAGGCATCCAAAAGGGAGTGCAAAAGTGCCACAACATGGCTGCTTTCACGGCTTTTTCCTTGGCAAGAAGCCTAACACCAGGCTGATTTACCTTCCCAGGGTTACTGTTAGGCTTAGGCCTAGGGCTAGGATTTTTAAAACTAGGAAGCCCTGGGCTCCAGGCACACTGCAGCTGTTCAAGGCATCCCAAGGGGAGTACAAAAGTGCAACAACATGGCAGCTTTCACAGCTTTTTCCTTGGCACCATCCCTATACCTAGGCTGATTTATCTGCCTAGGGTTAGGGTTAGGGTTCAGCCTAGGGCTTGGATTTCTTTAACCAGGAAGCCCTGAGTTCCAGGCTTACTTCATCTGCCAAAGGCATCCCAAAGGGAGTGCAGAAGTGCCACAACATGGCTGCTTTCACGGCTTTTCCCTTAGGAAGAACCCTAATACCCGGCTGATTTACCTTCCTAGGGTTACTGTTAGGCTTAGGCCTAGGACTTTTAAAACCAGGAAGCCCTGGGCTCCAGGCACACTGCAGCTGCGAAAGGCATCCCAAGGGGAGCGCAAAAGTGACGCAACTTGGCTGCCACCACTGATATTTCCATGAGACCATCCCGAACCATAGGCTGATTTTCCTTCCTAGGGTTAAGGTTTGAGTTACGCCTAGGGTAAGGGTTCTATTAACCAGAAAGCCCTGAGTTCCAAGAACACAGCAGCTGCGAAGGACTAGCCAAGAAGAGCGCAAAAGTACCACAACATGCCTGCCTCCACAGCTTTTTCCTTGGGGACATGCCTAATTCCTGGCTGATTTGCCTTTCTCGTCTTAGGGTTGGGGTTCGGCCTAGGGCTAGGATTTTTAAAATCAGGAAGCCCTGAGTTCCAGGCACACTGGAGCTGTGAAAGGCATCCAAAAGGGAGTGCAAAAGTGCCACAACATGGCTGCTTTCACGGCTTTTTCCTTGGCAAGAAGCCTAACACCAGGCTGATTTACCTTCCCAGGGTTACTGTTAGGCTTAGGCCTAGGGCTAGGATTTTTAAAACTAGGAAGCCCTTAGCTCCAGGCACACTGCAGCTGTTCAAGGCATCCCAAGGGGAGTACAAAAGTGCAACAACATGGCAGCTTTCACAGCTTTTTCCTTGGCACCATCCCTATACCTAGGCTGATTTATCTGCCTAGGGTTAGGGTTAGGGTTCAGCCTAGGGCTTGGATTTCTTTAACCAGGAAGCCCTGAGTTCCAGGCTTATTTCATCTGCCAAAGGCATCACAAAGGGAGTGCAGAAGTTCCACAATATGGCTGCTTTCACGGCTTTTCCCTTAGGAAGAACCCTAATACCCGGCTGATTTACCTTCCTAGGGTTACTGTAAGGCTTAGGCCTAGGACTTTTAAAACCAGGAAGCCCTGGGCTCCAGGCACACTGCAGCTGCGAAAGGCATCCCAAGGGGAGCGCAAAAGTGACGCAACTTGGCTGCCACCACTGATATTTCCATGAGACCATCCCGAACCATAGGCTGATTTTCCTTCCTAGGCTTAAGGTTTGAGTTACGCCTAGGGTAAGGGTTCTATTAACCAGAAAGCCCTGAGTTCCAAGAACACAGCAGCTGCGAAGGACTAGCCAAGAAGAGCGCAAAAGTAGCACAACATGCCTGCCTCCACAGCTTTTTCCTTGGGGACATGCCTAATTCCTGGCTGATTTGCCTTTCTCGTCTTAGGGTTGGGGTTCGGCCTAGGGCTAGGATTTTTAAAATCAGGAAGCCCTGAGTTCCAGGCACACTGGAGCTGTGAAAGGCATCCAAAAGGGAGTGCAAAAGTGCCACAACATGGCTGCTTTCACGGCTTTTTCCTTGGCAAGAAGCCTAACACCAGGCTGATTTACCTTCCCAGGGTTACTGTTAGGCTTAGGCCTAGGGCTAGGATTTTTAAAACTAGGAAGCCCTGGGCTCCAGGCACACTGCAGCTGTTCAAGGCATCCCAAGGGGAGTACAAAAGTGCAACAACATGGCAGCTTTCACAGCTTTTTCCTTGGCACCATCCCTATACCTAGGCTGATTTATCTGCCTAGGGTTAGGGTTAGGGTTCAGCCTAGGGCTTGGATTTCTTTAACCAGGAAGCCCTGAGTTCCAGGCTTACTTCATCTGCCAAAGGCATCCCAAAGGGAGTGCAGAAGTGCCACAACATGGCTGCTTTCACGGCTTTTCCCTTAGGAAGAACCCTAATACCCGGCTGATTTACCTTCCTAGGGTTACTGTTAGGCTTAGGCCTAGGACTTTTAAAACCAGGAAGCCCTGGGCTCCAGGCACACTGCAGCTGCGAAAGGCATCCCAAGGGGAGCGCAAAAGTGACGCAACTTGGCTGCCACCACTGATATTTCCATGAGACCATCCCGAACCATAGGCTGATTTTCCTTCCTAGGGTTAAGGTTTGAGTTACGCCTAGGGTAAGGGTTCTATTAACCAGAAAGCCCTGAGTTCCAAGAACACAGCAGCTGCGAAGGACTAGCCAAGAAGAGCGCAAAAGTACCACAACATGCCTGCCTCCACAGCTTTTTCCTTGGGGACATGCCTAATTCCTGGCTGATTTGCCTTTCTCGTCTTAGGGTTGGGGTTCGGCCTAGGGCTAGGATTTTTAAAATCAGGAAGCCCTGAGTTCCAGGCACACTGGAGCTGTGAAAGGCATCCAAAAGGGAGTGCAAAAGTGCCACAACATGGCTGCTTTCACGGCTTTTTCCTTGGCAAGAAGCCTAACACCAGGCTGATTTACCTTCCCAGGGTTACTGTTAGGCTTAGGCCTAGGGCTAGGATTTTTGAAACTAGGAAGCCCTGGGCTCCAGGCACACTGCAGCTGTTCAAGGCATCCCAAGGGGAGTACAAAAGTGCAACAACATGGCAGCTTTCACAGCTTTTTCCTTGGCACCATCCCTATACCTAGGCTGATTTATCTGCCTAGGGTTAGGGTTAGGCTTCAGCCTAGGGCTTGGATTTCTTTAACCAGGAAGCCCTGAGTTCCAGGCTTACTTCATCTGCCAAAGGCATCCCAAAGGGAGTGCAGAAGTGCCACAACATGGCTGCTTTCACGGCTTTTCCCTTAGGAAGAACCCTAATACCCGGCTGATTTACTTTCCTAGGGTTACTGTTAGGCTTAGGCCTAGGACTTTTAAAACCAGGAAGCCCTCGGCTCCAGGCACACTGCAGCTGCGAAAGGCATCCCAAGGGGAGCGCAAAAGTGACGCAACTTGGCTGCCACCACTGATATTTCCATGAGACCATCCCGAACCATAGGCTGATTTTCCTTCCTAGGGTTAAGGTTTGAGTTACGCCTAGGGTAAGGGTTCTATTAACCAGAAAGCCCTGAGTTCCAAGAACACAGCAGCTGCGAAGGACTAGCCAAGAAGAGCGCAAAAGTACCACAACATGCCTGCCTCCACAGCTTTTTCCTTGGGGACATGCCTAATTCCTGGCTGATTTGCCTTTCTCGTCTTAGGGTTGGGGTTCGGCCTAGGGCTGGGATTATTAAAATCAGGAAGCCCTGAGTTCCAGGCACACTGGAGCTGTGAAAGGCATCCAAAAGGGAGTGCAAAAGTGCCACAACATGGCTGCTTTCACGGCTTTTTCCTTGGCAAGAAGCCTAACACCAGGCTGATTTACCTTCCCAGGGTTACTGTTAGGCTTAGGCCTAGGGCTAGGATTTTTAAAACTAGGAAGCCCTTAGCTCCAGGCACACTGCAGCTGTTCAAGGCATCCCAAGGGGAGTACAAAAGTGCAACAACATGGCAGCTTTCACAGCTTTTTCCTTGGCACCATCCCTATACCTAGGCTGATTTATCTGCCTAGGGTTAGGGTTAGGCTTCAGCCTAGGGCTTGGATTTCTTTAACCAGGAAGCCCTGAGTTCCAGGCTTACTTCATCTGCCAAAGGCATCCCAAAGGGAGTGCAGAAGTGCCACAACATGGCTGCTTTCACGGCTTTTCCCTTAGGAAGAACCCTAATACCCGGCTGATTTACTTTCCTAGGGTTACTGTTAGGCTTAGGCCTAGGACTTTTAAAACCAGGAAGCCCTCGGCTCCAGGCACACTGCAGCTGCGAAAGGCATCCCAAGGGGAGCGCAAAAGTGACGCAACTTGGCTGCCACCACTGATATTTCCATGAGACCATCCCGAACCATAGGCTGATTTTCCTTCCTAGGGTTAAGGTTTGAGTTACGCCTAGGGTAAGGGTCTATTAACCAGAAAGCCCTGAGTTCCAAGAACACAGCAGCTGCGAAGGACTAGCCAAGAAGAGCGCAAAAGTAGCACAACGTGCCTGCCTCCACAGCTTTTTCCTTGGGGACATGCCTAATTCCTGGCTGATTTGCCTTTCTCGTCTTAGGGTTGGGGTTCGGCCTAGGGCTAGGATTTTTAAAATCAGGAAGCCCTGAGTTCCAGGCACACTGGAGCTGTGAAAGGCATCCAAAAGGGAGTGCAAAAGTGCCACAACATGGCTGCTTTCACGGCTTTTTCCTTGGCAAGAAGCCTAACACCAGGCTGATTTACCTTCCCAGGGTTACTGTTAGGCTTAGGCCTAGGGCTAGGATTTTTAAAACTAGGAAGCCCTTAGCTCCAGGCACACTGCAGCTGTTCAAGGCATCCCAAGGGGAGTACAAAAGTGCAACAACATGGCAGCTTTCACAGCTTTTTCCTTGGCACCATCCCTATACCTAGGCTGATTTATCTGCCTAGGGTTAGGGTTAGGGTTCAGCCTAGGGCTTGGATTTCTTTAACCAGGAAGCCCTGAGTTCCAGGCTTACTTCATCTGCCAAAGGCATCCCAAAGGGAGTGCAGAAGTGCCACAACATGGCTGCTTTCACGGCTTTTCCCTTAGGAAGAACCCTAATACCCGGCTGATTTACCTTCCTAGGGTTACTGTTAGGCTTAGGCCTAGGACTTTTAAAACCAGGAAGCCCTGGGCTCCAGGCACACTGCAGCTGCGAAAGGCATCCCAAGGGGAGCGCAAAAGTGACGCAACTTGGCTGCCACCACTGATATTTCCATGAGACCATCCCGAACCATAGGCTGATTTTCCTTCCTAGGGTTAAGGTTTGAGTTACGCCTAGGGTAAGGGCTCTATTAACCAGAAAGCCCTGAGTTCCAAGAACACAGCAGCTGCGAAGGACTAGCCAAGAAGAGCGCAAAAGTACCACAACGTGCCTGCCTCCACAGCTTTTTCCTTGGGGACATGCCTAATTCCTGGCTGATTTGCCTTTCTCGTCTTAGGGTTGGGGTTCGGCCTAGGGCTAGGATTTTTAAAATCAGGAAGCCCTGAGTTCCAGGCACACTGGAGCTGTGAAAGGCATCCAAAAGGGAGTGCAAAAGTGCCACAACATGGCTGCTTTCACGGCTTTTTCCTTGGCAAGAAGCCTAACACCAGGCTGATTTACCTTCCCAGGGTTACTGTTAGGCTTAGGCCTAGGGCTAGGATTTTTAAAACTAGGAAGCCCTTAGCTCCAGGCACACTGCAGCTGTTCAAGGCATGCCAAGGGGAGTACAAAAGGGCAACAACATGGCAGCTTTCACAGCTTTTTCCTTGGCACCATCCCTATACCTAGGCTGATTTATCTGCCTAGGGTTAGGGTTAGGGTTCAGCCTAGGGCTTGGATTTCTTTAACCAGGAAGCCCTGAGTTCCAGGCTTACTTCATCTGCCAAAGGCATCCCAAAGGGAGTGCAGAAGTGCCACAACATGGCTGCTTTCACGGCTTTTCCCTTAGGAAGAACCCTAATACCGGGCTGAGTTGCCTTCCTAGGGTTACTGTTAGGCTTAGGCCTAGGACTTTTAAAACCAGGAAGCCCTGGGCTCCAGGCACACTGCAGCTGCAAAAGGCATCCCAAGGGGAGCGCAAAAGTGACGCAACTTGGCTGCCACCACTGATATTTCCATGAGACCATCCCGAACCATAGGCTGATTTTCCTTCCTAGGGTTAAGGTTTGAGTTACGCCTAGGGTAAGGGTTCTATTAACCAGAAAGCCCTGAGTTCCAAGAACACAGCAGCTGCGAAGGACTAGCCAAGAAGAGCGCAAAAGTAGCACAACATGCCTGCCTCCACAGCTTTTTCCTTGGGGACATGCCTAATTCCTGGCTGATTTGCCTTTCTCGTCTTAGGGTTGGGGTTCGGCCTAGGGCTAGGATTTTTAAAATCAGGAAGCCCTGAGTTCCAGGCACACTGGAGCTGTGAAAGGCATCCAAAAGGGAGTGCAAAAGTGCCACAACATGGCTGCTTTCACGGCTTTTTCCTTGGCAAGAAGCCTAACACCAGGCTGATTTACCTTCCCAGGGTTACTGTTAGGCTTAGGCCTAGGGCTAGGATTTTTAAAACTAGGAAGCCCTGGGCTCCAGGCACACTGCAGCTGTTCAAGGCATCCCAAGGGGAGTACAAAAGTGCAACAACATGGCAGCTTTCACAGCTTTTTCCTTGGCACCATCCCTATACCTAGGCTGATTTATCTGCCTAGGGTTAGGGTTAGGCTTCAGCCTAGGGCTTGGATTTCTTTAACCAGGAAGCCCTGAGTTCCAGGCTTACTTCATCTGCCAAAGGCATCCCAAAGGGAGTGCAGAAGTGCCACAACATGGCTGCTTTCACGGCTTTTCCCTTAGGAAGAACCCTAATACCCGGCTGATTTACCTTCCTAGGGTTACTGTTAGGCTTAGGCCTAGGACTTTTAAAACCAGGAAGCCCTGGGCTCCAGGCACACTGCAGCTGCGAAAGGCATCCCAAGGGGAGCGCAAAAGTGACGCAACTTGGCTGCCACCACTGATATTTCCATGAGACCATCCCGAACCATAGGCTGATTTTCCTTCCTAGGGTTAAGGTTTGAGTTACGCCTAGGGTAAGGGTCTATTAACCAGAAAGCCCTGAGTTCCAAGAACACAGCAGCTGCGAAGGACTAGCCAAGAAGAGCGCAAAAGTAGCACAACATGCCTGCCTCCACAGCTTTTTCCTTGGGGACATGCCTAATTCCTGGCTGATTTGCCTTTCTCGTCTTAGGGTTGGGGTTCGGCCTAGGGCTAGGATTTTTAAAATCAGGAAGCCCTGAGTTCCAGGCACACTGGAGCTGTGAAAGGCATCCAAAAGGGAGTGCAAAAGTGCCACAACATGGCTGCTTTCACGGCTTTTTCCTTGGCAAGAAGCCTAACACCAGGCTGATTTACCTTCCCAGGGTTACTGTTAGGCTTAGGCCTAGGGCTAGGATTTTTAAAACTAGGAAGCCCTTAGCTCCAGGCACACTGCAGCTGTTCAAGGCATCCCAAGGGGAGTACAAAAGTGCAACAACATGGCAGCTTTCACAGCTTTTTCCTTGGCACCATCCCTATACCTAGGCTGATTTATCTGCCTAGGGTTAGGGTTAGGCTTCAGCCTAGGGCTTGGATTTCTTTAACCAGGAAGCCCTGAGTTCCAGGCTTACTTCATCTGCCAAAGGCATCCCAAAGGGAGTGCAGAAGTTCCACAACATGGCTGCTTTCACGGCTTTTCCCTTAGGAAGAACCCTAATACCCGGCTGATTTACCTTCCTAGGGTTACTGTTAGGCTTAGGCCTAGGACTTTTAAAACCAGGAAGCCCTGGGCTCAAGGCACACTGCAGCTGCGAAAGGCATCCCAAGGGGAGCGCAAAAGTGACGCAACTTGGCTGCCACCACTGATATTTCCATGAGACCATCCCGAACCATAGGCTGATTTTCCTTCCTAGGGTTAAGGTTTGAGTTACGCCTAGGGTAAGGGTTCTATTAACCAGAAAGCCCTGAGTTCCAAGAACACAGCAGCTGCGAAGGACTAGCCAAGAAGAGCGCAAAAGTACCACAACATGCCTGCCTCCACAGCTTTTTCCTTGGGGACATGCCTAATTCCTGGCTGATTTGCCTTTCTCGTCTTAGGGTTGGGGTTCGGCCTAGGGCTAGGATTTTTAAAATCAGGAAGCCCTGAGTTCCAGGCACACTGGAGCTGTGAAAGGCATCCAAAAGGGAGTGCAAAAGTGCCACAACATGGCTGCTTTCACGGCTTTTTCCTTGGCAAGAAGCCTAACAGCAGGCTGATTTACCTTCCCAGGGTTACTGTTAGGCTTAGGCCTAGGGCTAGGATTTTTGAAACTAGGAAGCCCTGGGCTCCAGGCACACTGCAGCTGTTCAAGGCATCCCAAGGGGAGTACAAAAGTGCAACAACATGGCAGCTTTCACAGCTTTTTCCTTGGCACCATCCCTATACCTAGGCTGATTTATCTGCCTAGGGTTAGGGTTAGGGTTCAGCCTAGGGCTTGGATTTCTTTAACCAGGAAGCCCTGAGTTCCAGGCTTACTTCATCTGCCAAAGGCATCCCAAAGGGAGTGCAGAAGTGCCACAACATGGCTGCTTTCACGGCTTTTCCCTTAGGAAGAACCCTAATACCCGGCTGATTTACCTTCCTAGGGTTACTGTTAGGCTTAGGCCTAGGACTTTTAAAACCAGGAAGCCCTCGGCTCCAGGCACACTGCAGCTGCGAAAGGCATCCCAAGGGGAGCGCAAAAGTGACGCAACTTGGCTGCCACCACTGATATTTCCATGAGACCATCCCGAACCATAGGCTGATTTTCCTTCCTAGGGTTAAGGTTTGAGTTACGCCTAGGGTAAGGGTCTATTAACCAGAAAGCCCTGAGTTCCAAGAACACAGCAGCTGCGAAGGACTAGCCAAGAAGAGCGCAAAAGTAGCACAACGTGCCTGCCTCCACAGCTTTTTCCTTGGGGACATGCCTAATTCCTGGCTGATTTGCCTTTCTCGTCTTAGGGTTGGGGTTCGGCCTAGGGCTAGGATTTTTAAAATCAGGAAGCCCTGAGTTCCAGGCACACTGGAGCTGTGAAAGGCATCCAAAAGGGAGTGCAAAAGTGCCACAACATGGCTGCTTTCACGGCTTTTTCCTTGGCAAGAAGCCTAACACCAGGCTGATTTACCTTCCCAGGGTTACTGTTAGGCTTAGGCCTAGGGCTAGGATTTTTAAAACTAGGAAGCCCTGGGCTCCAGGCACACTGCAGCTGTTCAAGGCATCCCAAGGGGAGTACAAAAGTGCAACAACATGGCAGCTTTCACAGCTTTTTCCTTGGCACCATCCCTATACCTAGGCTGATTTATCTGCCTAGGGTTAGGGTTAGGGTTCAGCCTAGGGCTTGGATTTCTTTAACCAGGAAGCCCTGAGTTCCAGGCTTACTTCATCTGCCAAAGGCATCCCAAAGGGAGTGCAGAAGTGCCACAACATGGCTGCTTTCACGGCTTTTCCCTTAGGAAGAACCCTAATACCCGGCTGATTTACCTTCCTAGGGTTACTGTTAGGCTTAGGCCTAGGACTTTTAAAACCAGGAAGCCCTGGGCTCCAGGCACACTGCAGCTGCGAAAGGCATCCCAAGGGGAGCGCAAAAGTGACGCAACTTGGCTGCCACCACTGATATTTCCATGAGACCATCCCGAACCATAGGCTGATTTTCCTTCCTAGGCTTAAGGTTTGAGTTACGCCTAGGGTAAGGGTTCTATTAACCAGAAAGCCCTGATTTCCAAGAACACAGCAGCTGCAAAGGCCTAGCCAAGAAGAGCGCAAAAGTACCACAACATGCCTGCCTCCACAGCTTTTTCCTTGGGGACATGCCTAATTCCTGGCTGATTTGCCTTTCTCGTCTTAGGGTTGGGGTTCGGCCTAGGGCTAGGATTTTTAAAATCAGGAAGCCCTGAGTTCCAGGCACACTGGAGCTGTGAAAGGCATCCAAAAGGGAGTGCAAAAGTGCCACAACATGGCTGCTTTCACGGCTTTTTCCTTGGCAAGAAGCCTAACACCAGGCTGATTTACCTTCCCAGGGTTACTGTTAGGCTTAGGCCTAGGGCTAGGATTTTTGAAACTAGGAAGCCCTGGGCTCCAGGCACACTGCAGCTGTTCAAGGCATCCCAAGGGGAGTACAAAAGTGCAACAACATGGCAGCTTTCACAGCTTTTTCCTTGGCACCATCCCTATACCTAGGCTGATTTATCTGCCTAGGGTTAGGGTTAGGGTTCAGCCTAGGGCTTGGATTTCTTTAACCAGGAAGCCCTGAGTTCCAGGCTTACTTCATCTGCCAAAGGCATCCCAAAGGGAGTGCAGAAGTGCCACAACATGGCTGCTTTCACGGCTTTTCCCTTAGGAAGAACCCTAATACCCGGCTGATTTACCTTCCTAGGGTTACTGTTAGGCTTAGGCCTAGGACTTTTAAAACCAGGAAGCCCTGGGCTCCAGGCACACTGCAGCTGCGAAAGGCATCCCAAGGGGAGCGCAAAAGTGACGCAACTTGGCTGCCACCACTGATATTTCCATGAGACCATCCCGAACCATAGGCTGATTTTCCTTCCTAGGGTTAAGGTTTGAGTTACGCCTAGGGTAAGGGTCTATTAACCAGAAAGCCCTGAGTTCCAAGAACACAGCAGCTGCGAAGGACTAGCCAAGAAGAGCGCAAAAGTAGCACAACGTGCCTGCCTCCACAGCTTTTTCCTTGGGGACATGCCTAATTCCTGGCTGATTTGCCTTTCTCGTCTTAGGGCTGGGGTTCGGCCTAGGGCTAGGATTTTTAAAATCAGGAAGCCCTGAGTTCCAGGCACACTGGAGCTGTGAAAGGCATCCAAAAGGGAGTGCAAAAGTGCCACAACATGGCTGCTTTCACGGCTTTTTCCTTGGCAAGAAGCCTAACACCAGGCTGATTTCCCTTCCCAGGGTTACTGTTAGGCTTAGGCCTAGGGCTAGGATTTTTAAAACTAGGAAGCCCTTAGCTCCAGGCACACTGCAGCTGTTCAAGGCATCCCAAGGGGAGTACAAAAGTGCAACAACATGGCAGCTTTCACAGCTTTTTCCTTGGCACCATCCCTATACCTAGGCTGATTTATCTGCCTAGGGTTAGGGTTAGGCTTCAGCCTAGGGCTTGGATTTCTTTAACCAGGAAGCCCTGAGTTCCAGGCTTACTTCATCTGCCAAAGGCATCCCAAAGGGAGTGCAGAAGTGCCACAACATGGCTGCTTTCACGGCTTTTCCCTTAGGAAGAACCCTAATACCCGGCTGATTTACTTTCCTAGGGTTACTGTTAGGCTTAGGCCTAGGACTTTTAAAACCAGGAAGCCCTGGGCTCCAGGCACACTGCAGCTGCGAAAGGCATCCCAAGGGGAGCGCAAAAGTGACGCAACTTGGCTGCCACCACTGATATTTCCATGAGACCATCCCGAACCATAGGCTGATTTTCCTTCCTAGGGTTAAGGTTTGAGTTACGCCTAGGGTAAGGGTCTATTAACCAGAAAGCCCTGAGTTCCAAGAACACAGCAGCTGCGAAGGACTAGCCAAGAAGAGCGCAAAAGTAGCACAACGTGCCTGCCTCCACAGCTTTTTCCTTGGGGACATGCCTAATTCCTGGCTGATTTGCCTTTCTCGTCTTAGGGTTGGGGTTCGGCCTAGGGCTAGGATTTTTAAAATCAGGAAGCCCTGAGTTCCAGGCACACTGGAGCTGTGAAAGGCATCCAAAAGGGAGTGCAAAAGTGCCACAACATGGCTGCTTTCACGGCTTTTTCCTTGGCAAGAAGCCTAACACCAGGCTGATTTACCTTCCCAGGGTTACTGTTAGGCTTAGGCCTAGGGCTAGGATTTTTAAAACTAGGAAGCCCTTAGCTCCAGGCACACTGCAGCTGTTCAAGGCATCCCAAGGGGAGTACAAAAGTGCAACAACATGGCAGCTTTCACAGCTTTTTCCTTGGCACCATCCCTATACCTAGGCTGATTTATCTGCCTAGGGTTAGGGTTAGGCTTCAGCCTAGGGCTTGGATTTCTTTAACCAGGAAGCCCTGAGTTCCAGGCTTACTTCATCTGCCAAAGGCATCCCAAAGGGAGTGCAGAAGTGCCACAACATGGCTGCTTTCACGGCTTTTCCCTTAGGAAGAACCCTAATACCAGGCTGATTTACCTTCCTACGGTTACTGTTAGGCTTAGGCCTAGGACTTTTAAAACCAGGAAGCCCTGGGCTCCAGGCACACTGCAGCTGCGAAAGGCATCCCAAGGGGAGCGCAAAAGTGACGCAACTTGGCTGCCACCACTGATATTTCCATGAGACCATCCCGAACCATAGGCTGATTTTCCTTCCTAGGGTTAAGGTTTGAGTTACGCCTAGGGTAAGGGCTCTATTAACCAGAAAGCCCTGAGTTCCAAGAACACAGCAGCTGCGAAGGACTAGCCAAGAAGAGCGCAAAAGTACCACAACGTGCCTGCCTCCACAGCTTTTTCCTTGGGGACATGCCTAATTCCTGGCTGATTTGCCTTTCTCGTCTTAGGGTTGGGGTTCGGCCTAGGGCTAGGATTTTTAAAATCAGGAAGCCCTGAGTTCCAGGCACACTGGAGCTGTGAAAGGCATCCAAAAGGGAGTGCAAAAGTGCCACAACATGGCTGCTTTCACGGCTTTTTCCTTGGCAAGAAGCCTAACACCAGGCTGATTTACCTTCCCAGGGTTACTGTTAGGCTTAGGCCTAGGGCTAGGATTTTTAAAACTAGGAAGCCCTTAGCTCCAGGCACACTGCAGCTGTTCAAGGCATCCCAAGGGGAGTACAAAAGGGCAACAACATGGCAGCTTTCACAGCTTTTTCCTTGGCACCATCCCTATACCTAGGCTGATTTATCTGCCTAGGGTTAGGGTTAGGCTTCAGCCTAGGGCTTGGATTTCTTTAACCAGGAAGCCCTGAGTTCCAGGCTTACTTCATCTGCCAAAGGCATCCCAAAGGGAGTGCAGAAGTGCCACAACATGGCTGCTTTCACGGCTTTTCCCTTAGGAAGAACCCTAATACCGGGCTGAGTTGCCTTCCTAGGGTTACTGTTAGGCTTAGGCCTAGGACTTTTAAAACCAGGAAGCCCTGGGCTCCAGGCACACTGCAGCTGCAAAAGGCATCCCAAGGGGAGCGCAAAAGTGACGCAACTTGGCTGCCACCACTGATATTTCCATGAGACCATCCCGAACCATAGGCTGATTTTCCTTCCTAGGGTTAAGGTTTGAGTTACGCCTAGGGTAAGGGTTCTATTAACCAGAAAGCCCTGAGTTCCAAGAACACAGCAGCTGCGAAGGACTAGCCAAGAAGAGCGCAAAAGTAGCACAACATGCCTGCCTCCACAGCTTTTTCCTTGGGGACATGCCTAATTCCTGGCTGATTTGCCTTTCTCGTCTTAGGGTTGGGGTTCGGCCTAGGGCTAGGATTTTTAAAATCAGGAAGCCCTGAGTTCCAGGCACACTGGAGCTGTGAAAGGCATCCAAAAGGGAGTGCAAAAGTGCCACAACATGGCTGCTTTCACGGCTTTTTCCTTGGCAAGAAGCCTAACACCAGGCTGATTTACCTTCCCAGGGTTACTGTTAGGCTTAGGCCTAGGGCTAGGATTTTTAAAACTAGGAAGCCCTGGGCTCCAGGCACACTGCAGCTGTTCAAGGCATCCCAAGGGGAGTACAAAAGTGCAACAACATGGCAGCTTTCTCAGCTTTTTCCTTGGCACCATCCCTATACCTAGGCTGATTTATCTGCCTAGGGTTAGGGTTAGGGTTCAGCCTAGGGCTTGGATTTCTTTAACCAGGAAGCCCTGAGTTCCAGGCTTACTTCATCTGCCAAAGGCATCCCAAAGGGAGTGCAGAAGTGCCACAACATGGCTGCTTTCACGGCTTTTCCCTTAGGAAGAACCCTAATACCCGGCTGATTTACCTTCCTAGGGTTACTGTTAGGCTTAGGCCTAGGACTTTTAAAACCAGGAAGCCCTGGGCTCCAGGCACACTGCAGCTGCGAAAGGCATCCCAAGGGGAGCGCAAAAGTGACGCAACTTGGCTGCCACCACTGATATTTCCATGAGACCATCCCGAACCATAGGCTGATTTTCCTTCCTAGGGTTAAGGTTTGAGTTACGCCTAGGGTAAGGGTCTATTAACCAGAAAGCCCTGAGTTCCAAGAACACAGCAGCTGCGAAGGACTAGCCAAGAAGAGCGCAAAAGTACCACAACATGCCTGCCTCCACAGCTGTTTCCTTGGGGACATGCCTAATTCCTGGCTGATTTGCCTTTCTCGTCTTAGGGTTGGGGTTCGGCCTAGGGCTAGGATTTTTAAAATCAGGAAGCCCTGAGTTCCAGGCACACTGGAGCTGTGAAAGGCATCCAAAAGGGAGTGCAAAAGTGCCACAACATGGCTGCTTTCACGGCTTTTTCCTTGGCAAGAAGCCTAACACCAGGCTGATTTACCTTCCCAGGGTTACTGTTAGGCTTAGGCCTAGGGCTAGGATTTTTAAAACTAGGAAGCCCTTAGCTCCAGGCACACTGCAGCTGTTCAAGGCATCCCAAGGGGAGTACAAAAGTGCAACAACATGGCAGCTTTCACAGCTTTTTCCTTGGCACCATCCCTATACCTAGGCTGATTTATCTGCCTAGGGTTAGGGTTAGGCTTCAGCCTAGGGCTTGGATTTCTTTAACCAGGAAGCCCTGAGTTCCAGGCTTACTTCATCTGCCAAAGGCATCCCAAAGGGAGTGCAGAAGTTCCACAACATGGCTGCTTTCACGGCTTTTCCCTTAGGAAGAACCCTAATACCCGGCTGATTTACCTTCCTAGGGTTACTGTTAGGCTTAGGCCTAGGACTTTTAAAACCAGGAAGCCCTGGGCTCCAGGCACACTGCAGCTGCGAAAGGCATCCCAAGGGGAGCGCAAAAGTGACGCAACTTGGCTGCCACCACTGATATTTCCATGAGACCATCCCGAACCATAGGCTGATTTTCCTTCCTAGGGTTAAGGTTTGAGTTACGCCTAGGGTAAGGGTTCTATTAACCAGAAAGCCCTGAGTTCCAAGAACACAGCAGCTGCAAAGGACTAGCCAAGAAGAGCGCAAAAGTACCACAACATGCCTGCCTCCACAGCTTTTTCCTTGGGGACATGCCTAATTCCTGGCTGATTTGCCTTTCTCGTCGTAGGGTTGGGGTTCGGCCTAGGGCTAGGATTTTTAAAATCAGGAAGCCCTGAGTTCCAGGCACACTGGAGCTGTGAAAGGCATCCAAAAGGGAGTGCAAAAGTGCCACAACATGGCTGCTTTCACGGCTTTTTCCTTGGCAAGAAGCCTAACACCAGGCTGATTTACCTTCCCAGGGTTACTGTTAGGCTTAGGCCTAGGGCTAGGATTTTTAAAACTAGGAAGCCCTTAGCTCCAGGCACACTGCAGCTGTTCAAGGCATCCCAAGGGGAGTACAAAAGTGCAACAACATGGCAGCTTTCACAGCTTTTTCCTTGGCACCATCCCTATACCTAGGCTGATTTATCTGCCTAGGGTTAGGGTTAGGGTTCAGCCTAGGGCTTGGATTTCTTTAACCAGGAAGCCCTGAGTTCCAGGCTTACTTCATCTGCCAAAGGCATCCCAAAGGGAGTGCAGAAGTGCCACAACATGGCTGCTTTCACGGCTTTTCCCTTAGGAAGAACCCTAATACCCGGCTGATTTACCTTCCTAGGGTTACTGTTAGGCTTAGGCCTAGGACTTTTAAAACCAGGAAGCCCTGGGCTCCAGGCACACTGCAGCTGCGAAAGGCATCCCAAGGGGAGCGCAAAAGTGACGCAACTTGGCTGCCACCACTGATATTTCCATGAGACCATCCCGAACCATAGGCTGATTTTCCTTCCTAGGGTTAAGGTTTGAGTTACGCCTAGGGTAAGGGCTCTATTAACCAGAAAGCCCTGAGTTCCAAGAACACAGCAGCTGCGAAGGACTAGCCAAGAAGAGCGCAAAAGTACCACAACATGCCTGCCTCCACAGCTTTTTCCTTGGGGACATGCCTAATTCCTGGCTGATTTGCCTTTCTCGTCTTAGGGTTGGGGTTCGGCCTAGGGCTAGGATTTTTAAAATCAGGAAGCCCTGAGTTCCAGGCACACTGGAGCTGTGAAAGGCATCCAAAAGGGAGTGCAAAAGTGCCACAACATGGCTGCTTTCACGGCTTTTTCCTTGGCAAGAAGCCTAACACCAGGCTGATTTACCTTCCCAGGGTTACTGTTAGGCTTAGGCCTAGGGCTAGGATTTTTAAAACTAGGAAGCCCTTAGCTCCAGGCACACTGCAGCTGTTCAAGGCATCCCAAGGGGAGTACAAAAGTGCAACAACATGGCAGCTTTCACAGCTTTTTCCTTGGCACCATCCCTATACCTAGGCTGATTTATCTGCCTAGGGTTAGGGTTAGGGTTCAGCCTAGGGCTTGGATTTCTTTAACCAGGAAGCCCTGAGTTCCAGGCTTACTTCATCTGCCAAAAGCATCCCAAAGGGAGTGCAGAAGTGCCACAACATGGCTGCTTTCACGGCTTTTCCCTTAGGAAGAACCTTAATACCGGGCTGAGTTACCTTCCTAGGGTTACTGTTAGGCTTAGGCCTAGGACTTTTAAAACCAGGAAGCCCTGGGCTCCAGGCACACTGCAGCTGCAAAAGGCATCCCAAGGGGAGCGCAAAAGTGACGCAACTTGGCTGCCACCACTGATATTTCCATGAGACCATCCCGAACCATAGGCTGATTTTCCTTCCTAGGGTTAAGGTTTGAGTTACGCCTAGGGTAAGGGCTCTATTAACCAGAAAGCCCTGAGTTCCAAGAACACAGCAGCTGCGAAGGACTAGCCAAGAAGAGCGCAAAAGTACCACAACATGCCTGCCTCCACAGCTTTTTCCTTGGGGACATGCCTAATTCCTGGCTGATTTGCCTTTCTCGTCTTAGGGTTGGGTTTCGGCCTAGGCTAGGATTTTTAAAATCAGGAAGCCATGAGTTCCAGGCACACTGGAGCTGTGAAAGGCATCCAAAAGGGAGTGCAAAAGTGGCACAACATGGCTGCTTTCACGGCTTTTTCCTTGGCAAGAAGCCTAACACCAGGCTGATTTACCTTCCCAGGGTTACTGTTAGGCTTAGGCCTAGGGCTAGGATTTTTAAAACTAGGAAGCCCTTAGCTCCAGGCACACTGCAGCTGTTCAAGGCATCCCAAGGGGAGTACAAAAGTGCAACAGCATGGCAGCTTTCACAGCTTTTTCCTTGGCACCATCCCTATACCTAGGCTGATTTATCTGCCTAGGGTTAGGGTTAGGCTTCAGCCTAGGGCTTGGATTTCTTTAACCAGGAAGCCCTGAGTTCCAGGCTTACTTCATCTGCCAAAGGCATCCCAAAGGGAGTGCAGAAGTGCCACAACATGGCTGCTTTCACGGCTTTTCCCTTAGGAAGAACCCTAATACCCGGCTGATTTACCTTCCTAGGGTTACTGTTAGGCTTAGGCCTAGGACTTTTAAAACCAGGAAGCCCTGGGCTCCAGGCACACTGCAGCTGCAAAAGGCATCCCAAGGGGAGCGCAAAAGTGACGCAACTTGGCTGCCACCACTGATATTTCCATGAGACCATCCCGAACCATAGGTTGGTTTTCCTTCCTAGGCTTAAGGTTTGAGTTACGCCTAGGGTAAGGGTCTATTAACCAGAAAGCCCTGAGTTCCAAGAACACAGCAGCTGCGAAGGACTAGCCAAGAAGAGCGCAAAAGTACCACAACATGCCTGCCTCCACAGCTTTTTCCTTGGGGACATGCCTAATTCCTGGCTGATTTGCCTTTCTCGTCGTAGGGTTGGGGTTCGGCCTAGGGCTAGGATTTTTAAAATCAGGAAGCCCTGAGTTCCAGGCACACTGGAGCTGTGAAAGGCATCCAAAAGGGAGTGCAAAAGTGCCACAACATGGCTGCTTTCACGGCTTTTTCCTTGGCAAGAAGCCTAACACCAGGCTGATTTACCTTCCCAGGGTTACTGTTAGGCTTAGGCCTAGGGCTAGGATTTTTAAAACTAGGAAGCCCTTAGCTCCAGGCACACTGCAGCTGTTCAAGGCATCCCAAGGGGAGTACAAAAGTGCAACAACATGGCAGCTTTCACAGCTTTTTCCTTGGCACCATCCCTATACCTAGGCTGATTTATCTGCCTAGGGTTAGGGTTAGGGTTCAGCCTAGGGCTTGGATTTCTTTAACCAGGAAGCCCTGAGTTCCAGGCTTACTTCATCTGCCAAAGGCATCCCAAAGGGAGTGCAGAAGTGCCACAACATGGCTGCTTTCACGGCTTTTCCCTTAGGAAGAACCCTAATACCCGGCTGATTTACCTTCCTAGGGTTACTGTTAGGCTTAGGCCTAGGACTTTTAAAACCAGGAAGCCCTGGGCTCCAGGCACACTGCAGCTGTGAAAGGCATCCCAAGGGGAGCGCAAAAGTGACGCAACTTGGCTGCCACCACTGATATTTCCATGAGACCATCCCGAACCATAGGTTGATTTTCCTTCCGAGGGTTAAGGTTTGAGTTACGCCTAGGGTAAGGGCTCTATTAACCAGAAAGCCCTGAGTTCCAAGAACACAGCAGCTGCGAAGGACTAGCCAAGAAGAGCGCAAAAGTAGCACAACATGCCTGCCTCCACAGCTTTTTCCTTGGGGACATGCCTAATTCCTGGCTGATTTGCCTTTCTCGTCTTAGGGTTGGGGTTCGGCCTAGGGCTAGGATTTTTAAAATCAGGAAGCCCTGAGTTCCAGGCACACTGGAGCTGTGAAAGGCATCCAAAAGGGAGTGCAAAAGTGCCACAACATGGCTGCTTTCACGGCTTTTTCCTTGGCAAGAAGCCTAACACCAGGCTGATTTACCTTCCCAGGGTTACTGTTAGGCTTAGGCCTAGGGCTAGGATTTTTAAAACTAGGAAGCCCTTAGCTCCAGGCACACTGCAGCTGTTCAAGGCATCCCAAGGGGAGTACAAAAGTGCAACAACATGGCAGCTTTCACAGCTTTTTCCTTGGCACCATCCCTATACCTAGGCTGATTTATCTGCCTAGGGTTAGGGTTAGGGTTCAGCCTAGGGCTTGGATTTCTTTAACCAGGAAGCCCTGAGTTCCAGGCTTACTTCATCTGCCAAAGGCATCCCAAAGGGAGTGCAGAAGTGCCACAACATGGCTGCTTTCACGGCTTTTCCCTTAGGAAGAACCCTAATACCCGGCTGATTTACCTTCCTAGGGTTACTGTTAGGCTTAGGCCTAGGACTTTTAAAACCAGGAAGCCCTGGGCTCCAGGCACACTGCAGCTGTGAAAGGCATCCCAAGGGGAGCGCAAAAGTGACGCAACTTGGCTGCCACCACTGATATTTCCATGAGACCATCCCGAACCATAGGTTGATTTTCCTTCCGAGGGTTAAGGTTTGAGTTACGCCTAGGGTAAGGGCTCTATTAACCAGAAAGCCCTGAGTTCCAAGAACACAGCAGCTGCGAAGGACTAGCCAAGAAGAGCGCAAAAGTAGCACAACATGCCTGCCTCCACAGCTTTTTCCTTGGGGACATGCCTAATTCCTGGCTGATTTGCCTTTCTCGTCTTAGGGTTGGGGTTCGGCCTAGGGCTAGGATTTTTAAAATCAGGAAGCCCTGAGTTCCAGGCACACTGGAGCTGTGAAAGGCATCCAAAAGGGAGTGCAAAAGTGCCACAACATGGCTGCTTTCACGGCTTTTTCCTTGGCAAGAAGCCTAACACCAGGCTGATTTACCTTCCCAGGGTTACTGTTAGGCTTAGGCCTAGGGCTAGGATTTTTAAAACTAGGAAGCCCTTAGCTCCAGGCACACTGCAGCTGTTCAAGGCATCCCAAGGGGAGTACAAAAGTGCAACAACATGGCAGCTTTCACAGCTTTTTCCTTGGCACCATCCCTATACCTAGGCTGATTTATCTGCCTAGGGTTAGGGTTAGGGTTCAGCCTAGGGCTTGGATTTCTTTAACCAGGAAGCCCTGAGTTCCAGGCTTACTTCATCTGCCAAAGGCATCCCAAAGGGAGTGCAGAAGTGCCACAACATGGCTGCTTTCACGGCTTTTCCCTTAGGAAGAACCCTAATACCCGGCTGATTTACCTTCCTAGGGTTACTGTTAGGCTTAGGCCTAGGACTTTTAAAACCAGGAAGCCCTGGGCTCCAGGCACACTGCAGCTGTGAAAGGCATCCCAAGGGGAGCGCAAAAGTGACGCAACTTGGCTGCCACCACTGATATTTCCATGAGACCATCCCGAACCATAGGTTGATTTTCCTTCCTAGGGTTAAGGTTTGAGTTACGCCTAGGGTAAGGGCTCTATTAACCAGAAAGCCCTGAGTTCCAAGAACACAGCAGCTGCGAAGGACTAGCCAAGAAGAGCGCAAAAGTAGCACAACATGCCTGCCTCCACAGCTTTTTCCTTGGGGACATGCCTAATTCCTGGCTGATTTGCCTTTCTCGTCTTAGGGTTGGGGTTCGGCCTAGGGCTAGGATTTTTAAAATCAGGAAGCCCTGAGTTCCAGGCACACTGGAGCTGTGAAAGGCATCCAAAAGGGAGTGCAAAAGTGCCACAACATGGCTGCTTTCACGGCTTTTTCCTTGGCAAGAAGCCTAACACCAGGCTGATTTACCTTCCCAGGGTTACTGTTAGGCTTAGGCCTAGGGCTAGGATTTTTAAAACTAGGAAGCCCTGGGCTCCAGGCACACTGCAGCTGTTCAAGGCATCCCAAGGGGAGTACAAAAGTGCAACAACATGGCAGCTTTCTCAGCTTTTTCCTTGGCACCATCCCTATACCTAGGCTGATTTATCTGCCTAGGGTTAGGGTTAGGGTTCAGCCTAGGGCTTGGATTTCTTTAACCAGGAAGCCCTGAGTTCCAGGCTTACTTCATCTGCCAAAGGCATCCCAAAGGGAGTGCAGAAGTGCCACAACATGGCTGCTTTCACGGCTTTTCCCTTAGGAAGAACCCTAATACCCGGCTGATTTACCTTCCTAGGGTTACTGTTAGGCTTAGGCCTAGGACTTTTAAAACCAGGAAGCCCTGGGCTCCAGGCACACTGCAGCTGCGAAAGGCATCCCAAGGGGAGCGCAAAAGTGACGCAACTTGGCTGCCACCACTGATATTTCCATGAGACCATCCCGAACCATAGGCTGATTTTCCTTCCTAGGGTTAAGGTTTGAGTTACGCCTAGGGTAAGGGTCTATTAACCAGAAAGCCCTGAGTTCCAAGAACACAGCAGCTGCGAAGGACTAGCCAAGAAGAGCGCAAAAGTACCACAACATGCCTGCCTCCACAGCTGTTTCCTTGGGGACATGCCTAATTCCTGGCTGATTTGCCTTTCTCGTCTTAGGGTTGGGGTTCGGCCTAGGGCTAGGATTTTTAAAATCAGGAAGCCCTGAGTTCCAGGCACACTGGAGCTGTGAAAGGCATCCAAAAGGGAGTGCAAAAGTGCCACAACATGGCTGCTTTCACGGCTTTTTCCTTGGCAAGAAGCCTAACACCAGGCTGATTTACCTTCCCAGGGTTACTGTTAGGCTTAGGCCTAGGGCTAGGATTTTTAAAACTAGGAAGCCCTTAGCTCCAGGCACACTGCAGCTGTTCAAGGCATCCCAAGGGGAGTACAAAAGTGCAACAACATGGCAGCTTTCACAGCTTTTTCCTTGGCACCATCCCTATACCTAGGCTGATTTATCTGCCTAGGGTTAGGGTTAGGGTTCAGCCTAGGGCTTGGATTTCTTTAACCAGGAAGCCCTGAGTTCCAGGCTTACTTCATCTGCCAAAAGCATCCCAAAGGGAGTGCAGAAGTGCCACAACATGGCTGCTTTCACGGCTTTTCCCTTAGGAAGAACCTTAATACCGGGCTGAGTTACCTTCCTAGGGTTACTGTTAGGCTTAGGCCTAGGACTTTTAAAACCAGGAAGCCCTGGGCTCCAGGCACACTGCAGCTGCAAAAGGCATCCCAAGGGGAGCGCAAAAGTGACGCAACTTGGCTGCCACCACTGATATTTCCATGAGACCATCCCGAACCATAGGCTGATTTTCCTTCCTAGGGTTAAGGTTTGAGTTACGCCTAGGGTAAGGGCTCTATTAACCAGAAAGCCCTGAGTTCCAAGAACACAGCAGCTGCGAAGGACTAGCCAAGAAGAGCGCAAAAGTACCACAACATGCCTGCCTCCACAGCTTTTTCCTTGGGGACATGCCTAATTCCTGGCTGATTTGCCTTTCTCGTCTTAGGGTTGGGTTTCGGCCTAGGCTAGGATTTTTAAAATCAGGAAGCCCTGAGTTCCAGGCACACTGGAGCTGTGAAAGGCATCCAAAAGGGAGTGCAAAAGTGCCACAACATGGCTGCTTTCACGGCTTTTTCCTTGGCAAGAAGCCTAACACCAGGCTGATTTACCTTCCCAGGGTTACTGTTAGGCTTAGGCCTAGGGCTAGGATTTTTAAAACTAGGAAGCCCTTAGCTCCAGGCACACTGCAGCTGTTCAAGGCATCCCAAGGGGAGTACAAAAGTGCAACAGCATGGCAGCTTTCACAGCTTTTTCCTTGGCACCATCCCTATACCTAGGCTGATTTATCTGCCTAGGGTTAGGGTTAGGGTTCAGCCTAGGGCTTGGATTTCTTTAACCAGGAAGCCCTGAGTTCCAGGCTTACTTCATCTGCCAAAGGCATCCCAAAGGGAGTGCAGAAGTGCCACAACATGGCTGCTTTCACGGCTTTTCCCTTAGGAAGAACCCTAATACCCGGCTGATTTACCTTCCTAGGGTTACTGTTAGGCTTAGGCCTAGGACTTTTAAAACCAGGAAGCCCTGGGCTCCAGGCACACTGCAGCTGCAAAAGGCATCCCAAGGGGAGCGCAAAAGTGACGCAACTTGGCTGCCACCACTGATATTTCCATGAGACCATCCCGAACCATAGGTTGATTTTCCTTCCTAGGCTTAAGGTTTGAGTTACGCCTAGGGTAAGGGTCTATTAACCAGAAAGCCCTGAGTTCCAAGAACACAGCAGCTGCGAAGGACTAGCCAAGAAGAGCGCAAAAGTACCACAACATGCCTGCCTCCACAGCTTTTTCCTTGGGGACATGCCTAATTCCTGGCTGATTTGCCTTTCTCGTCGTAGGGTTGGGGTTCGGCCTAGGGCTAGGATTTTTAAAATCAGGAAGCCCTGAGTTCCAGGCACACTGGAGCTGTGAAAGGCATCCAAAAGGGAGTGCAAAAGTGCCACAACATGGCTGCTTTCACGGCTTTTTCCTTGGCAAGAAGCCTAACACCAGGCTGATTTACCTTCCCAGGGTTACTGTTAGGCTTAGGCCTAGGGCTAGGATTTTTAAAACTAGGAAGCCCTGGGCTCCAGGCACACTGCAGCTGTTCAAGGCATCCCAAGGGGAGTACAAAAGTGCAACAACATGGCAGCTTTCACAGCTTTTTCCTTGGCACCATCCCTATACCTAGGCTGATTTATCTGCCTAGGGTTAGGGTTAGGCTTCAGCCTAGGGCTTGGATTTCTTTAACCAGGAAGCCCTGAGTTCCAGGCTTACTTCATCTGCCAAAGGCATCCCAAAGGGAGTGCAGAAGTGCCACAACATGGCTGCTTTCACGGCTTTTCCCTTAGGAAGAACCCTAATACCCGGCTGATTTACCTTCCTAGGGTTACTGTTAGGCTTAGGCCTAGGACTTTTAAAACCAGGAAGCCCTGGGCTCCAGGCACACTGCAGCTGCGAAAGGCATCCCAAGGGGAGCGCAAAAGTGACGCAACTTGGCTGCCACCACTGATATTTCCATGAGACCATCCCGAACCATAGGTTGATTTTCCTTCCTAGGGTTAAGGTTTGAGTTACGCCTAGGGTAAGGGCTCTATTAACCAGAAAGCCCTGAGTTCCAAGAACACAGCAGCTGCGAAGGACTAGCCAAGAAGAGCGCAAAAGTAGCACAACATGCCTGCCTCCACAGCTTTTTCCTTGGGGACATGCCTAATTCCTGGCTGATTTGCCTTTCTCGTCTTAGGGTTGGGGTTCGGCCTAGGGCTAGGATTTTTAAAATCAGGAAGCCCTGAGTTCCAGGCACACTGGAGCTGTGAAAGGCATCCAAAAGGGAGTGCAAAAGTGCCACAACATGGCTGCTTTCACGGCTTTTTCCTTGGCAAGAAGCCTAACACCAGGCTGATTTACCTTCCCAGGGTTACTGTTAGGCTTAGGCCTAGGGCTAGGATTTTTAAAACTAGGAAGCCCTTAGCTCCAGGCACACTGCAGCTGTTCAAGGCATCCCAAGGGGAGTACAAAAGTGCAACAACATGGCAGCTTTCACAGCTTTTTCCTTGGCACCATCCCTATACCTAGGCTGATTTATCTGCCTAGGGTTAGGGTTAGGGTTCAGCCTAGGGCTTGGATTTCTTTAACCAGGAAGCCCTGAGTTCCAGGCTTACTTCATCTGCCAAAGGCATCCCAAAGGGAGTGCAGAAGTGCCACAACATGGCTGCTTTCACGGCTTTTCCCTTAGGAAGAACCCTAATACCCGGCTGATTTACCTTCCTAGGGTTACTGTTAGGCTTAGGCCTAGGACTTTTAAAACCAGGAAGCCCTGGGCTCCAGGCACACTGCAGCTGTGAAAGGCATCCCAAGGGGAGCGCAAAAGTGACGCAACTTGGCTGCCACCACTGATATTTCCATGAGACCATCCCGAACCATAGGTTGATTTTCCTTCCGAGGGTTAAGGTTTGAGTTACGCCTAGGGTAAGGGCTCTATTAACCAGAAAGCCCTGAGTTCCAAGAACACAGCAGCTGCAAAGGACTAGCCAAGAAGAGCGCAAAAGTACCACAACATGCCTGCCTCCACAGCTTTTTCCTTGGGGACATGCCTAATTCCTGGCTGATTTGCCTTTCTCGTCTTAGGGTTGGGGTTCGGCCTAGGGCTAGGATTTTTAAAATCAGGAAGCCCTGAGTTCCAGGCACACTGGAGCTGTGAAAGGCATCCAAAAGGGAGTGCAAAAGTGCCACAACATGGCTGCTTTCACGGCTTTTTCCTTGGCAAGAAGCCTAACACCAGGCTGATTTACCTTCCCAGGGTTACTGTTAGGCTTAGGCCTAGGGCTAGGATTTTTAAAACTAGGAAGCCCTGGGCTCCAGGCACACTGCAGCTGTTCAAGGCATCCCAAGGGGAGTACAAAAGTGCAACAACATGGCAGCTTTCACAGCTTTTTCCTTGGCACCATCCCTATACCTAGGCTGATTTATCTGCCTAGGGTTAGGGTTAGGCTTCAGCCTAGGGCTTGGATTTCTTTAACCAGGAAGCCCTGAGTTCCAGGCTTACTTCATCTGCCAAAGGCATCCCAAAGGGAGTGCAGAAGTGCCACAACATGGCTGCTTTCACGGCTTTTCCCTTAGGAAGAACCCTAATACCCGGCTGATTTACCTTCCTAGGGTTACTGTTAGGCTTAGGCCTAGGACTTTTAAAACCAGGAAGCCCTGGGCTCCAGGCACACTGCAGCTGCGAAAGGCATCCCAAGGGGAGCGCAAAAGTGACGCAACTTGGCTGCCACCACTGATATTTCCATGAGACCATCCCGAACCATAGGTTGATTTTCCTTCCTAGGGTTAAGGTTTGAGTTACGCCTAGGGTAAGGGTCTATTAACCAGAAAGCCCTGAGTTCCAAGAACACAGCAGCTGCGAAGGACTAGCCAAGAAGAGCGCAAAAGTACCACAACATGCCTGCCTCCACAGCTTTTTCCTTGGGGACATGCCTAATTCCTGGCTGATTTGCCTTTCTCGTCTTAGGGTTGGGGTTCGGCCTAGGGCTAGGATTTTTAAAATCAGGAAGCCCTGAGTTCCAGGCACACTGGAGCTGTGAAAGGCATCCAAAAGGGAGTGCAAAAGTGGCACAACATGGCTGCTTTCACGGCTTTTTCCTTGGCAAGAAGCCTAACACCAGGCTGATTTACCTTCCCAGGGTTACTGTTAGGCTTAGGCCTAGGGCTAGGATTTTTAAAACTAGGAAGCCCTTAGCTCCAGGCACACTGCAGCTGTTCAAGGCATCCCAAGGGGAGTACAAAAGTGCAACAACATGGCAGCTTTCACAGCTTTTTCCTTGGCACCATCCCTATACCTAGGCTGATTTATCTGCCTAGGGTTAGGGTTAGGCTTCAGCCTAGGGCTTGGATTTCTTTAACCAGGAAGCCCTGAGTTCCAGGCTTACTTCATCTGCCAAAGGCATCCCAAAGGGAGTGCAAAAGTGCCACAACATGGCTGCTTTCACGGCTTTTCCCTTAGGAAGAACCCTAATACCCGGCTGATTTACCTTCCTAGGGTTACTGTTAGGCTTAGGCCTAGGACTTTTAAAACCAGGAAGCCCTGGGCTCCAGGCACACTGCAGCTGCGAAAGGCATCCCAAGGGGAGCGCAAAAGTGACGCAACTTGGCTGCCACCACTGATATTTCCATGAGACCATCCCGAACCATAGGCTGATTTTCCTTCCTAGGGTTAAGGTTTGAGTTACGCCTAGGGTAAGGGCTCTATTAACCAGAAAGCCCTGAGTTCCAAGAACACAGCAGCTGCGAAGGACTAGCCAAGAAGAGCGCAAAAGTAGCACAACATGCCTGCCTCCACAGCTTTTTCCTTGGGGACATGCCTAATTCCTGGCTGATTTGCCTTTCTCGTCTTAGGGTTGGGGTTCGGCCTAGGGCTAGGATTTTTAAAATCAGGAAGCCCTGAGTTCCAGGCACACTGGAGCTGTGAAAGGCATCCAAAAGGGAGTGCAAAAGTGCCACAACATGGCTGCTTTCACGGCTTTTTCCTTGGCAAGAAGCCTAACACCAGGCTGATTTACCTTCCCAGGGTTACTGTTAGGCTTAGGCCTAGGGCTAGGATTTTTAAAACTAGGAAGCCCTTAGCTCCAGGCACACTGCAGCTGTTCAAGGCATCCCAAGGGGAGTACAAAAGTGCAACAACATGGCAGCTTTCACAGCTTTTTCCTTGGCACCATCCCTATACCTAGGCTGATTTATCTGCCTAGGGTTAGGGTTAGGGTTCAGCCTAGGGCTTGGATTTCTTTAACCAGGAAGCCCTGAGTTCCAGGCTTACTTCATCTGCCAAAGGCATCCCAAAGGGAGTGCAGAAGTGCCACAACATGGCTGCTTTCACGGCTTTTCCCTTAGGAAGAACCCTAATACCCGGCTGATTTACCTTCCTAGGGTTACTGTTAGGCTTAGGCCTAGGACTTTTAAAACCAGGAAGCCCTGGGCTCCAGGCACACTGCAGCTGCGAAAGGCATCCCAAGGGGAGCGCAAAAGTGACGCAACTTGGCTGCCACCACTGATATTTCCATGAGACCATCCCGAACCATAGGTTGATTTTCCTTCCTAGGGTTAAGGTTTGAGTTACGCCTAGGGTAAGGGCTCTATTAACCAGAAAGCCCTGAGTTCCAAGAACACAGCAGCTGCGAAGGACTAGCCAAGAAGAGCGCAAAGTACCACAACATGCCTGCCTCCACAGCTTTTTCCTTGGGGACATGCCTAATTCCTGGCTGATTTGCCTTTCTCGTCTTAGGGTTGGGGTTCGGCCTAGGGCTAGGATTTTTAAAATCAGGAAGCCCTGAGTTCCAGGCACACTGGAGCTGTGAAAGGCATCCAAAAGGGAGTGCAAAAGTGCCACAACATGGCTGCTTTCACGCCTTTTTCCTTGGCAAGAAGCCTAACACCAGGCTGATTTACCTTCCCAGGGTTACTGTTAGGCTTAGGCCTAGGGCTAGGATTTTTAAAACTAGGAAGCCCTTAGCTCCAGGCACACTGCAGCTGTTCAAGGCATCCCAAGGGGAGTACAAAAGTGCAACAACATGGCAGCTTTCACAGCTTTTTCCTTGGCACCATCCCTATACCTAGGCTGATTTATCTGCCTAGGGTTAGGGTTAGGGTTCAGCCTAGGGCTTGGATTTCTTTAACCAGGAAGCCCTGAGTTCCAGGCTTACTTCATCTGCCAAAGGCATCCCAAAGGGAGTGCAGAAGTGCCACAACATGGCTGCTTTCACGGCTTTTCCCTTAGGAAGAACCCTAATACCCGGCTGATTTACCTTCCTAGGGTTACTGTTAGGCTTAGGCCTAGGACTTTTAAAACCAGGAAGCCCTGGGCTCCAGGCACACTGCAGCTGCGAAAGGCATCCCAAGGGGAGCGCAAAAGTGACGCAACTTGGCTGCCATCACTGATATTTCCATGAGACCATCCCGAACCATAGGTTGATTTTCCTTCCTAGGGTTAAGGTTTGAGTTACGCCTAGGGTAAGGGCTCTATTAACCAGAAAGCCCTGAGTTCCAAGAACACAGCAGCTGCGAAGGACTAGCCAAGAAGAGCGCAAAAGTAGCACAACATGCCTGCCTCCACAGCTTTTTCCTTGGGGACATGCCTAATTCCTGGCTGATTTGCCTTTCTCGTCTTAGGGTTGGGGTTCGGCCTAGGGCTAGGATTTTTAAAATCAGGAAGCCCTGAGTTCCAGGCACACTGGAGCTGTGAAAGGCATCCAAAAGGGAGTGCAAAAGTGCCACAACATGGCTGCTTTCACGGCTTTTTCCTTGGCAAGAAGCCTAACACCAGGCTGATTTACCTTCCCAGGGTTACTGTTAGGCTTAGGCCTAGGGCTAGGATTTTTAAAACTAGGAAGCCCTTAGCTCCAGGCACACTGCAGCTGTTCAAGGCATCCCAAGGGGAGTACAAAAGTGCAACAACATGGCAGCTTTCACAGCTTTTTCCTTGGCACCATCCCTATACCTAGGCTGATTTATCTGCCTAGGGTTAGGGTTAGGCTTCAGCCTAGGGCTTGGATTTCTTTAACCAGGAAGCCCTGAGTTCCAGGCTTACTTCATCTGCCAAAGGCATCCCAAAGGGAGTGCAGAAGTGCCACAACATGGCTGCTTTCACGGCTTTTCCCTTAGGAAGAACCCTAATACCCGGCTGATTTACCTTCCTAGGGTTACTGTTAGGCTTAGGCCTAGGACTTTTAAAACCAGGAAGCCCTGGGCTCCAGGCACACTGCAGCTGCGAAAGGCATCCCAAGGGGAGCGCAAAAGTGACGCAACTTGGCTGCCACCACTGATATTTCCATGAGACCATCCCGAACCATAGGTTGATTTTCCTTCCTAGGGTTAAGGTTTGAGTTACGCCTAGGGTAAGGGCTCTATTAACCAGAAAGCCCTGAGTTCCAAGAACACAGCAGCTGCGAAGGACTAGCCAAGAAGAGCGCAAAGTACCACAACATGCCTGCCTCCACAGCTTTTTCCTTGGGGACATGCCTAATTCCTGGCTGATTTGCCTTTCTCGTCTTAGGGTTGGGGTTCGGCCTAGGGCTAGGATTTTTAAAATCAGGAAGCCCTGAGTTCCAGGCACACTGGAGCTGTGAAAGGCATCCAAAAGGGAGTGCAAAAGTGCCACAACATGGCTGCTTTCACGCCTTTTTCCTTGGCAAGAAGCCTAACACCAGGCTGATTTACCTTCCCAGGGTTACTGTTAGGCTTAGGCCTAGGGCTAGGATTTTTAAAACTAGGAAGCCCTTAGCTCCAGGCACACTGCAGCTGTTCAAGGCATCCCAAGGGGAGTACAAAAGTGCAACAACATGGCAGCTTTCACAGCTTTTTCCTTGGCACCATCCCTATACCTAGGCTGATTTATCTGCCTAGGGTTAGGGTTAGGCTTCAGCCTAGGGCTTGGATTTCTTTAACCAGGAAGCCCTGAGTTCCAGGCTTACTTCATCTGCCAAAGGCATCCCAAAGGGAGTGCAGAAGTGCCACAACATGGCTGCTTTCACGGCTTTTCCCTTAGGAAGAACCCTAATACCCGGCTGATTTACCTTCCTAGGGTTACTGTTAGGCTTAGGCCTAGGACTTTTAAAACCAGGAAGCCCTGGGCTCCAGGCACACTGCAGCTGCGAAAGGCATCCCAAGGGGAGCGCAAAAGTGACGCAACTTGGCTGCCATCACTGATATTTCCATGAGACCATCCCGAACCATAGGTTGATTTTCCTTCCTAGGGTTAAGGTTTGAGTTACGCCTAGGGTAAGGGCTCTATTAACCAGAAAGCCCTGAGTTCCAAGAACACAGCAGCTGCGAAGGACTAGCCAAGAAGAGCGCAAAAGTAGCACAACATGCCTGCCTCCACAGCTTTTTCCTTGGGGACATGCCTAATTCCTGGCTGATTTGCCTTTCTCGTCTTAGGGTTGGGGTTCGGCCTAGGGCTAGGATTTTTAAAATCAGGAAGCCCTGAGTTCCAGGCACACTGGAGCTGTGAAAGGCATCCAAAAGGGAGTGCAAAAGTGCCACAACATGGCTGCTTTCACGGCTTTTTCCTTGGCAAGAAGCCTAACACCAGGCTGATTTACCTTCCCAGGGTTACTGTTAGGCTTAGGCCTAGGGCTAGGATTTTTAAAACTAGGAAGCCCTGGGCTCCAGGCACACTGCAGCTGTTCAAGGCATCCCAAGGGGAGTACAAAAGTGCAACAACATGGCAGCTTTCACAGCTTTTTCCTTGGCACCATCCCTATACCTAGGCTGATTTATCTGCCTAGGGTTAGGGTTAGGGTTCAGCCTAGGGCTTGGATTTCTTTAACCAGGAAGCCCTGAGTTCCAGGCTTACTTCATCTGCCAAAGGCATCCCAAAGGGAGTGCAGAAGTGCCACAACATGGCTGCTTTCACGGCTTTTCCCTTAGGAAGAACCCTAATACCCGGCTGATTTACCTTCCTAGGGTTACTGTTAGGCTTAGGCCTAGGACTTTTAAAACCAGGAAGCCCTGGGCTCCAGGCACACTGCAGCTGCGAAAGGCATCCCAAGGGGAGCGCAAAAGTGACGCAACTTGGCTGCCACCACTGATATTTCCATGAGACCATCCCGAACCATAGGTTGATTTTCCTTCCTAGGGTTAAGGTTTGAGTTACGCCTAGGGTAAGGGTCTATTAACCAGAAAGCCCTGAGTTCCAAGAACACAGCAGCTGCGAAGGACTAGCCAAGAAGAGCGCAAAAGTAGCACAACATGCCTGCCTCCACAGCTTTTTCCTTGGGGACATGCCTAATTCCTGGCTGATTTGCCTTTCTCGTCTTAGGGTTGGGGTTCGGCCTAGGGCTAGGATTTTTAAAATCAGGAAGCCCTGAGTTCCAGGCACACTGGAGCTGTGAAAGGCATCCAAAAGGGAGTGCAAAAGTGCCACAACATGGCTGCTTTCACGGCTTTTTCCTTGGCAAGAAGCCTAACACCAGGCTGATTTACCTTCCCAGGGTTACTGTTAGGCTTAGGCCTAGGGCTAGGATTTTTAAAACTAGGAAGCCCTTAGCTCCAGGCACACTGCAGCTGTTCAAGGCATCCCAAGGGGAGTACAAAAGTGCAACAACATGGCAGCTTTCACAGCTTTTTCCTTGGCACCATCCCTATACCTAGGCTGATTTATCTGCCTAGGGTTAGGGTTAGGCTTCAGCCTAGGGCTTGGATTTCTTTAACCAGGAAGCCCTGAGTTCCAGGCTTACTTCATCTGCCAAAGGCATCCCAAAGGGAGTGCAGAAGTGCCACAACATGGCTGCTTTCACGGCTTTTCCCTTAGGAAGAACCCTAATACCCGGCTGATTTACCTTCCTAGGGTTACTGTTAGGCTTAGGCCTAGGACTTTTAAAACCAGGAAGCCCTGGGCTCCAGGCACACTGCAGCTGCGAAAGGCATCCCAAGGGGAGCGCAAAAGTGACGCAACTTGGCTGCCACCACTGATATTTCCATGAGACCATCCCGAACCATAGGCTGATTTTCCTTCCTAGGGTTAAGGTTTGAGTTACGCCTAGGGTAAGGGCTCTATTAACCAGAAAGCCCTGAGTTCCAAGAACACAGCAGCTGCGAAGGACTAGCCAAGAAGAGCGCAAAAGTACCACAACATGCCTGCCTCCACAGCTTTTTCCTTGGGGACATGCCTAATTCCTGGCTGATTTGCCTTTCTCGTCTTAGGGTTGGGGTTCGGCCTAGGGCTAGGATTTTTAAAATCAGGAAGCCCTGAGTTCCAGGCACACTGGAGCTGTGAAAGGCATCCAAAAGGGAGTGCAAAAGTGCCACAACATGGCTGCTTTCACGCCTTTTTCCTTGGCAAGAAGCCTAACACCAGGCTGATTTACCTTCCCAGGGTTACTGTTAGGCTTAGGCCTAGGGCTAGGATTTTTAAAACTAGGAAGCCCTTAGCTCCAGGCACACTGCAGCTGTTCAAGGCATCCCAAGGGGAGTACAAAAGTGCAACAACATGGCAGCTTTCACAGCTTTTTCCTTGGCACCATCCCTATACCTAGGCTGATTTATCTGCCTAGGGTTAGGGTTAGGCTTCAGCCTAGGGCTTGGATTTCTTTAACCAGGAAGCCCTGAGTTCCAGGCTTACTTCATCTGCCAAAGGCATCCCAAAGGGAGTGCAGAAGTGCCACAACATGGCTGCTTTCACGGCTTTTCCCTTAGGAAGAACCCTAATACCCGGCTGATTTACCTTCCTAGGGTTACTGTTAGGCTTAGGCCTAGGACTTTTAAAACCAGGAAGCCCTGGGCTCCAGGCACACTGCAGCTGCGAAAGGCATCCCAAGGGGAGCGCAAAAGTGACGCAACTTGGCTGCCACCACTGATATTTCCATGAGACCATCCCGAACCATAGGCTGATTTTCCTTCCTAGGGTTAAGGTTTGAGTTACGCCTAGGGTAAGGGCTCTATTAACCAGAAAGCCCTGAGTTCCAAGAACACAGCAGCTGCGAAGGACTAGCCAAGAAGAGCGCAAAAGTACCACAACATGCCTGCCTCCACAGCTTTTTCCTTGGGGACATGCCTAATTCCTGGCTGATTTGCCTTTCTCGTCTTAGGGTTGGGGTTCGGCCTAGGGCTAGGATTTTTAAAATCAGGAAGCCCTGAGTTCCAGGCACACTGGAGCTGTGAAAGGCATCCAAAAGGGAGTGCAAAAGTGCCACAACATGGCTGCTTTCACGGCTTTTTCCTTGGCAAGAAGCCTAACACCAGGCTGATTTACCTTCCCAGGGTTACTGTTAGGCTTAAGCCTAGGGCTAGGATTTTTAAAACTAGGAAGCCCTGGGCTCCAGGCACACTGCAGCTGTTCAAGGCATCCCAAGGGGAGTACAAAAGTGCAACAACATGGCAGCTTTCACAGCTTTTTCCTTGGCACCATCCCTATACCTAGGCTGATTTATCTGCCTAGGGTTAGGGTTAGGCTTCAGCCTAGGGCTTGGATTTCTTTAACCAGGAAGCCCTGAGTTCCAGGCTTACTTCATCTGCCAAAGGCATCCCAAAGGGAGTGCAGAAGTGCCACAACATGGCTGCTTTCACGGCTTTTCCCTTAGGAAGAACCCTAATACCCGGCTGATTTACCTTCCTAGGGTTACTGTTAGGCTTAGGCCTAGGACTTTTAAAACCAGGAAGCCCTGGGCTCCAGGCACACTGCAGCTGCGAAAGGCATCCCAAGGGGAGCGCAAAAGTGACGCAACTTGGCTGCCACCACTGATATTTCCATGAGACCATCCCGAACCATAGGTTGATTTTCCTTCCTAGGGTTAAGGTTTGAGTTACGCCTAGGGTAAGGGCTCTATTAACCAGAAAGCCCTGAGTTCCAAGAACACAGCAGCTGCGAAGGACTAGCCAAGAAGAGCGCAAAAGTACCACAACATGCCTGCCTCCACAGCTTTTTCCTTGGGGACATGCCTAATTCCTGGCTGATTTGCCTTTCTCGTCTTAGGGTTGGGGTTCGGCCTAGGGCTAGGATTTTTAAAATCAGGAAGCCCTGAGTTCCAGGCACACTGGAGCTGTGAAAGGCATCCAAAAGGGAGTGCAAAAGTGCCACAACATGGCTGCTTTCACGCCTTTTTCCTTGGCAAGAAGCCTAACACCAGGCTGATTTACCTTCCCAGGGTTACTGTTAGGCTTAGGCCTAGGGCTAGGATTTTTAAAACTAGGAAGCCCTTAGCTCCAGGCACACTGCAGCTGTTCAAGGCATCCCAAGGGGAGTACAAAAGTGCAACAACATGGCAGCTTTCACAGCTTTTTCCTTGGCACCATCCCTATACCTAGGCTGATTTATCTGCCTAGGGTTAGGGTTAGGCTTCAGCCTAGGGCTTGGATTTCTTTAACCAGGAAGCCCTGAGTTCCAGGCTTACTTCATCTGCCAAAGGCATCCCAAAGGGAGTGCAGAAGTGCCACAACATGGCTGCTTTCACGGCTTTTCCCTTAGGAAGAACCCTAATACCCGGCTGATTTACCTTCCTAGGGTTACTGTTAGGCTTAGGCCTAGGACTTTTAAAACCAGGAAGCCCTGGGCTCCAGGCACACTGCAGCTGCGAAAGGCATCCCAAGGGGAGCGCAAAAGTGACGCAACTTGGCTGCCACCACTGATATTTCCATGAGACCATCCCGAACCATAGGTTGATTTTCCTTCCTAGGGTTAAGGTTTGAGTTACGCCTAGGGTAAGGGCTCTATTAACCAGAAAGCCCTGAGTTCCAAGAACACAGCAGCTGCGAAGGACTTGCCAAGAAGAGCGCAAAAGTACCACAACATGCCTGCCTCCACAGCTTTTTCCTTGGGGACCTGCCTAATTCCTGGCTGATTTGCCTTTCTCGTCTTAGGGTTGGGGTTCGGCCCAGGGCTAGGATTTTTAAAATCAGGAAGCCCTGAGTTCCAGGCACACTGGAGCTGTGAAAGGCATCCAAAAGGGAGTGCAAAAGTGCCACAACATGGCTGCTTTCACGGCTTTTTCCTTGGCAAGAAGCCTAACACCAGGCTGATTTACCTTCCCAGGGTTACTGTTAGGCTTAGGCCTAGGGCTAGGATTTTTAAAACTAGGAAGCCCTTAGCTCCAGGCACACTGCAGCTGTTCAAGGCATCCCAAGGGGAGTACAAAAGTGCAACAACATGGCAGCTTTCACAGCTTTTTCCTTGGCACCATCCCTATACCTAGGCTGATTTATCTGCCTAGGGTTAGGGTTAGGCTTCAGCCTAGGGCTTGGATTTCTTTAACCAGGAAGCCCTGAGTTCCAGGCTTACTTCATCTGCCAAAGGCATCCCAAAGGGAGTGCAGAAGTGCCACAACATGGCTGCTTTCACGGCTTTTCCCTTAGGAAGAACCCTAATACCCGGCTGATTTACCTTCCTAGGGTTACTGTTAGGCTTAGGCCTAGGACTTTTAAAACCAGGAAGCCCTGGGCTCCAGGCACACTGCAGCTGCGAAAGGCATCCCAAGGGGAGCGCAAAAGTGACGCAACTTGGCTGCCACCACTGATATTTCCATGAGACCATCCCGAACCATAGGTTGATTTTCCTTCCTAGGGTTAAGGTTTGAGTTACGCCTAGGGTAAGGGTCTATTAACCAGAAAGCCCTGAGTTCCAAGAACACAGCAGCTGCGAAGGACTAGCCAAGAAGAGCGCAAAAGTACCACAACATGCCTGCCTCCACAGCTTTTTCCTTGGGGACCTGCCTAATTCCTGGCTGATTTGCCTTTCTCGTCTTAGGGTTGGGGTTCGGCCTAGGGCTAGGATTTTTAAAATCAGGAAGCCCTGAGTTCCAGGCACACTGGAGCTGTGAAAGGCATCCAAAAGGGAGTGCAAAAGTGCCACAACATGGCTGCTTTCACGGCTTTTTCCTTGGCAAGAAGCCTAACACCAGGCTGATTTACCTTCCCAGGGTTACTGTTAGGCTTAGGCCTAGGGCTAGGATTTTTGAAACTAGGAAGCCCTTAGCTCCAGGCACACTGCAGCTGTTCAAGGCATCCCAAGGGGAGTACAAAAGTGCAACAACATGGCAGCTTTCACAGCTTTTTCCTTGGCACCATCCCTATACCTAGGCTGATTTATCTGCCTAGGGTTAGGGTTAGGGTTCAGCCTAGGGCTTGGATTTCTTTAACCAGGAAGCCCTGAGTTCCAGGCTTACTTCATCTGCCAAAGGCATCCCAAAGGGAGTGCAGAAGTGCCACAACATGGCTGCTTTCACGGCTTTTCCCTTAGGAAGAACCCTAATACCCGGCTGATTTACCTTCCTAGGGTTACTGTTAGGCTTAGGCCTAGGACTTTTAAAACCAGGAAGCCCTGGGCTCCAGGCACACTGCAGCTGCGAAAGGCATCCCAAGGGGAGCGCAAAAGTGACGCAACTTGGCTGCCACCACTGATATTTCCATGAGACCATCCCGAACCATAGGCTGATTTTCCTTCCTAGGGTTAAGGTTTGAGTTACGCCTAGGGTAAGGGCTCTATTAACCAGAAAGCCCTGAGTTCCAAGAACACAGCAGCTGCGAAGGACTAGCCAAGAAGAGCGCAAAAGTACCACAACATGCCTGCCTCCACAGCTTTTTCCTTGGGGACATGCCTAATTCCTGGCTGATTTGCCTTTCTCGTCTTAGGGTTGGGGTTCGGCCTAGGGCTAGGATTTTTAAAATCAGGAAGCCCTGAGTTCCAGGCACACTGGAGCTGTGAAAGGCATCCAAAAGGGAGTGCAAAAGTGCCACAACATGGCTGCTTTCACGGCTTTTTCCTTGGCAAGAAGCCTAACACCAGGCTGATTTACCTTCCCAGGGTTACTGTTAGGCTTAGGCCTAGGGCTAGGATTTTTAAAACTAGGAAGCCCTGGGCTCCAGGCACACTGCAGCTGTTCAAGGCATCCCAAGGGGAGTACAAAAGTGCAACAACATGGCAGCTTTCACAGCTTTTTCCTTGGCACCATCCCTATACCTAGGCTGATTTATCTGCCTAGGGTTAGGGTTAGGGTTCAGCCTAGGGCTTGGATTTCTTTAACCAGGAAGCCCTGAGTTCCAGGCTTACTTCATCTGCCAAAGGCATCCCAAAGGGAGTGCAGAAGTGCCACAACATGGCTGCTTTCACGGCTTTTCCCTTAGGAAGAACCCTAATACCCGGCTGATTTACCTTCCTAGGGTTACTGTTAGGCTTAGGCCTAGGACTTTTAAAACCAGGAAGCCCTGGGCTCCAGGCACACTGCAGCTGCGAAAGGCATCCCAAGGGGAGCGCAAAAGTGACGCAACTTGGCTGCCACCACTGATATTTCCATGAGACCATCCCGAACCATAGGTTGATTTTCCTTCCTAGGGTTAAGGTTTGAGTTACCCCTAGGGTAAGGGTCTATTAACCAGAAAGCCCTGAGTTCCAAGAACACAGCAGCTGCGAAGGACTAGCCAAGAAGAGCGCAAAAGTAGCACAACATGCCTGCCTCCACAGCTTTTTCCTTGGGGACCTGCCTAATTCCTGGCTGATTTGCCTTTCTCGTCTTAGGGTTGGGGTTCGGCCTAGGGCTAGGATTTTTAAAATCAGTAAGCCCTGAGTTCCAGGCACACTGGAGCTGTGAAAGGCATCCAAAAGGGAGTGCAAAAGTGCCACAACATGGCTGCTTTCACGGCTTTTTCCTTGGCAAGAAGCCTAACACCAGGCTGATTTACCTTCCCAGGGTTACTGTTAGGCTTAGGCCTAGGGCTAGGATTTTTGAAACTAGGAAGCCCTTAGCTCCAGGCACACTGCAGCTGTTCAAGGCATCCCAAGGGGAGTACAAAAGTGCAACAACATGGCAGCTTTCACAGCTTTTTCCTTGGCACCATCCCTATACCTAGGCTGATTTATCTGCCTAGGGTTAGGGTTAGGCTTCAGCCTAGGGCTTGGATTTCTTTAACCAGGAAGCCCTGAGTTCCAGGCTTACTTCATCTGCCAAAGGCATCCCAAAGGGAGTGCAGAAGTGCCACAACATGGCTGCTTTCACGGCTTTTCCCTTAGGAAGAACCCTAATACCCGGCTGATTTACCTTCCTAGGGTTACTGTTAGGCTTAGGCCTAGGACTTTTAAAACCAGGAAGCCCTGGGCTCCAGGCACACTGCAGCTGCGAAAGGCATCCCAAGGGGAGCGCAAAAGTGACGCAACTTGGCTGCCACCACTGATATTTCCATGAGACCATCCCGAACCATAGGTTGATTTTCCTTCCTAGGGTTAAGGTTTGAGTTACGCCTAGGGTAAGGGCTCTATTAACCAGAAAGCCCTGAGTTCCAAGAACACAGCAGCTGCGAAGGACTTGCCAAGAAGAGCGCAAAAGTACCACAACATGCCTGCCTCCACAGCTTTTTCCTTGGGGACCTGCCTAATTCCTGGCTGATTTGCCTTTCTCGTCTTAGGGTTGGGGTTCGGCCCAGGGCTAGGATTTTTAAAATCAGGAAGCCCTGAGTTCCAGGCACACTGGAGCTGTGAAAGGCATCCAAAAGGGAGTGCAAAAGTGCCACAACATGGCTGCTTTCACGGCTTTTTCCTTGGCAAGAAGCCTAACACCAGGCTGATTTACCTTCCCAGGGTTACTGTTAGGCTTAGGCCTAGGGCTAGGATTTTTAAAACTAGGAAGCCCTTAGCTCCAGGCACACTGCAGCTGTTCAAGGCATCCCAAGGGGAGTACAAAAGTGCAACAACATGGCAGCTTTCACAGCTTTTTCCTTGGCACCATCCCTATACCTAGGCTGATTTATCTGCCTAGGGTTAGGGTTAGGCTTCAGCCTAGGGCTTGGATTTCTTTAACCAGGAAGCCCTGAGTTCCAGGCTTACTTCATCTGCCAAAGGCATCCCAAAGGGAGTGCAGAAGTGCCACAACATGGCTGCTTTCACGGCTTTTCCCTTAGGAAGAACCCTAATACCCGGCTGATTTACCTTCCTAGGGTTACTGTTAGGCTTAGGCCTAGGACTTTTAAAACCAGGAAGCCCTGGGCTCCAGGCACACTGCAGCTGCGAAAGGCATCCCAAGGGGAGCGCAAAAGTGACGCAACTTGGCTGCCACCACTGATATTTCCATGAGACCATCCCGAACCATAGGTTGATTTTCCTTCCTAGGGTTAAGGTTTGAGTTACGCCTAGGGTAAGGGTCTATTAACCAGAAAGCCCTGAGTTCCAAGAACACAGCAGCTGCGAAGGACTAGCCAAGAAGAGCGCAAAAGTACCACAACATGCCTGCCTCCACAGCTTTTTCCTTGGGGACCTGCCTAATTCCTGGCTGATTTGCCTTTCTCGTCTTAGGGTTGGGGTTCGGCCTAGGGCTAGGATTTTTAAAATCAGGAAGCCCTGAGTTCCAGGCACACTGGAGCTGTGAAAGGCATCCAAAAGGGAGTGCAAAAGTGCCACAACATGGCTGCTTTCACGGCTTTTTCCTTGGCAAGAAGCCTAACACCAGGCTGATTTACCTTCCCAGGGTTACTGTTAGGCTTAGGCCTAGGGCTAGGATTTTTGAAACTAGGAAGCCCTTAGCTCCAGGCACACTGCAGCTGTTCAAGGCATCCCAAGGGGAGTACAAAAGTGCAACAACATGGCAGCTTTCACAGCTTTTTCCTTGGCACCATCCCTATACCTAGGCTGATTTATCTGCCTAGGGTTAGGGTTAGGGTTCAGCCTAGGGCTTGGATTTCTTTAACCAGGAAGCCCTGAGTTCCAGGCTTACTTCATCTGCCAAAGGCATCCCAAAGGGAGTGCAGAAGTGCCACAACATGGCTGCTTTCACGGCTTTTCCCTTAGGAAGAACCCTAATACCCGGCTGATTTACCTTCCTAGGGTTACTGTTAGGCTTAGGCCTAGGACTTTTAAAACCAGGAAGCCCTGGGCTCCAGGCACACTGCAGCTGCGAAAGGCATCCCAAGGGGAGCGCAAAAGTGACGCAACTTGGCTGCCACCACTGATATTTCCATGAGACCATCCCGAACCATAGGCTGATTTTCCTTCCTAGGGTTAAGGTTTGAGTTACGCCTAGGGTAAGGGCTCTATTAACCAGAAAGCCCTGAGTTCCAAGAACACAGCAGCTGCGAAGGACTAGCCAAGAAGAGCGCAAAAGTACCACAACATGCCTGCCTCCACAGCTTTTTCCTTGGGGACATGCCTAATTCCTGGCTGATTTGCCTTTCTCGTCTTAGGGTTGGGGTTCGGCCTAGGGCTAGGATTTTTAAAATCAGGAAGCCCTGAGTTCCAGGCACACTGGAGCTGTGAAAGGCATCCAAAAGGGAGTGCAAAAGTGCCACAACATGGCTGCTTTCACGGCTTTTTCCTTGGCAAGAAGCCTAACACCAGGCTGATTTACCTTCCCAGGGTTACTGTTAGGCTTAGGCCTAGGGCTAGGATTTTTAAAACTAGGAAGCCCTGGGCTCCAGGCACACTGCAGCTGTTCAAGGCATCCCAAGGGGAGTACAAAAGTGCAACAACATGGCAGCTTTCACAGCTTTTTCCTTGGCACCATCCCTATACCTAGGCTGATTTATCTGCCTAGGGTTAGGGTTAGGCTTCAGCCTAGGGCTTGGATTTCTTTAACCAGGAAGCCCTGAGTTCCAGGCTTACTTCATCTGCCAAAGGCATCCCAAAGGGAGTGCAGAAGTGCCACAACATGGCTGCTTTCACGGCTTTTCCCTTAGGAAGAACCCTAATACCCGGCTGATTTACCTTCCTAGGGTTACTGTTAGGCTTAGGCCTAGGACTTTTAAAACCAGGAAGCCCTGGGCTCCAGGCACACTGCAGCTGCGAAAGGCATCCCAAGGGGAGCGCAAAAGTGACGCAACTTGGCTGCCACCACTGATATTTCCATGAGACCATCCCGAACCATAGGTTGATTTTCCTTCCTAGGGTTAAGGTTTGAGTTACCCCTAGGGTAAGGGTCTATTAACCAGAAAGCCCTGAGTTCCAAGAACACAGCAGCTGCGAAGGACTAGCCAAGAAGAGCGCAAAAGTAGCACAACATGCCTGCCTCCACAGCTTTTTCCTTGGGGACCTGCCTAATTCCTGGCTGATTTGCCTTTCTCGTCTTAGGGTTGGGGTTCGGCCTAGGGCTAGGATTTTTAAAATCAGTAAGCCCTGAGTTCCAGGCACACTGGAGCTGTGAAAGGCATCCAAAAGGGAGTGCAAAAGTGCCACAACATGGCTGCTTTCACGGCTTTTTCCTTGGCAAGAAGCCTAACACCAGGCTGATTTACCTTCCCAGGGTTACTGTTAGGCTTAGGCCTAGGGCTAGGATTTTTGAAACTAGGAAGCCCTTAGCTCCAGGCACACTGCAGCTGTTCAAGGCATCCCAAGGGGAGTACAAAAGTGCAACAACATGGCAGCTTTCACAGCTTTTTCCTTGGCACCATCCCTATACCTAGGCTGATTTATCTGCCTAGGGTTAGGGTTAGGCTTCAGCCTAGGGCTTGGATTTCTTTAACCAGGAAGCCCTGAGTTCCAGGCTTACTTCATCTGCCAAAGGCATCCCAAAGGGAGTGCAGAAGTGCCACAACATGGCTGCTTTCACGGCTTTTCCCTTAGGAAGAACCCTAATACCCGGCTGATTTACCTTCCTAGGGTTACTGTTAGGCTTAGGCCTAGGACTTTTAAAACCAGGAAGCCCTGGGCTCCAGGCACACTGCAGCTGCGAAAGGCATCCCAAGGGGAGCGCAAAAGTGACGCAACTTGGCTGCCACCACTGATATTTCCATGAGACCATCCCGAACCATAGGTTGATTTTCCTTCCTAGGGTTAAGGTTTGAGTTACGCCTAGGGTAAGGGTCTATTAACCAGAAAGCCCTGAGTTCCAAGAACACAGCAGCTGCGAAGGACTAGCCAAGAAGAGCGCAAAAGGAGCACAACATGCCTGCCTCCACAGCTTTTTCCTTGGGGACATGCCTAATTCCTGGCTGATTTGCCTTTCTCGTCTTAGGGTTGGGGTTCGGCCTAGGGCTAGGATTTTTAAAATCAGGAAGCCCTGAGTTCCAGGCACACTGGAGCTGTGAAAGGCATCCAAAAGGGAGTGCAAAAGTGCCACAACATGGCTGCTTTCACGGCTTTTTCCTTGGCAAGAAGCCTAACACCAGGCTGATTTACCTTCCCAGGGTTACTGTTAGGCTTAGGCCTAGGGCTAGGATTTTTAAAACTAGGAAGCCCTGGGCTCCAGGCACACTGCAGCTGTTCAAGGCATCCCAAGGGGAGTACAAAAGTGCAACAACATGGCAGCTTTCACAGCTTTTTCCTTGGCACCATCCCTATACCTAGGCTGATTTATCTGCCTAGGGTTAGGGTTAGGCTTCAGCCTAGGGCTTGGATTTCTTTAACCAGGAAGCCCTGAGTTCCAGGCTTACTTCATCTGCCAAAGGCATCCCAAAGGGAGTGCAGAAGTGCCACAACATGGCTGCTTTCACGGCTTTTCCCTTAGGAAGAACCCTAATACCCGGCTGATTTACCTTCCTAGGGTTACTGTTAGGCTTAGGCCTAGGACTTTTAAAACCAGGAAGCCCTGGGCTCCAGGCACACTGCAGCTGCGAAAGGCATCCCAAGGGGAGCGCAAAAGTGACGCAACTTGGCTGCCACCACTGATATTTCCATGAGACCATCCCGAACCATAGGTTGATTTTCCTTCCTAGGGTTAAGGTTTGAGTTACGCCTAGGGTAAGGGTCTATTAACCAGAAAGCCCTGAGTTCCAAGAACACAGCAGCTGCGAAGGACTAGCCAAAAAGAGCGCAAAAGTACCACAACATGCCTGCCTCCACAGCTTTTTCCTTGGGGACCTGCCTAATTCCTGGCTGATTTGCCTTTCTCGTCTTAGGGTTGGGGTTCGGCCTAGGGCTAGGATTTTTAAAATCAGGAAGCCCTGAGTTCCAGGCACACTGGAGCTGTGAAAGGCATCCAAAAGGGAGTGCAAAAGTGCCACAACATGGCTGCTTTCACGGCTTTTTCCTTGGCAAGAAGCCTAACACCAGGCTGATTTACCTTCCCAGGGTTACTGTTAGGCTTAGGCCTAGGGCTAGGATTTTTGAAACTAGGAAGCCCTTAGCTCCAGGCACACTGCAGCTGTTCAAGGCATCCCAAGGGGAGTACAAAAGTGCAACAACATGGCAGCTTTCACAGCTTTTTCCTTGGCACCATCCCTATACCTAGGCTGATTTATCTGCCTAGGGTTAGGGTTAGGCTTCAGCCTAGGGCTTGGATTTCTTTAACCAGGAAGCCCTGAGTTCCAGGCTTACTTCATCTGCCAAAGGCATCCCAAAGGGAGTGCAGAAGTGCCACAACATGGCTGCTTTCACGGCTTTTCCCTTAGGAAGAACCCTAACACCCGGCTGATTTACCTTCCTAGGGTTACTGTTAGGCTTAGGCCTAGGACTTTTAAAACCAGGAAGCCCTGGGCTCCAGGCACACTGCAGCTGCGAAAGGCATCCCAAGGGGAGCGCAAAAGTGACGCAACTTGGCTGCCACCACTGATATTTCCATGAGACCATCCCGAACCATAGGCTGATTTTCCTTCCTAGGGTTAAGGTTTGAGTTACGCCTAGGGTAAGGGCTCTATTAACCAGAAAGCCCTGAGTTCCAAGAACACAGCAGCTGCGAAGGACTAGCCAAGAAGAGCGCAAAAGTACCACAACATGCCTGCCTCCACATCTTTTTCCTTGGGGACCTGCCTAATTCCTGGCTGATTTGTCTTTCTCGTCTTAGGGTTGGGGTTCGGCCTAGGGCTAGGATTTTTAAAATCAGGAAGCCCTGAGTTCCAGGCACACTGGAGCTGTGAAAGGCATCCAAAAGGGAGTGCAAAAGTGCCACAACATGGCTGCTTTCACGGCTTTTTCCTTGGCAAGAAGCCTAACACCAGGCTGATTTACCTTCCCAGGGTTACTGTTAGGCTTAGGCCTAGGGCTAGGATTTTTAAAACTAGGAAGCCCTTAGCTCCAGGCACACTGCAGCTGTTCAAGGCATCCCAAGGGGAGTACAAAAGTGCAACAACATGGCAGCTTTCACAGCTTTTTCCTTGGCACCATCCCTATACCTAGGCTGATTTATCTGCCTAGGGTTAGGGTTAGGCTTCAGCCTAGGGCTTGGATTTCTTTAACCAGGAAGCCCTGAGTTCCAGGCTTACTTCATCTGCCAAAGGCATCCCAAAGGGAGTGCAGAAGTGCCACAACATGGCTGCTTTCACGGCTTTTCCCTTAGGAAGAACCCTAATACCCGGCTGATTTACCTTCCTAGGGTTACTGTTAGGCTTAGGCCTAGGACTTTTAAAACCAGGAAGCCCTGGGCTCCAGGCACACTGCAGCTGCGAAAGGCATCCCAAGGGGAGCGCAAAAGTGACGCAACTTGGCTGCCACCACTGATATTTCCATGAGACCATCCCGAACCATAGGTTGATTTTCCTTCCTAGGGTTAAGGTTTGAGTTACGCCTAGGGTAAGGGCTCTATTAACCAGAAAGCCCTGAGTTCCAAGAACACAGCAGCTGCGAAGGACTAGCCAAGAAGAGCGCAAAGTACCACAACATGCCTGCCTCCACAGCTTTTTCCTTGGGGACATGCCTAATTCCTGGCTGATTTGCCTTTCTCGTCTTAGGGTTGGGGTTCGGCCTAGGGCTAGGATTTTTAAAATCAGGAAGCCCTGAGTTCCAGGCACACTGGAGCTGTGAAAGGCATCCAAAAGGGAGTGCAAAAGTGCCACAACATGGCTGCTTTCACGCCTTTTTCCTTGGCAAGAAGCCTAACACCAGGCTGATTTACCTTCCCAGGGTTACTGTTAGGCTTAGGCCTAGGGCTAGGATTTTTAAAACTAGGAAGCCCTTAGCTCCAGGCACACTGCAGCTGTTCAAGGCATCCCAAGGGGAGTACAAAAGTGCAACAACATGGCAGCTTTCACAGCTTTTTCCTTGGCACCATCCCTATACCTAGGCTGATTTATCTGCCTAGGGTTAGGGTTAGGCTTCAGCCTAGGGCTTGGATTTCTTTAACCAGGAAGCCCTGAGTTCCAGGCTTACTTCATCTGCCAAAGGCATCCCAAAGGGAGTGCAGAAGTGCCACAACATGGCTGCTTTCACGGCTTTTCCCTTAGGAAGAACCCTAATACCCGGCTGATTTACCTTCCTAGGGTTACTGTTAGGCTTAGGCCTAGGACTTTTAAAACCAGGAAGCCCTGGGCTCCAGGCACACTGCAGCTGCGAAAGGCATCCCAAGGGGAGCGCAAAAGTGACGCAACTTGGCTGCCATCACTGATATTTCCATGAGACCATCCCGAACCATAGGTTGATTTTCCTTCCTAGGGTTAAGGTTTGAGTTACGCCTAGGGTAAGGGCTCTATTAACCAGAAAGCCCTGAGTTCCAAGAACACAGCAGCTGCGAAGGACTAGCCAAGAAGAGCGCAAAAGTACCACAACATGCCTGCCTCCACAGCTTTTTCCTTGGGGACATGCCTAATTCCTGGCTGATTTGCCTTTCTCGTCTTAGGGTTGGGGTTCGGCCTAGGGCTAGGATTTTTAAAATCAGGAAGCCCTGAGTTCCAGGCACACTGGAGCTGTGAAAGGCATCCAAAAGGGAGTGCAAAAGTGCCACAACATGGCTGCTTTCACGGCTTTTTCCTTGGCAAGAAGCCTAACACCAGGCTGATTTACCTTCCCAGGGTTACTGTTAGGCTTAGGCCTAGGGCTAGGATTTTTAAAACTAGGAAGCCCTGGGCTCCAGGCACACTGCAGCTGTTCAAGGCATCCCAAGGGGAGTACAAAAGTGCAACAACATGGCAGCTTTCACAGCTTTTTCCTTGGCACCATCCCTATACCTAGGCTGATTTATCTGCCTAGGGTTAGGGTTAGGCTTCAGCCTAGGGCTTGGATTTCTTTAACCAGGAAGCCCTGAGTTCCAGGCTTACTTCATCTGCCAAAGGCATCCCAAAGGGAGTGCAGAAGTGCCACAACATGGCTGCTTTCACGGCTTTTCCCTTAGGAAGAACCCTAACACCCGGCTGATTTACCTTCCTAGGGTTACTGTTAGGCTTAGGCCTAGGACTTTTAAAACCAGGAAGCCCTGGGCTCCAGGCACACTGCAGCTGCGAAAGGCATCCCAAGGGGAGCGCAAAAGTGACGCAACTTGGCTGCCACCACTGATATTTCCATGAGACCATCCCGAACCATAGGCTGATTTTCCTTCCTAGGGTTAAGGTTTGAGTTACGCCTAGGGTAAGGGCTCTATTAACCAGAAAGCCCTGAGTTCCAAGAACACAGCAGCTGCGAAGGACTAGCCAAGAAGAGCGCAAAAGTACCACAACATGCCTGCCTCCACATCTTTTTCCTTGGGGACCTGCCTAATTCCTGGCTGATTTGTCTTTCTCGTCTTAGGGTTGGGGTTCGGCCTAGGGCTAGGATTTTTAAAATCAGGAAGCCCTGAGTTCCAGGCACACTGGAGCTGTGAAAGGCATCCAAAAGGGAGTGCAAAAGTGCCACAACATGGCTGCTTTCACGGCTTTTTCCTTGGCAAGAAGCCTAACACCAGGCTGATTTACCTTCCCAGGGTTACTGTTAGGCTTAGGCCTAGGGCTAGGATTTTTAAAACTAGGAAGCCCTTAGCTCCAGGCACACTGCAGCTGTTCAAGGCATCCCAAGGGGAGTACAAAAGTGCAACAACATGGCAGCTTTCACAGCTTTTTCCTTGGCACCATCCCTATACCTAGGCTGATTTATCTGCCTAGGGTTAGGGTTAGGCTTCAGCCTAGGGCTTGGATTTCTTTAACCAGGAAGCCCTGAGTTCCAGGCTTACTTCATCTGCCAAAGGCATCCCAAAGGGAGTGCAGAAGTGCCACAACATGGCTGCTTTCACGGCTTTTCCCTTAGGAAGAACCCTAATACCCGGCTGATTTACCTTCCTAGGGTTACTGTTAGGCTTAGGCCTAGGACTTTTAAAACCAGGAAGCCCTGGGCTCCAGGCACACTGCAGCTGCGAAAGGCATCCCAAGGGGAGCGCAAAAGTGACGCAACTTGGCTGCCACCACTGATATTTCCATGAGACCATCCCGAACCATAGGTTGATTTTCCTTCCTAGGGTTAAGGTTTGAGTTACGCCTAGGGTAAGGGCTCTATTAACCAGAAAGCCCTGAGTTCCAAGAACACAGCAGCTCTGAAGGACTAGCCAAGAAGAGCGCAAAGTACCACAACATGCCTGCCTCCACAGCTTTTTCCTTGGGGACATGCCTAATTCCTGGCTGATTTGCCTTTCTCGTCTTAGGGTTGGGGTTCGGCCTAGGGCTAGGATTTTTAAAATCAGGAAGCCCTGAGTTCCAGGCACACTGGAGCTGTGAAAGGCATCCAAAAGGGAGTGCAAAAGTGCCACAACATGGCTGCTTTCACGGCTTTTTCCTTGGCAAGAAGCCTAACACCAGGCTGATTTACCTTCCCAGGGTTACTGTTAGGCTTAGGCCTAGGGCTAGGATTTTTAAAACTAGGAAGCCCTTAGCTCCAGGCACACTGCAGCTGTTCAAGGCATCCCAAGGGGAGTACAAAAGTGCAACAACATGGCAGCTTTCACAGCTTTTTCCTTGGCACCATCCCTATACCTAGGCTGATTTATCTGCCTAGGGTTAGGGTTAGGGTTCAGCCTAGGGCTTGGATTTCTTTAACCAGGAAGCCCTGAGTTCCAGGCTTACTTCATCTGCCAAAGGCATCCCAAAGGGAGTGCAGAAGTGCCACAACATGGCTGCTTTCACGGCTTTTCCCTTAGGAAGAACCCTAATACCCGGCTGATTTACCTTCCTAGGGTTACTGTTAGGCTTAGGCCTAGGACTTTTAAAACCAGGAAGCCCTGGGCTCCAGGCACACTGCAGCTGCGAAAGGCATCCCAAGGGGAGCGCAAAAGTGACGCAACTTGGCTGCCATCACTGATATTTCCATGAGACCATCCCGAACCATAGGTTGATTTTCCTTCCTAGGGTTAAGGTTTGAGTTACGCCTAGGGTAAGGGCTCTATTAACCAGAAAGCCCTGAGTTCCAAGAACACAGCAGCTGCGAAGGACTAGCCAAGAAGAGCGCAAAAGTAGCACAACATGCCTGCCTCCACAGCTTTTTCCTTGGGGACATGCCTAATTCCTGGCTGATTTGCCTTTCTCGTCTTAGGGTTGGGGTTCGGCCTAGGGCTAGGATTTTTAAAATCAGGAAGCCCTGAGTTCCAGGCACACTGGAGCTGTGAAAGGCATCCAAAAGGGAGTGCAAAAGTGCCACAACATGGCTGCTTTCACGGCTTTTTCCTTGGCAAGAAGCCTAACACCAGGCTGATTTACCTTCCCAGGGTTACTGTTAGGCTTAGGCCTAGGGCTAGGATTTTTAAAACTAGGAAGCCCTGGGCTCCAGGCACACTGCAGCTGTTCAAGGCATCCCAAGGGGAGTACAAAAGTGCAACAACATGGCAGCTTTCACAGCTTTTTCCTTGGCACCATCCCTATACCTAGGCTGATTTATCTGCCTAGGGTTAGGGTTAGGCTTCAGCCTAGGGCTTGGATTTCTTTAACCAGGAAGCCCTGAGTTCCAGGCTTACTTCATCTGCCAAAGGCATCCCAAAGGGAGTGCAGAAGTGCCACAACATGCCTGCTTTCACGGCTTTTCCCTTAGGAAGAACCCTAATACCCGGCTGATTTACCTTCCTAGGGTTACTGTTAGGCTTAGGCCTAGGACTTTTAAAACCAGGAAGCCCTGGGCTCCAGGCACACTGCAGCTGCGAAAGGCATCCCAAGGGGAGCGCAAAAGTGACGCAACTTGGCTGCCACCACTGATATTTCCATGAGACCATCCCGAACCATAGGTTGATTTTCCTTCCTAGGGTTAAGGTTTGAGTTACGCCTAGGGTAAGGGTCTATTAACCAGAAAGCCCTGAGTTCCAAGAACACAGCAGCTGCGAAGGACTAGCCAAGAAGAGCGCAAAAGTAGCACAACATGCCTGCCTCCACAGCTTTTTCCTTGGGGACATGCCTAATTCCTGGCTGATTTGCCTTTCTCGTCTTAGGGTTGGGGTTCGGCCTAGGGCTAGGATTTTTAAAATCAGGAAGCCCTGAGTTCCAGGCACACTGGAGCTGTGAAAGGCATCCAAAAGGGAGTGCAAAAGTGCCACAACATGGCTGCTTTCACGCCTTTTTCCTTGGCAAGAAGCCTAACACCAGGCTGATTTACCTTCCCAGGGTTACTGTTAGGCTTAGGCCTAGGGCTAGGATTTTTAAAACTAGGAAGCCCTTAGCTCCAGGCACACTGCAGCTGTTCAAGGCATCCCAAGGGGAGTACAAAAGTGCAACAACATGGCAGCTTTCACAGCTTTTTCCTTGGCACCATCCCTATACCTAGGCTGATTTATCTGCCTAGGGTTAGGGTTAGGGTTCAGCCTAGGGCTTGGATTTCTTTAACCAGGAAGCCCTGAGTTCCAGGCTTACTTCATCTGCCAAAGGCATCCCAAAGGGAGTGCAGAAGTGCCACAACATGGCTGCTTTCACGGCTTTTCCCTTAGGAAGAACCCTAATACCCGGCTGATTTACCTTCCTAGGGTTACTGTTAGGCTTAGGCCTAGGACTTTTAAAACCAGGAAGCCCTGGGCTCCAGGCACACTGCAGCTGCGAAAGGCATCCCAAGGGGAGCGCAAAAGTGACGCAACTTGGCTGCCACCACTGATATTTCCATGAGACCATCCCGAACCATAGGTTGATTTTCCTTCCTAGGGTTAAGGTTTGAGTTACGCCTAGGGTAAGGGCTCTATTAACCAGAAAGCCCTGAGTTCCAAGAACACAGCAGCTGCGAAGGACTAGCCAAGAAGAGCGCAAAAGTACCACAACATGCCTGCCTCCACAGCTTTTTCCTTGGGGACATGCCTAATTCCTGGCTGATTTGCCTTTCTCGTCTTAGGGTTGGGGTTCGGCCTAGGGCTAGGATTTTTAAAATCAGGAAGCCCTGAGTTCCAGGCACACTGGAGCTGTGAAAGGCATCCAAAAGGGAGTGCAAAAGTGCCACAACATGGCTGCTTTCACGGCTTTTTCCTTGGCAAGAAGCCTAACACCAGGCTGATTTACCTTCCCAGGGTTACTGTTAGGCTTAGGCCTAGGGCTAGGATTTTTAAAACTAGGAAGCCCTTAGCTCCAGGCACACTGCAGCTGTTCAAGGCATCCCAAGGGGAGTACAAAAGTGCAACAACATGGCAGCTTTCACAGCTTTTTCCTTGGCACCATCCCTATACCTAGGCTGATTTATCTGCCTAGGGTTAGGGTTAGGCTTCAGCCTAGGGCTTGGATTTCTTTAACCAGGAAGCCCTGAGTTCCAGGCTTACTTCATCTGCCAAAGGCATCCCAAAGGGAGTGCAGAAGTGCCACAACATGGCTGCTTTCACGGCTTTTCCCTTAGGAAGAACCCTAATACCCGGCTGATTTACCTTCCTAGGGTTACTGTTAGGCTTAGGCCTAGGACTTTTAAAACCAGGAAGCCCTGGGCTCCAGGCACACTGCAGCTGCGAAAGGCATCCCAAGGGGAGCGCAAAAGTGACGCAACTTGGCTGCCACCACTGATATTTCCATGAGACCATCCCGAACCATAGGTTGATTTTCCTTCCTAGGGTTAAGGTTTGAGTTACGCCTAGGGTAAGGGCTCTATTAACCAGAAAGCCCTGAGTTCCAAGAACACAGCAGCTGCGAAGGACTAGCCAAGAAGAGCGCAAAAGTAGCACAACATGCCTGCCTCCACAGCTTTTTCCTTGGGGACATGCCTAATTCCTGGCTGATTTGCCTTTCTCGTCTTAGGGTTGGGGTTCGGCCTAGGGCTAGGATTTTTAAAATCAGGAAGCCCTGAGTTCCAGGCACACTGGAGCTGTGAAAGGCATCCAAAAGGGAGTGCAAAAGTGCCACAACATGGCTGCTTTCACGGCTTTTTCCTTGGCAAGAAGCCTAACACCAGGCTGATTTACCTTCCCAGGGTTACTGTTAGGCTTAGGCCTAGGGCTAGGATTTTTAAAACTAGGAAGCCCTGGGCTCCAGGCACACTGCAGCTGTTCAAGGCATCCCAAGGGGAGTACAAAAGTGCAACAACATGGCAGCTTTCACAGCTTTTTCCTTGGCACCATCCCTATACCTAGGCTGATTTATCTGCCTAGGGTTAGGGTTAGGCTTCAGCCTAGGGCTTGGATTTCTTTAACCAGGAAGCCCTGAGTTCCAGGCTTACTTCATCTGCCAAAGGCATCCCAAAGGGAGTGCAGAAGTGCCACAACATGGCTGCTTTCACGGCTTTTCCCTTAGGAAGAACCCTAATACCCGGCTGATTTACCTTCCTAGGGTTACTGTTAGGCTTAGGCCTAGGACTTTTAAAACCAGGAAGCCCTGGGCTCCAGGCACACTGCAGCTGCGAAAGGCATCCCAAGGGGAGCGCAAAAGTGACGCAACTTGGCTGCCACCACTGATATTTCCATGAGACCATCCCGAACCATAGGTTGATTTTCCTTCCTAGGGTTAAGGTTTGAGTTACGCCTAGGGTAAGGGCTCTATTAACCAGAAAGCCCTGAGTTCCAAGAACACAGCAGCTGCGAAGGACTAGCCAAGAAGAGCGCAAAAGTACCACAACATGCCTGCCTCCACAGCTTTTTCCTTGGGGACATGCCTAATTCCTGGCTGATTTGCCTTTCTCGTCTTAGGGTTGGGGTTCGGCCTAGGGCTAGGATTTTTAAAATCAGGAAGCCCTGAGTTCCAGGCACACTGGAGCTGTGAAAGGCATCCAAAAGGGAGTGCAAAAGTGCCACAACATGGCTGCTTTCACGGCTTTTTCCTTGGCAAGAAGCCTAACACCAGGCTGATTTACCTTCCCAGGGTTACTGTTAGGCTTAGGCCTAGGGCTAGGATTTTTAAAACTAGGAAGCCCTTAGCTCCAGGCACACTGCAGCTGTTCAAGGCATCCCAAGGGGAGTACAAAAGTGCAACAACATGGCAGCTTTCACAGCTTTTTCCTTGGCACCATCCCTATACCTAGGCTGATTTATCTGCCTAGGGTTAGGGTTAGGGTTCAGCCTAGGGCTTGGATTTCTTTAACCAGGAAGCCCTGAGTTCCAGGCTTACTTCATCTGCCAAAGGCATCCCAAAGGGAGTGCAGAAGTGCCACAACATGGCTGCTTTCACGGCTTTTCCCTTAGGAAGAACCCTAATACCCGGCTGATTTACCTTCCTAGGGTTACTGTTAGGCTTAGGCCTAGGACTTTTAAAACCAGGAAGCCCTGGGCTCCAGGCACACTGCAGCTGCGAAAGGCATCCCAAGGGGAGCGCAAAAGTGACGCAACTTGGCTGCCACCACTGATATTTCCATGAGACCATCCCGAACCATAGGTTGATTTTCCTTCCTAGGGTTAAGGTTTGAGTTACGCCTAGGGTAAGGGCTCTATTAACCAGAAAGCCCTGAGTTCCAAGAACACAGCAGCTGCGAAGGACTAGCCAAGAAGAGCGCAAAAGTACCACAACATGCCTGCCTCCACAGCTTTTTCCTTGGGGACCTGCCTAATTCCTGGCTGATTTGCCTTTCTCGTCTTAGGGTTGGGGTTCGGCCCAGGGCTAGGATTTTTAAAATCAGGAAGCCCTGAGTTCCAGGCACACTGGAGCTGTGAAAGGCATCCAAAAGGGAGTGCAAAAGTGGCACAACATGGCTGCTTTCACGGCTTTTTCCTTGGCAAGAAGCCTAACACCAGGCTGATTTACCTTCCCAGGGTTACTGTTAGGCTTAGGCCTAGGGCTAGGATTTTTAAAACTAGGAAGCCCTTAGCTCCAGGCACACTGCAGCTGTTCAAGGCATCCCAAGGGGAGTACAAAAGTGCAACAACATGGCAGCTTTCACAGCTTTTTCCTTGGCACCATCCCTATACCTAGGCTGATTTATCTGCCTAGGGTTAGGGTTAGGCTTCAGCCTAGGGCTTGGATTTCTTTAACCAGGAAGCCCTGAGTTCCAGGCTTACTTCATCTGCCAAAGGCATCCCAAAGGGAGTGCAGAAGTGCCACAACATGGCTGCTTTCACGGCTTTTCCCTTAGGAAGAACCCTAATACCCGGCTGATTTACCTTCCTAGGGTTACTGTTAGGCTTAGGCCTAGGACTTTTAAAACCAGGAAGCCCTGGGCTCCAGGCACACTGCAGCTGCGAAAGGCATCCCAAGGGGAGCGCAAAAGTGACGCAACTTGGCTGCCACCACTGATATTTCCATGAGACCATCCCGAACCATAGGTTGATTTTCCTTCCTAGGGTTAAGGTTTGAGTTACGCCTAGGGTAAGGGTCTATTAACCAGAAAGCCCTGAGTTCCAAGAACACAGCAGCTGCGAAGGACTAGCCAAGAAGAGCGCAAAAGTACCACAACATGCCTGCCTCCACAGCTTTTTCCTTGGGGACCTGCCTAATTCCTGGCTGATTTGCCTTTCTCGTCTTAGGGTTGGGGTTCGGCCTAGGGCTAGGATTTTTAAAATCAGGAAGCCCTGAGTTCCAGGCACACTGGAGCTGTGAAAGGCATCCAAAAGGGAGTGCAAAAGTGCCACAACATGGCTGCTTTCACGGCTTTTTCCTTGGCAAGAAGCCTAACACCAGGCTGATTTACCTTCCCAGGGTTACTGTTAGGCTTAGGCCTAGGGCTAGGATTTTTAAAACTAGGAAGCCCTTAGCTCCAGGCACACTGCAGCTGTTCAAGGCATCCCAAGGGGAGTACAAAAGTGCAACAACATGGCAGCTTTCACAGCTTTTTCCTTGGCACCATCCCTATACCTAGGCTGATTTATCTGCCTAGGGTTAGGGTTAGGCTTCAGCCTAGGGCTTGGATTTCTTTAACCAGGAAGCCCTGAGTTCCAGGCTTACTTCATCTGCCAAAGGCATCCCAAAGGGAGTGCAGAAGTGCCACAACATGGCTGCTTTCACGGCTTTTCCCTTAGGAAGAACCCTAATACCCGGCTGATTTACCTTCCTAGGGTTACTGTTAGGCTTAGGCCTAGGACTTTTAAAACCAGGAAGCCCTGGGCTCCAGGCACACTGCAGCTGCGAAAGGCATCCCAAGGGGAGCGCAAAAGTGACGCAACTTGGCTGCCACCACTGATATTTCCATGAGAGCATCCCGAACCATAGGCTGATTTTCCTTCCTAGGGTTAAGGTTTGAGTTACGCCTAGGGTAAGGGCTCTATTAACCAGAAAGCCCTGAGTTCCAAGAACACAGCAGCTGCGAAGGACTAGCCAAGAAGAGCGCAAAAGTACCACAACATGCCTGCCTCCACAGCTTTTTCCTTGGGGACATGCCTAATTCCTGGCTGATTTGCCTTTCTCGTCTTAGGGTTGGGGTTCGGCCTAGGGCTAGGATTTTTAAAATCAGGAAGCCCTGAGTTCCAGGCACACTGGAGCTGTGAAAGGCATCCAAAAGGGAGTGCAAAAGTGCCACAACATGGCTGCTTTCACGGCTTTTTCCTTGGCAAGAAGCCTAACACCAGGCTGATTTACCTTCCCAGGGTTACTGTTAGGCTTAGGCCTAGGGCTAGGATTTTTGAAACTAGGAAGCCCTTAGCTCCAGGCACACTGCAGCTGTTCAAGGCATCCCAAGGGGAGTACAAAAGTGCAACAACATGGCAGCTTTCACAGCTTTTTCCTTGGCACCATCCCTATACCTAGGCTGATTTATCTGCCTAGGGTTAGGGTTAGGCTTCAGCCTAGGGCTTGGATTTCTTGAACCAGGAAGCCCTGAGTTCCAGGCTTACTTCATCTGCCAAAGGCATCCCAAAGGGAGTGCAGAAGTGCCACAACATGGCTGCTTTCACGGCTTTTCCCTTAGGAAGAACCCTAATACCCGGCTGATTTACCTTCCTAGGGTTACTGTTAGGCTTAGGCCTAGGACTTTTAAAACCAGGAAGCCCTGGGCTCCAGGCACACTGCAGCTGCGAAAGGCATCCCAAGGGGAGCGCAAAAGTGACGCAACTTGGCTGCCACCACTGATATTTCCATGAGACCATCCCGAACCATAGGTTGATTTTCCTTCCTAGGGTTAAGGTTTGAGTTACGCCTAGGGTAAGGGTCTATTAACCAGAAAGCCCTGAGTTCCAAGAACACAGCAGCTGAGAAGGACTAGCCAAGAAGAGTGCAAAAGTACCACAACATGCCTGCCTCCACAGCTTTTTCCTTGGGGACATGCCTAATTCCTGGCTGATTTGCCTTTCTCGTCTTAGGGTTGGGGTTCGGCCTAGGGCTAGGATTTTTAAAATCAGGAAGCCCTGAGTTCCAGGCACACTGGAGCTGTGAAAGGCATCCAAAAGGGAGTGCAAAAGTGCCACAACATGGCTGCTTTCACGGCTTTTTCCTTGGCAAGAAGCCTAACACCAGGCTGATTTACCTTCCCAGGGTTACTGTTAGGCTTAGGCCTAGGGCTAGGATTTTTAAAACTAGGAAGCCCTGGGCTCCAGGCACACTGCAGCTGTTCAAGGCATCCCAAGGGGAGTACAAAAGTGCAACAACATGGCAGCTTTCACAGCTTTTTCCTTGGCACCATCCCTATACCTAGGCTGATTTATCTGCCTAGGGTTAGGGTTAGGCTTCAGCCTAGGGCTTGGATTTCTTTAACCAGGAAGCCCTGAGTTCCAGGCTTACTTCATCTGCCAAAGGCATCCCAAAGGGAGTGCAGAAGTGCCACAACATGGCTGCTTTCACGGCTTTTCCCTTAGGAAGAACCCTAATACCCGGCTGATTTACCTTCCTAGGGTTACTGTTAGGCTTAGGCCTAGGACTTTTAAAACCAGGAAGCCCTGGGCTCCAGGCACACTGCAGCTGCGAAAGGCATCCCAAGGGGAGCGCAAAAGTGACGCAACTTGGCTGCCACCACTGATATTTCCATGAGACCATCCCGAACCATAGGCTGATTTTCCTTCCTAGGGTTAAGGTTTGAGTTACGCCTAGGGTAAGGGCTCTATTAACCAGAAAGCCCTGAGTTCCAAGAACACAGCAGCTGCGAAGGACTAGCCAAGAAGAGCGCAAAAGTACCACAACATGCCTGCCTCCACAGCTTTTTCCTTGGGGACATGCCTAATTCCTGGCTGATTTGCCTTTCTCGTCTTAGGGTTGGGATTCGGCCTAGGGCTAGGATTTTTAAAATCAGGAAGCCCTGAGTTCCAGGCACACTGGAGCTGTGAAAGGCATCCAAAAGGGAGTGCAAAAGTGCCACAACATGGCTGCTTTCACGGCTTTTTCCTTGGCAAGAAGCCTAACACCAGGCTGATTTACCTTCCCAGGGTTACTGTTAGGCTTAGGCCTAGGGCTAGGATTTTTAAAACTGGAAGCCCTTAGCTCCAGGCACACTGCAGCTGTTCAAGGCATCCCAAGGGGAGTACAAAAGTGCAACAACATGGCAGCTTTCACAGCTTTTTCCTTGGCACCATCCCTATACCTAGGCTGATTTATCTGCCTAGGGTTAGGGTTAGGGTTCAGCCTAGGGCTTGGATTTCTTTAACCAGGAAGCCCTGAGTTCCAGGCTTACTTCATCTGCCAAAGGCATCCCAAAGGGAGTGCAGAAGTGCCACAACATGGCTGCTTTCACGGCTTTTCCCTTAGGAAGAACCCTAATACCCGGCTGATTTACCTTCCTAGGGTTACTGTTAGGCTTAGGCCTAGGACTTTTAAAACCAGGAAGCCCTGGGCTCCAGGCACACTGCAGCTGCGAAAGGCATCCCAAGGGGAGCGCAAAAGTGACGCAACTTGGCTGCCACCACTGATATTTCCATGAGACCATCCCGAACCATAGGCTGATTTTCCTTCCTAGGGTTAAGGTTTGAGTTACGCCTAGGGTAAGGGCTCTATTAACCAGAAAGCCCTGAGTTCCAAGAACACAGCAGCTGCGAAGGACTAGCCAAGAAGAGCGCAAAAGTACCACAACATGCCTGCCTCCACAGCTTTTTCCTTGGGGACATGCCTAATTCCTGGCTGATTTGCCTTTCTCGTCTTAGGGTTGGGATTCGGCCTAGGGCTAGGATTTTTAAAATCAGGAAGCCCTGAGTTCCAGGCACACTGGAGCTGTGAAAGGCATCCAAAAGGGAGTGCAAAAGTGCCACAACATGGCTGCTTTCACGGCTTTTTCCTTGGCAAGAAGCCTAACACCAGGCTGATTTACCTTCCCAGGGTTACTGTTAGGCTTAGGCCTAGGGCTAGGATTTTTAAAACTAGGAAGCCCTTAGCTCCAGGCACACTGCAGCTGTTCAAGGCATCCCAAGGGGAGTACAAAAGTGCAACAACATGGCAGCTTTCACAGCTTTTTCCTTGGCACCATCCCTATACCTAGGCTGATTTATCTGCCTAGGGTTAGGGTTAGGCTTCAGCCTAGGGCTTGGATTTCTTTAACCAGGAAGCCCTGAGTTCCAGGCTTACTTCATCTGCCAAAGGCATCCCAAAGGGAGTGCAGAAGTGCCACAACATGGCTGCTTTCACGGCTTTTCCCTTAGGAAGAACCCTAATACCCGGCTGATTTACCTTCCTAGGGTTACTGTTAGGCTTAGGCCTAGGACTTTTAAAACCAGGAAGCCCTGGGCTCCAGGCACACTGCAGCTGCGAAAGGCATCCCAAGGGGAGCGCAAAAGTGACGCAACTTGGCTGCCACCACTGATATTTCCATGAGACCATCCCGAACCATAGGTTGATTTTCCTTCCTAGGGTTAAGGTTTGAGTTACGCCTAGGGTAAGGGTCTATTAACCAGAAAGCCCTGAGTTCCAAGAACACAGCAGCTGCGAAGGACTAGCCAAGAAGAGCGCAAAAGTACCACAACATGCCTGCCTCCACAGCTTTTTCCTTGGGGACCTGCCTAATTCCTGGCTGATTTGCCTTTCTCGTCTTAGGGTTGGGGTTCGGCCTAGGGCTAGGATTTTTAAAATCAGGAAGCCCTGAGTTCCAGGCACACTGGAGCTGTGAAAGGCATCCAAAAGGGAGTGCAAAAGTGCCACAACATGGCTGCTTTCACGGCTTTTTCCTTGGCAAGAAGCCTAACACCAGGCTGATTTACCTTCCCAGGGTTACTGTTAGGCTTAGGCCTAGGGCTAGGATTTTTGAAACTAGGAAGCCCTTAGCTCCAGGCACACTGCAGCTGTTCAAGGCATCCCAAGGGGAGTACAAAAGTGCAACAACATGGCAGCTTTCACAGCTTTTTCCTTGGCACCATCCCTATACCTAGGCTGATTTATCTGCCTAGGGTTAGGGTTAGGCTTCAGCCTAGGGCTTGGATTTCTTTAACCAGGAAGCCCTGAGTTCCAGGCTTACTTCATCTGCCAAAGGCATCCCAAAGGGAGTGCAGAAGTGCCACAACATGGCTGCTTTCACGGCTTTTCCCTTAGGAAGAACCCTAACACCCGGCTGATTTACCTTCCTAGGGTTACTGTTAGGCTTAGGCCTAGGACTTTTAAAACCAGGAAGCCCTGGGCTCCAGGCACACTGCAGCTGCAAAAGGCATCCCAAGGGGAGCGCAAAAGTGACGCAACTTGGCTGCCACCACTGATATTTCCATGAGACCATCCCGAACCATAGGTTGATTTTCCTTCCTAGGGTTAAGGTTTGAGTTACGCCTAGGGTAAGGGTCTATTAACCAGAAAGCCCTGAGTTCCAAGAACACAGCAGCTGCGAAGGACTAGCCAAGAAGAGCGCAAAAGTAGCACAACATGCCTGCCTCCACAGCTTTTTCCTTGGGGACATGCCTAATTCCTGGCTGATTTGCCTTTCTCGTCTTAGGGTTGGGGTTCGGCCTAGGGCTAGGATTTTTAAAATCAGGAAGCCCTGAGTTCCAGGCACACTGGAGCTGTGAAAGGCATCCAAAAGGGAGTGCAAAAGTGCCACAACATGGCTGCTTTCACGGCTTTTTCCTTGGCAAGAAGCCTAACACCAGGCTGATTTACCTTCCCAGGGTTACTGTTAGGCTTAGGCCTAGGGCTAGGATTTTTAAAACTAGGAAGCCCTGGGCTCCAGGCACACTGCAGCTGTTCAAGGCATCCCAAGGGGAGTACAAAAGTGCAACAACATGGCAGCTTTCACAGCTTTTTCCTTGGCACCATCCCTATACCTAGGCTGATTTATCTGCCTAGGGTTAGGGTTAGGGTTCAGCCTAGGGCTTGGATTTCTTTAACCAGGAAGCCCTGAGTTCCAGGCTTACTTCATCTGCCAAAGGCATCCCAAAGGGAGTGCAGAAGTGCCACAACATGGCTGCTTTCACGGCTTTTCCCTTAGGAAGAACCCTAATACCCGGCTGATTTACCTTCCTAGGGTTACTGTTAGGCTTAGGCCTAGGACTTTTAAAACCAGGAAGCCCTGGGCTCCAGGCACACTGCAGCTGCGAAAGGCATCCCAAGGGGAGCGCAAAAGTGACGCAACTTGGCTGCCACCACTGATATTTCTATGAGACCATCCCGAACCGTAGGCTGATTTTCCTTCCTAGGGTTAATGTTTGAGTTACGCCTAGGGTAAGGGCTCTATTAACCAGAAAGCCCTGAGTTCCAAGAACACAGCAGCTGCGAAGGACTAGCCAAGAAGAGCGCAAAAGTACCACAACATGCCTGCCTCCACAGCTTTTTCCTTGGGGACATGCCTAATTCCTGGCTGATTTGCCTTTCTCGTCTTAGGGTTGGGGTTCGGCCTAGGGCTAGGATTTTTAAAATCAGGAAGCCCTGAGTTCCAGGCACACTGGAGCTGTGAAAGGCATCCAAAAGGGAGTGCAAAAGTGCCACAACATGGCTGCTTTCACGGCTTTTTCCTTGGCAAGAAGCCTAACACCAGGCTGATTTACCTTCCCAGGGTTACTGTTAGGCTTAGGCCTAGGGCTAGGATTTTTAAAACTAGGAAGCCCTTAGCTCCAGGCACACTGCAGCTGTTCAAGGCATCCCAAGGGGAGTACAAAAGTGCAACAACATGGCAGCTTTCACAGCTTTTTCCTTGGCACCATCCCTATACCTAGGCTGATTTATCTGCCTAGGGTTAGGCTTAGGGTTCAGCCTAGGGCTTGGATTTCTTTAACCAGGAAGCCCTGAGTTCCAGGCTTACTTCATCTGCCAAAGGCATCCCAAAGGGAGTGCAGAAGTGCCACAACATGGCTGCTTTCACGGCTTTTCCCTTAGGAAGAACCCTAATACCCGGCTGATTTACCTTCCTAGGGTTACTGTTAGGCTTAGGCCTAGGACTTTTAAAACCAGGAAGCCCTGGGCTCCAGGCACACTGCAGCTGCGAAAGGCATCCCAAGGGGAGCGCAAAAGTGACGCAACTTGGCTGCCACCACTGATATTTCCATGAGACCATCCCGAACCATAGGTTGATTTTCCTTCCTAGGGTTAAGGTTTGAGTTACGCCTAGGGTAAGGGTCTATTAACCAGAAAGCCCTGAGTTCCAAGAACACAGCAGCTGCGAAGGACTAGCCAAGAAGAGCGCAAAAGTACCACAACATGCCTGCCTCCACAGCTTTTTCCTTGGGGACCTGCCTAATTCCTGGCTGATTTGCCTTTCTCGTCTTAGGGTTGGGGTTCGGCCTAGGGCTAGGATTTTTAAAATCAGGAAGCCCTGAGTTCCAGGCACACTGGAGCTGTGAAAGGCATCCAAAAGGGAGTGCAAAAGTGCCACAACATGGCTGCTTTCACGGCTTTTTCCTTGGCAAGAAGCCTAACACCAGGCTGATTTACCTTCCCAGGGTTACTGTTAGGCTTAGGCCTAGGGCTAGGATTTTTGAAACTAGGAAGCCCTTAGCTCCAGGCACACTGCAGCTGTTCAAGGCATCCCAAGGGGAGTACAAAAGTGCAACAACATGGCAGCTTTCACAGCTTTTTCCTTGGCACCATCCCTATACCTAGGCTGATTTATCTGCCTAGGGTTAGGGTTAGGCTTCAGCCTAGGGCTTGGATTTCTTTAACCAGGAAGCCCTGAGTTCCAGGCTTACTTCATCTGCCAAAGGCATCCCAAAGGGAGTGCAGAAGTGCCACAACATGGCTGCTTTCACGGCTTTTCCCTTAGGAAGAACCCTAATACCCGGCTGATTTACCTTCCTAGGGTTACTGTTAGGCTTAGGCCTAGGACTTTTAAAACCAGGAAGCCCTGGGCTCCAGGCACACTGCAGCTGCGAAAGGCATCCCAAGGGGAGCGCAAAAGTGACGCAACTTGGCTGCCACCACTGATATTTCCATGAGACCATCCCGAACCATAGGCTGATTTTCCTTCCTAGGGTTAAGGTTTGAGTTACGCCTAGGGTAAGGGCTCTATTAACCAGAAAGCCCTGAGTTCCAAGAACACAGCAGCTGCGAAGGACTAGCCAAGAAGAGCGCAAAAGTACCACAACATGCCTGCCTCCACAGCTTTTTCCTTGGGGACATGCCTAATTCCTGGCTGATTTGCCTTTCTCGTCTTAGGGTTGGAATTCGGCCTAGGGCTAGGATTTTTAAAATCAGGAAGCCCTGAGTTCCAGGCACACTGGAGCTGTGAAAGGCATCCAAAAGGGAGTGCAAAAGTGCCACAACATGGCTGCTTTCACGGCTTTTTCCTTGGCAAGAAGCCTAACACCAGGCTGATTTACCTTCCCAGGGTTACTGTTAGGCTTAGGCCTAGGGCTAGGATTTTTAAAACTAGGAAGCCCTTAGCTCCAGGCACACTGCAGCTGTTCAAGGCATCCCAAGGGGAGTACAAAAGTGCAACAACATGGCAGCTTTCACAGCTTTTTCCTTGGCACCATCCCTATACCTAGGCTGATTTATCTGCCTAGGGTTAGGGTTAGGGTTCAGCCTAGGGCTTGGATTTCTTTAACCAGGAAGCCCTGAGTTCCAGGCTTACTTCATCTGCCAAAGGCATCCCAAAGGGAGTGCAGAAGTGCCACAACATGGCTGCTTTCACGGCTTTTCCCTTAGGAAGAACCCTAATACCCGGCTGATTTACCTTCCTAGGGTTACTGTTAGGCTTAGGCCTAGGACTTTTAAAACCAGGAAGCCCTGGGCTCCAGGCACACTGCAGCTGCGAAAGGCATCCCAAGGGGAGCGCAAAAGTGACGCAACTTGGCTGCCACCACTGATATTTCCATGAGACCATCCCGAACCATAGGTTGATTTTCCTTCCTAGGGTTAAGGTTTGAGTTACGCCTAGGGTAAGGGTCTATTAACCAGAAAGCCCTGAGTTCCAAGAACACAGCAGCTGCGAAGGACTAGCCAAGAAGAGCGCAAAAGTACCACAACATGCCTGCCTCCACAGCTTTTTCCTTGGGGACCTGCCTAATTCCTGGCTGATTTGCCTTTCTCGTCTTAGGGTTGGGGTTCGGCCTAGGGCTAGGATTTTTAAAATCAGGAAGCCCTGAGTTCCAGGCACACTGGAGCTGTGAAAGGCATCCAAAAGGGAGTGCAAAAGTGCCACAACATGGCTGCTTTCACGGCTTTTTCCTTGGCAAGAAGCCTAACACCAGGCTGATTTACCTTCCCAGGGTTACTGTTAGGCTTAGGCCTAGGGCTAGGATTTTTGAAACTAGGAAGCCCTTAGCTCCAGGCACACTGCAGCTGTTCAAGGCATCCCAAGGGGAGTACAAAAGTGCAACAACATGGCAGCTTTCACAGCTTTTTCCTTGGCACCATCCCTATACCTAGGCTGATTTATCTGCCTAGGGTTAGGGTTAGGCTTCAGCCTAGGGCTTGGATTTCTTTAACCAGGAAGCCCTGAGTTCCAGGCTTACTTCATCTGCCAAAGGCATCCCAAAGGGAGTGCAGAAGTGCCACAACATGGCTGCTTTCACGGCTTTTCCCTTAGGAAGAACCCTAATACCCGGCTGATTTACCTTCCTAGGGTTACTGTTAGGCTTAGGCCTAGGACTTTTAAAACCAGGAAGCCCTGGGCTCCAGGCACACTGCAGCTGCGAAAGGCATCCCAAGGGGAGCGCAAAAGTGACGCAACTTGGCTGCCACCACTGATATTTCCATGAGACCATCCCGAACCATAGGTTGATTTTCCTTCCTAGGGTTAAGGTTTGAGTTACGCCTAGGGTAAGGGCTCTATTAACCAGAAAGCCCTGAGTTCCAAGAACACAGCAGCTGCGAAGGACTAGCCAAGAAGAGCGCAAAAGTACCACAACATGCCTGCCTCCACATCTTTTTCCTTGGGGACCTGCCTAATTCCTGGCTGATTTGTCTTTCTCGTCTTAGGGTTGGGGTTCGGCCTAGGGCTAGGATTTTTAAAATCAGGAAGCCCTGAGTTCCAGGCACACTGGAGTTTTGAAAGGCATCCAAAAGGGAGTGCAAAAGTGCCACAACATGGCTGCTTTCACGGCTTTTTCCTTGGCAAGAAGCCTAACACCAGGCTGATTTACCTTCCCAGGGTTACTGTTAGGCTTAGGCCTAGGGCTAGGATTTTTAAAACTAGGAAGCCCTTAGCTCCAGGCACACTGCAGCTGTTCAAGGCATCCCAAGGGGAGTACAAAAGTGCAACAACATGGCAGCTTTCACAGCTTTTTCCTTGGCACCATCCCTATACCTAGGCTGATTTATCTGCCTAGGGTTGGGGTTAGGGTTCAGCCTAGGGCTTGGATTTCTTTAACCAGGAAGCCCTGAGTTCCAGGCTTACTTCATCTGCCAAAGGCATCCCAAAGGGAGTGCAGAAGTGCCACAACATGGCTGCTTTCACGGCTTTTCCCTTAGGAAGAACCCTAATACCCGGCTGATTTACCTTCCTAGGGTTACTGTTAGGCTTAGGCCTAGGACTTTTAAAACCAGGAAGCCCTGGGCTCCAGGCACACTGCAGCTGCGAAAGGCATCCCAAGGGGAGCGCAAAAGTGACGCAACTTGGCTGCCACCACTGATATTTCCATGAGACCATCCCGAACCATAGGCTGATTTTCCTTCCTAGGGTTAAGGTTTGAGTTACGCCTAGGGTAAGGGCTCTATTAACCAGAAAGCCCTGAGTTCCAAGAACACAGCAGCTGCGAAGGACTAGCCAAGAAGAGCGCAAAAGTACCACAACATGCCTGCCTCCACAGCTTTTTCCTTGGGGACCTGCCTAATTCCTGGCTGATTTGCCTTTCTCGTCTTAGTGTTGGGGTTCGGCCTAGGGCTAGGATTTTTAAAATCAGGAAGCCCTGAGTTCCAGGCACACTGGAGCTGTGAAAGGCATCCAAAAGGGAGTGCAAAAGTGCCACAACATGGCTGCTTTCATGGCTTTTTCCTTGGCAAGAAGCCTAACACCAGGCTGATTTACCTTCCCAGGGTTACTGTTAGGCTTAGGCCTAGGGCTAGGATTTTTAAAACTAGGAAGCCCTTAGCTCCAGGCACACTGCAGCTGTTCAAGGCATCCCAAGGGGAGTACAAAAGTGCAACAACATGGCAGCTTTCACAGCTTTTTCCTTGGCACCATCCCTATACCTAGGCTGATTTATCTGCCTAGGGTTAGGGTTAGGCTTCAGCCTAGGGCTTGGATTTCTTTAACCAGGAAGCCCTGAGTTCCAGGCTTACTTCATCTGCCAAAGGCATCCCAAAGGGAGTGCAGAAGTGCCACAACATGGCTGCTTTCACGGCTTTTCCCTTAGGAAGAACCCTAATACCCGGCTGATTTACCTTCCTAGGGTTACTGTTAGGCTTAGGCCTAGGACTTTTAAAACCAGGAAGCCCTGGGCTCCAGGCACACTGCAGCTGCGAAAGGCATCCCAAGGGGAGCGCAAAAGTGACGCAACTTGGCTGCCACCACTGATATTTCCATGAGACCATCCCGAACCATAGGCTGATTTTCCTTCCTAGGCTTAAGGTTTGAGTTACGCCTAGGGTAAGGGCTCTATTAACCAGAAAGCCCTGAGTTCCAAGAACACAGCAGCTGCGAAGGACTAGCCAAGAAGAGCGCAAAAGTACCACAACATGCCTGCCTCCACAGCTTTTTCCTTGGGGACATGCCTAATTCCTGGCTGATTTGCCTTTCTCGTCTTAGGGTTGGGGTTCGGCCTAGGGCTAGGATTTTTAAAATCAGGAAGCCCTGAGTTCCAGGCACACTGGAGCTGTGAAAGGCATCCAAAAGGGAGTGCAAAAGTGCCACAACATGGCTGCTTTCACGGCTTTTTCCTTGGCAAGAAGCCTAACACCAGGCTGATTTACCTTCCCAGGGTTACTGTTAGGCTTAGGCCTAGGGCTAGGATTTTTAAAACTAGGAAGCCCTGGGCTCCAGGCACACTGCAGCTGTTCAAGGCATCCCAAGGGGAGTACAAAAGTGCAACAACATGGCAGCTTTCACAGCTTTTTCCTTGGCACCATCCCTATACCTAGGCTGATTTATCTGCCTAGGGTTGGGGTTAGGGTTCAGCCTAGGGCTTGGATTTCTTTAACCAGGAAGCCCTGAGTTCCAGGCTTCCTTCATCTGCCAAAGGCATCCCAAAGGGAGTGCAGAAGTGCCACAACATGGCTGCTTTCACGGCTTTTCCCTTAGGAAGAACCCTAATACCCGGCTGATTTACCTTCCTAGGGTTACTGTTAGGCTTAGGCCTAGGACTTTTAAAACCAGGAAGCCCTGGGCTCCAGGCACACTGCAGCTGCTAAAGGCATCCCAAGGGGAGCGCAAAAGTGACGCAACTTGGCTGCCACCACTGATATTTCCATGAGACCATCCCGAACCATAGGTTGATTTTCCTTCCTAGGGTTAAGGTTTGAGTTACGCCTAGGGTAAGGGCTCTATTAACCAGAAAGCCCTGAGTTCCAAGAACACAGCAGCTGCGAAGGACTAGCCAAGAAGAGCGCAAAAGTAGCACAACATGCCTGCCTCCACAGCTTTTTCCTTGGGGACATGCCTAATTCCTGGCTGATTTGCCTTTCTCGTCTTAGGGTTGGGGTTCGGCATAGGGCTGGGATTTTTAAAATCAGGAAGCCCTGAGTTCCAGGCACACTGGAGCTGTGAAAGGCATCCAAAAGGGAGTGCAAAAGTGCCACAACATGGCTGCTTTCACGGCTTTTTCCTTGGCAAGAAGCCTAACACCAGGCTGATTTACCTTCCCAGGGTTACTGTTAGGCTTAGGCCTAGGGCTAGGATTTTTAAAACTAGGAAGCCCTGGGCTCCAGGCACACTGCAGCTGTTCAAGGCATCCCAAGGGGAGTACAAAAGTGCAACAACATGGCAGCTTTCACAGCTTTTTCCTTGGCACCATCCCTATACCTAGGCTGATTTATCTGCCTAGGGTTAGGGTTAGGCTTCAGCCTAGGGCTTGGATTTCTTTAACCAGGAAGCCCTGAGTTCCAGGCTTACTTCATCTGCCAAAGGCATCCCAAAGGGAGTGCAGAAGTGCCACAACATGGCTGCTTTCACGGCTTTTCCCTTAGGAAGAACCCTAATACCCGGCTGATTTACCTTCCTAGGGTTACTGTTAGGCTTAGGCCTAGGACTTTTAAAACCAGGAAGCCCTGGGCTCCAGGCACACTGCAGCTGCGAAAGGCATCCCAAGGGGAGCGCAAAAGTGACGCAACTTGGCTGCCACCACTGATATTTCCATGAGACCATCCCGAACCATAGGCTGATTTTCCTTCCTAGGGTTAAGGTTTGAGTTACGCCTAGGGTAAGGGCTCTATTAACCAGAAAGCCCTGAGTTCCAAGAACACAGCAGCTGCGAAGGACTAGCCAAGAAGAGCGCAAAAGTACCACAACATGCCTGCCTCCACAGCTTTTTCCTTGGGGACATGCCTAATTCCTGGCTGATTTGCCTTTCTCGTCTTAGGGTTGGGGTTCGGCCTAGGGCTGGGATTTTTAAAATCAGGAAGCCCTGAGTTCCAGGCACACTGGAGCTGTGAAAGGCATCCAAAAGGGAGTGCAAAAGTGCCACAACATGGCTGCTTTCACGACTTTTTCCTTGGCAAGAAGCCTAACACCAGGCTGATTTACCTTCCCAGGGTTACTGTTAGGCTTAGGCCTAGGGCTAGGATTTTTAAAACTAGGAAGCCCTGGGCTCCAGGCACACTGCAGCTGTTCAAGGCATCCCAAGGGGAGTACAAAAGTGCAACAACATGGCAGCTTTCACAGCTTTTTCCTTGGCACCATCCCTATACCTAGGCTGATTTATCTGCCTAGGGTTAGGGTTAGGGTTCAGCCTAGGGCTTGGATTTCTTTAACCAGGAAGCCCTGAGTTCCAGGCTTACTTCATCTGCCAAAGGCATCCCAAAGGGAGTGCAGAAGTGCCACAACATGGCTGCTTTCACGGCTTTTCCCTTAGGAAGAACCCTAATACCCGGCTGATTTACCTTCCTAGGGTTACTGTTAGGCTTAGGCCTAGGACTTTTAAAACCAGGAAGCCCTGGGCTCCAGGCACACTGCAGCTGCGAAAGGCATCCCAAGGGGAGCGCAAAAGTGACGCAACTTGGCTGCCACCACTGATATTTCCATGAGACCATCCCGAACCATAGGCTGATTTTCCTTCCTAGGGTTAAGGTTTGAGTTACGCCTAGGGTAAGGGTCTATTAACCAGAAAGCCCTGAGTTCCAAGAACACAGCAGCTGCGAAGGACTAGCCAAGAAGAGCGCAAAAGTACCACAACATGCCTGCCTCCACAGCTGTTTCCTTGGGGACATGCCTAATTCCTGGCTGATTTGCCTTTCTCGTCTTAGTGTTGGGGTTCGGCCTAGGGCTAGGATTTTTAAAATCAGGAAGCCCTGAGTTCCAGGCACACTGGAGCTGTGAAAGGCATCCAAAAGGGAGTGCAAAAGTGCCACAACATGGCTGCTTTCACGGCTTTTTCCTTGGCAAGAAGCCTAACACCAGGCTGATTTACCTTCCCAGGGTTACTGTTAGGCTTAGGCCTAGGGCTAGGATTTTTAAAACTAGGAAGCCCTGGGCTCCAGGCACACTGCAGCTGTTCAAGGCATCCCAAGGGGAGTACAAAAGTGCAACAACATGGCAGCTTTCACAGCTTTTTCCTTGGCACCATCCCTATACCTAGGCTGATTTATCTGCCTAGGGTTAGGGTTAGGCTTCAGCCTAGGGCTTGGATTTCTTTAACCAGGAAGCCCTGAGTTCCAGGCTTACTTCATCTGCCAAAGGCATCCCAAAGGGAGTGCAGAAGTGCCACAACATGGCTGCTTTCACGGCTTTTCCCTTAGGAAGAACCCTAATACCCGGCTGATTTACCTTCCTAGGGTTACTGTTAGGCTTAGGCCTAGGACTTTTAAAACCAGGAAGCCCTGGGCTCCAGGCACACTGCAGCTGCGAAAGGCATCCCAAGGGGAGCGCAAAAGTGACGCAACTTGGCTGCCACCACTGATATTTCCATGAGACCATCCCGAACCATAGGCTGATTTTCCTTCCTAGGGTTAAGGTTTGAGTTACGCCTAGGGTAAGGGTTCTATTAACCAGAAAGCCCTGAGTTCCAAGAACACAGCAGCTGCGAAGGACTAGCCAAGAAGAGCGCAAAAGTACCACAACATGCCTGCCTCCACAGCTTTTTCCTTGGGGACCTGCCTAATTCCTGGCTGATTTGCCTTTCTCGTCTTAGGGTTGGGGTTCGGCCTAGGGCTAGGATTTTTAAAATCAGGAAGCCCTGAGTTCCAGGCACACTGGAGCTGTGAAAGGCATCCAAAAGGGAGTGCAAAAGTGCCACAACATGGCTGCTTTCACGCCTTTTTCCTTGGCAAGAAGCCTAACACCAGGCTGATTTACCTTCCCAGGGTTACTGTTAGGCTTAGGCCTAGGGCTAGGATTTTTAAAACTAGGAAGCCCTTAGCTCCAGGCACACTGCAGCTGTTCAAGGCATCCCAAGGGGAGTACAAAAGTGCAACAACATGGCAGCTTTCACAGCTTTTTCCTTGGCACCATCCCTATACCTAGGCTGATTTATCTGCCTAGGGTTAGGGTTAGGCTTCAGCCTAGGGCTTGGATTTCTTTAACCAGGAAGCCCTGAGTTCCAGGCTTACTTCATCTGCCAAAGGCATCCCAAAGGGAGTGCAGAAGTGCCACAACATGGCTGCTTTCACGGCTTTTCCCTTAGGAAGAACCCTAATACCCGGCTGATTTACCTTCCTAGGGTTACTGTTAGGCTTAGGCCTAGGACTTTTAAAACCAGGAAGCCCTGGGCTCCAGGCACACTGCAGCTGCGAAAGGCATCCCAAGGGGAGCGCAAAAGTGACGCAACTTGGCTGCCACCACTGATATTTCCATGAGACCATCCCGAACCATAGGTTGATTTTCCTTCCTAGGGTTAAGGTTTGAGTTACGCCTAGGTTAAGGGCTCTATTAACCAGAAAGCCCTGAGTTCCAAGAACACAGCAGCTGCGAAGGACTAGCCAAGAAGAGCGCAAAAGTACCACAACATGCCTGCCTCCACAGCTTTTTCCTTGGGGACATGCCTAATTCCTGGCTGATTTGCCTTTCTCGTCTTAGGGTTGGGGTTCGGCCTAGGGCTAGGATTTTTAAAATCAGGAAGCCCTGAGTTCCAGGCACACTGCAGCTGTGAAAGGCATCCAAAAGGGAGTGCAAAAGTGCCACAACATGGCTGCTTTCACGGCTTTTTCCGTGGCAAGAAGTCTAACACCAGGCTGATTTACCTTCCCAGGGTTACTGTTAGGCTTAGGCCTAGGGCTAGGATTTTTAAAACTAGGAAGCCCTTAGCTCCAGGCACACTGCAGCTGTTCAAGGCATCCCAAGGGGAGTACAAAAGTGCAACAACATGGCAGCTTTCACAGCTTTTTCCTTGGCACCATCCCTATACCTAGGCTGATTTATCTGCCTAGGGTTAGGGTTAGGCTTCAGCCTAGGGCTTGGATTTCTTTAACCAGGAAGCCCTGAGTTCCAGGCTTACTTCATCTGCCAAAGGCATCCCAAAGGGAGTGCAGAAGTGCCACAACATGGCTGCTTTCACGGCTTTTCCCTTAGGAAGAACCCTAATACCCGGCTGATTTACCTTCCTAGGGTTACTGTTAGGCTTAGGCCTAGGACTTTTAAAACCAGGAAGCCCTGGGCTCCAGGCACACTGCAGCTGCGAAAGGCATCCCAAGGGGAGCGCAAAAGTGACGCAACTTGGCTGCCACCACTGATATTTCCATGAGACCATCCCGAACCATAGGTTGATTTTCCTTCCTAGGGTTAAGGTTTGAGTTACGCCTAGGGTAAGGGCTCTATTAACCAGAAAGCCCTGAGTTCCAAGAACACAGCAGCTGCGAAGGACTAGCCAAGAAGAGCGCAAAAGTAGCACAACATGCCTGCCTCCACAGCTTTTTCCTTGGGGACATGCCTAATTCCTGGCTGATTTGCCTTTCTCGTCTTAGGGTTGGGGTTCGGCCTAGGGCTAGGATTTTTAAAATCAGGAAGCCCTGAGTTCCAGGCACACTGGAGCTGTGAAAGGCTCCAAAAGGGAGTGCAAAAGTGCCACAACATGGCTGCTTTCACGGCTTTTTCCTTGGCAAGAAGCCTAACACCAGGCTGATTTACCTTCCCAGGGTTACTGTTAGGCTTAGGCCTAGGGCTAGGATTTTTGAAACTAGGAAGCCCTTAGCTCCAGGCACACTGCAGCTGTTCAAGGCATCCCAAGGGGAGTACAAAAGTGCAACAACATGGCAGCTTTCACAGCTTTTTCCTTGGCACCATCCCTATACCTAGGCTGATTTATCTGCCTAGGGTTAGGGTTAGGCTTCAGCCTAGGGCTTGGATTTCTTTAACCAGGAAGCCCTGAGTTCCAGGCTTACTTCATCTGCCAAAGGCATCCCAAAGGGAGTGCAGAAGTGCCACAACATGGCTGCTTTCACGGCTTTTCCCTTAGGAAGAACCCTAATACCCGGCTGATTTACCTTCCTAGGGTTACTGTTAGGCTTAGGCCTAGGACTTTTAAAACCAGGAAGCCCTGGGCTCCAGGCACACTGCAGCTGCGAAAGGCATCCCAAGGGGAGCGCAAAAGTGACGCAACTTGGCTGCCACCACTGATATTTCCATGAGACCATCCCGAACCATAGGCTGATTTTCCTTCCTAGGGTTAAGGTTTGAGTTACGCCTAGGTTAAGGGCTCTATTAACCAGAAAGCCCTGAGTTCCAAGAACACAGCAGCTGCGAAGGACTAGCCAAGAAGAGCGCAAATGTACCACAACGTGCCTGCCTCCACAGCTTTTTCCTTGGGGACATGCCTAATTCCTGGCTGATTTGCCTTTCTCGTCTTAGGGTTGGGGTTCGGCCTAGGGCTAGGATTTTTAAAATCAGGAAGCCCTGAGTTCCAGGCACACTGCAGCTGTGAAAGGCATCCAAAAGGGAGTGCAAAAGTGCCACAACATGGCTGCTTTCACGGCTTTTTCCTTGGCAAGAAGCCTAACACCAGGCTGATTTACCTTCCCAGGGTTACTGTTAGGCTTAGGCCTAGGGCTAGGATTTTTAAAACTAGGAAGCCCTTAGCCCCAGGCACACTGCAGCTGTTCAAGGCATCCCAAGGGGAGTACAAAAGTGCAACAACATGGCAGCTTTCACAGCTTTTTCCTTGGCACCATCCCTATACCTAGGCTGATTTATCTGCCTAGGGTTAGGGTTAGGCTTCAGCCTAGGGCTTGGATTTCTTTAACCAGGAAGCCCTGAGTTCCAGGCTTACTTCATCTGCCAAAGGCATCCCAAAGGGAGTGCAGAAGTGCCACAACATGGCTACTTTCACGGCTTTTCCCTTAGGAAGAACCCTAATACCCGGCTGATTTACCTTCCTAGGGTTACTGTTAGGCTTAGGCCTAGGACTTTTAAAACCAGGAAGCCCTGGGCTCCAGGCACACTGCAGCTGCGAAAGGCATCCCAAGGGGAGCGCAAAAGTGACGCAACTTGGCTGCCACCACTGATATTTCCATGAGACCATCCCGAACCATAGGTTGATTTTCCTTCCTAGGGTTAAGGTTTGAGTTACGCCTAGGGTAAGGGCTCTATTAACCAGAAAGCCCTGAGTTCCAAGAACACAGCAGCTGCGAAGGACTAGCCAAGAAGAGCGCAAAAGTACCACAACATGCCTGCCTCCACAGCTTTTTCCTTGGGGACATGCCTAATTCCTGGCTGATTTGCCTTTCTCGTCTTAGGGTTGGGGTTCGGCCTAGGGCTAGGATTTTTAAAATCAGGAAGCCCTGAGTTCCAGGCACACTGGAGCTGTGAAAGGCTCCAAAAGGGAGTGCAAAAGTGCCACAACATGGCTGCTTTCACGGCTTTTTCCTTGGCAAGAAGCCTAACACCAGGCTGATTTACCTTCCCAGGGTTACTGTTAGGCTTAGGCCTAGGGCTAGGATTTTTAAAACTAGGAAGCCCTGGGCTCCAGGCACACTGCAGCTGTTCAAGGCATCCCAAGGGGAGTACAAAAGTGCAACAACATGGCAGCTTTCACAGCTTTTTCCTTGGCACCATCCCTATACCTAGGCTGATTTATCTGCCTAGGGTTAGGGTTAGGCTTCAGCCTAGGGCTTGGATTTCTTTAACCAGGAAGCCCTGAGTTCCAGGCTTACTTCATCTGCCAAAGGCATCCCAAAGGGAGTGCAGAAGTGCCACAACATGGCTGCTTTCACGGCTTTTCCCTTAGGAAGAACCCTAATACCCGGCTGATTTACCTTCCTAGGGTTACTGTTAGGCTTAGGCCTAGGACTTTTAAAACCAGGAAGCCCTGGGCTCCAGGCACACTGCAGCTGCTAAAGGCATCCCAAGGGGAGCGCAAAAGTGACGCAACTTGGCTGCCACCACTGATATTTCCATGAGACCATCCCGAACCATAGGCTGATTTTCCTTCCTAGGGTTAAGGTTTGAGTTACGCCTAGGGTAAGGGTTCTATTAACCAGAAAGCCCTGAGTTCCAAGAACACAGCAGCTGAGAAGGACTAGCCAAGAAGAGCGCAAAAGTACCACAACATGCCTGCCTCCACAGCTTTTTCCTTGGGGACATGCCTAATTCCTGGCTGATTTGCCTTTCTCGTCTTAGGGTTGGGGTTCGGCCTAGGGCTAGGATTTTTAAAATCAGGAAGCCCTGAGTTCCAGGCACACAGGAGCTGTGAAAGGCATCCAAAAGGGAGTGCAAAAGTGCCACAACATGGCTGCTTTCACGGCTTTTTCCTTGGCAAGAAGCCTAACACCAGGCTGATTTACCTTCCCAGGGTTACTGTTAGGCTTAGGCCTAGGGCTATGATTTTTAAAACTAGGAAGCCCTTAGCTCCAGGCACACTGCAGCTGTTCAAGGCATCCCAAGGGGAGTACAAAAGTGCAACAACATGGCAGCTTTCACAGCTTTTTCCTTGGCACCATCCCTATACCTAGGCTGATTTATCTGCCTAGGGTTAGGGTTAGGCTTCAGCCTAGGGCTTGGATTTCTTTAACCAGGAAGCCCTGAGTTCCAGGCTTACTTCATCTGCCAAAGGCATCCCAAAGGGAGTGCAGAAGTGCCACAACATGGCTGCTTTCACGGCTTTTCCCTTAGGAAGAACCCTAATACCCGGCTGATTTACCTTCCTAGGGTTACTGTTAGGCTTAGGCCTAGGACTTTTAAAACCAGGAAGCCCTGGGCTCCAGGCACACTGCAGCTGCTAAAGGCATCCCAAGGGGAGCGCAAAAGTGACGCAACTTGGCTGCCACCACTGATATTTCCATGAGACCATCCCGAACCATAGGCTGATTTTCCTTCCTAGGGTTAAGGTTTGAGTTACGCCTAGGGTAAGGGTTCTATTAACCAGAAAGCCCTGAGTTCCAAGAACACAGCAGCTGAGAAGGACTAGCCAAGAAGAGCGCAAAAGTACCACAACATGCCTGCCTCCACAGCTTTTTCCTTGGGGACATGCCTAATTCCTGGCTGATTTGCCTTTCTCGTCTTAGGGTTGGGGTTCGGCCTAGGGCTAGTATTTTTAAAATCAGTAAGCCCTGAGTTCCAGGCACACTGGAGCTGTGAAAGGCATCCAAAAGGGAGTGTAAAAGTGCCACAACATGGCTGCTTTCACGGCTTTTTCCTTGGCAAGAAGCCTAACAGCAGGCTGATTTACCTTCCCAGGGTTACTGTTAGGCTTAGGCCTAGGGCTAGGATTTTTAAAACTAGGAAGCCCTGGGCTCCAGGCACACTGCAGCTGTTCAAGGCATCCCAAGGGGAGTACAAAAGTGCAACAACATGGCAGCTTTCACAGCTTTTTCCTTGGCACCATCCCTATACCTAGGCTGATTTATCTGCCTAGGGTTAGGGTTAGGCTTCAGCCTAGGGCTTGGATTTCTTTAACCAGGAAGCCCTGAGTTCCAGGCTTACTTCATCTGCCAAAGGCATCCCAAAGGGAGTGCAGAAGTGCCACAACATGGCTGCTTTCACGGCTTTTCCCTTAGGAAGAACCCTAATACCCGGCTGATTTACCTTCCTAGGGTTACTGTTAGGCTTAGGCCTAGGACTTTTAAAACCAGGAAGCCCTGGGCTCCAGGCACACTGCAGCTGCGAAAGGCATCCCAAGGGGAGCGCAAAAGTGACGCAACTTGGCTGCCACCACTGATATTTCCATGAGACCATCCCGAACCATAGGCTGATTTTCCTTCCTAGGGTTAAGGTTTGAGTTACGCCTAGGGTAAGGGTTCTATTAACCAGAAAGCCCTGAGTTCCAAGAACACAGCAGCTGCGAAGGACTAGCCAAGAAGAGCGCAAAAGTACCACAACATGCCTGCCTCCACAGCTTTTTCCTTGGGGACATGCCTAATTCCTGGCTGATTTGCCTTTCTCGTCTTAGGGTTGGGGTTCGGCCTAGGGCTAGGATTTTTAAAATCAGGAAGCCCTGAGTTCCAGGCACACTGGAGCTGTGAAAGGCATCCAAAAGGGAGTGCAAAAGTGCCACAACATGGCTGCTTTCACAGCTTTTTCCTTGGCAAGAAGCCTAACACCAGGCTGATTTACCTTCCCAGGGTTACTGTTAGGCTTAGGCCTAGGGCTAGGATTTTTAAAACTAGGAAGCCCTGGGCTCCAGGCACACTGCAGCTGTTCAAGGCATCCCAAGGGGAGTACAAAAGTGCAACAACATGGCAGCTTTCACAGCTTTTTCCTTGGCACCATCCCTATACCTAGGCTGATTTATCTGCCTAGGGTTAGGGTTAGGCTTCAGCCTAGGGCTTGGATTTCTTTAACCAGGAAGCCCTGAGTTCCAGGCTTACTTCATCTGCCAAAGGCATCCCAAAGGGAGTGCAGAAGTGCCACAACATGGCTGCTTTCACGGCTTTTCCCTTAGGAAGAACCCTAATACCCGGCTGATTTACCTTCCTAGGGTTACTGTTAGGCTTAGGCCTAGGACTTTTAAAACCAGGAAGCCCTGGGCTCCAGGCACACTGCAGCTGCTAAAGGCATCCCAAGGGGAGCGCAAAAGTGACGCAACTTGGCTGCCACCACTGATATTTCCATGAGACCATCCCGAACCATAGGTTGATTTTCCTTCCTAGGGTTAAGGTTTGAGTTACGCCTAGGGTAAGGGCTCTATTAACCAGAAAGCCCTGAGTTCCAAGAACACAGCAGCTGCAAAGGACTAGCCAAGAAGAGCGCAAAAGTACCACAACATGCCTGCCTCCACAGCTTTTTCCTTGGGGACATGCCTAATTCCTGGCTGATTTGCCTTTCTCGTCTTAGGGTTGGGGTTCGGCCTAGGGCTAGGATTTTTAAAATCAGGAAGCCCTGAGTTCCAGGCACACTGGAGCTGTGAAAGGCATCCAAAAGGGAGTGCAAAAGTGCCACAACATGGCTGCTTTCACGGCTTTTTCCTTGGCAAGAAGCCTAACACCAGGCTGATTTACCTTCCCAGGGTTACTGTTAGGCTTAGGCCTAGGGCTAGGATTTTTAAAACTAGGAAGCCCTGGGCTCCAGGCACACTGCAGCTGTTCAAGGCATCCCAAGGGGAGTACAAAAGTGCAACAACATGGCAGCTTTCACAGCTTTTTCCTTGGCACCATCCCTATACCTAGGCTGATTTATCTGCCTAGGGTTAGGGTTAGGCTTCAGCCTAGGGCTTGGATTTCTTTAACCAGGAAGCCCTGAGTTCCAGGCTTACTTCATCTGCCAAAGGCATCCCAAAGGGAGTGCAGAAGTGCCACAACATGGCTGCTTTCACGGCTTTTCCCTTAGGAAGAACCCTAATACCCGGCTGATTTACCTTCCTAGGGTTACTGCTAGGCTTAGGCCTAGGACTTTTAAAACCAGGAAGCCCTGGGCTCCAGGCACACTGCAGCTGCGAAAGGCATCCCAAGGGGAGTGCAAAAGTGACGCAACTTGGCTGCCACCACTGATATTTCCATGAGACCATCCCGAACCATAGGCTGATTTTCCTTCCTAGGGTTAAGGTTTGAGTTACGCCTAGGGTAAGGGTTCTATTAACCAGAAAGCCCTGAGTTCCAAGAACACAGCAGCTGCGAAGGACTAGCCAAGAAGAGCGCAAAAGTAGCACAACATGCCTGCCTCCACAGCTTTTTCCTTGGGGACATGCCTAATTCCTGGCTGATTTGCCTTTCTCGTCTTAGGGTTGGGGTTCGGCCTAGGGCTAGTATTTTTAAAATCAGTAAGCCCTGAGTTCCAGGCACACTGGAGCTGTGAAAGGCATCCAAAAGGGAGTGCAAAAGTGCCACAACATGGCTGCTTTCACGGCTTTTTCCTTGGCAAGAAGCCTAACACCAGGCTGATTTACCTTCCCAGGGTTACTGTTAGGCTTAGGCCTAGGGCTAGGATTTTTAAAACTAGGAAGCCCTTAGCTCCAGGCACACTGCAGCTGTTCAAGGCATCCCAAGGGGAGTACAAAAGTGCAACAACATGGCAGCTTTCACAGCTTTTTCCTTGGCACCATCCCTATACCTAGGCTGATTTATCTGCCTAGGGTTAGGGTTAGGCTTCAGCCTAGGGCTTGGATTTCTTTAACCAGGAAGCCCTGAGTTCCAGGCTTACTTCATCTGCCAAAGGCATCCCAAAGGGAGTGCAGAAGTGCCACAACATGGCTGCTTTCACGGCTTTTCCCTTAGGAAGAACCCTAATACCCGGCTGATTTACCTTCCTAGGGTTACTGTTAGGCTTAGGCCTAGGACTTTTAAAACCAGGAAGCCCTGGGCTCCAGGCACACTGCAGCTGCGAAAGGCATCCCAAGGGGAGCGCAAAAGTGACGCAACTTGGCTGCCACCACTGATATTTCTATGAGACCATCCCGAACCATAGGCTGATTTTCCTTCCTAGGCTTAAGGTTTGAGTTACGCCTAGGGTAAGGGTTCTATTAACCAGAAAGCCCTGAGTTCCAAGAACACAGCAGCTGTGAAGGACTAGCCAAGAAGAGCGCAAAAGTACCACAACATGCCTGCCTCCACAGCTTTTTCCTTGGGGACATGCCTAATTCCTGGCTGATTTGCCTTTCTCGTCTTAGGGTTGGGGTTCGGCCTAGGGCTAGGATTTTTAAAATCAGGAAGCCCTGAGTTCCAGGCACACTGGAGCTGTGAAAGGCATCCAAAAGGGAGTGCAAAAGTGCCACAACATGGCTGCTTTCACGGCTTTTTCCTTGGCAAGAAGCCTAACACCAGGCTGATTTACCTTCCCAGGGTTACTGTTAGGCTTAGGCCTAGGGCTAGGATTTTTAAAACTAGGAAGCCCTGGGCTCCAGGCACACTGCAGCTGTTCAAGGCATCCCAAGGGGAGTACAAAAGTGCAACAACATGGCAGCTTTCACAGCTTTTTCCTTGGCACCATCCCTATACCTAGGCTGATTTATCTGCCTAGGGTTAGGGTTAGGCTTCAGCCTAGGGCTTGGATTTCTTTAACCAGGAAGCCCTGAGTTCCAGGCTTACTTCATCTGCCAAAGGCATCCCAAAGGGAGTGCAGAAGTGCCACAACATGGCTGCTTTCACGGCTTTTCCCTTAGGAAGAACCCTAATACCCGGCTGATTTACCTTCCTAGGGTTACTGTTAGGCTTAGGCCTAGGACTTTTAAAACCAGGAAGCCCTGGGCTCCAGGCACACTGCAGCTGCGAAAGGCATCCCAAGGGGAGCGCAAAAGTGACGCAACTTGGCTGCCACCACTGATATTTCTATGAGACCATCCCGAACCGTAGGCTGATTTTCCTTCCTAGGGTTAATGTTTGAGTTACGCCTAGGGTAAGGGCTCTATTAACCAGAAAGCCCTGAGTTCCAAGAACACAGCAGCTGCGAAGGACTAGCCAAGAAGAGCGCAAAAGTACCACAACATGCCTGCCTCCACAGCTTTTTCCTTGGGGACATGCCTAATTCCTGGCTGATTTGCCTTTCTCGTCTTAGGGTTGGGGTTCGGCCTAGGGCTAGGATTTTTAAAATCAGGAAGCCCTGAGTTCCAGGCACACTGGAGCTGTGAAAGGCATCCAAAAGGGAGTGCAAAAGTGCCACAACATGGCTGCTTTCACGGCTTTTTCCTTGGCAAGAAGCCTAACACCAGGCTGATTTACCTTCCCAGGGTTACTGTTAGGCTTAGGCCTAGGGCTAGGATTTTTAAAACTAGGAAGCCCTGGGCTCCAGGCACACTGCAGCTGTTCAAGGCATCCCAAGGGGAGTACAAAAGTGCAACAACATGGCAGCTTTCACAGCTTTTTCCTTGGCACCATCCCTATACCTAGGCTGATTTATCTGCCTAGGGTTAGGGTTAGGCTTCAGCCTAGGGCTTGGATTTCTTTAACCAGGAAGCCCTGAGTTCCAGGCTTACTTCATCTGCCAAAGGCATCCCAAAGGGAGTGCAGAAGTGCCACAACATGGCTGCTTTCACGGCTTTTCCCTTAGGAAGAACCCTAATACCCGGCTGATTTACCTTCCTAGGGTTACTGTTAGGCTTAGGCCTAGGACTTTTAAAACCAGGAAGCCCTGGGCTCCAGGCACACTGCAGCTGCGAAAGGCATCCCAAGGGGAGCGCAAAAGTGACGCAACTTGGCTGCCACCACTGATATTTCCATGAGACCATCCCGAACCATAGGTTGATTTTCCATCCTAGGGTTAAGGTTTGAGTTACGCCTAGGGTAAGGGTCTATTAACCAGAAAGCCCTGAGTTCCAAGAACACAGCAGCTGCGAAGGACTAGCCAAGAAGAGCGCAAAAGTAGCACAACATGCCTGCCTCCACAGCTTTTTCCTTGGGGACATGCCTAATTCCTGGCTGATTTGCCTTTCTCGTCTTAGGGCTGGGGTTCGGCCTAGGGCTAGGATTTTTAAAATCAGGAAGCCCTGAGTTCCAGGCACACTGGAGCTGTGAAAGGCATCCAAAAGGGAGTGCAAAAGTGCCACAACATGGCTGCTTTCACGGCTTTTTCCTTGGCAAGAAGCCTAACACCAGGCTGATTTACCTTCCCAGGGTTACTGTTAGGCTTAGGCCTAGGGCTAGGATTTTTAAAACTAGGAAGCCCTTAGCTCCAGGCACACTGCAGCTGTTCAAGGCATCCCAAGGGGAGTACAAAAGTGCAACAACATGGCAGCTTTCACAGCTTTTTCCTTGGCACCATCCCTATACCTAGGCTGATTTATCTGCCTAGGGTTAGGGTTAGGGTTCAGCCTAGGGCTTGGATTTCTTTAACCAGGAAGCCCTGAGTTCCAGGCTTACTTCATCTGCCAAAGGCATCCCAAAGGGAGTGCAGAAGTGCCACAACATGGCTGCTTTCACGGCTTTTCCCTTAGGAAGAACCCTAATACCCGGCTGATTTACCTTCCTAGGGTTACTGTTAGGCTTAGGCCTAGGACTTTTAAAACCAGGAAGCCCTGGGCTCCAGGCACACTGCAGCTGCGAAAGGCATCCCAAGGGGAGCGCAAAAGTGACGCAACTTGGCTGCCACCACTGATATTTCCATGAGACCATCCCGAACCATAGGTTGATTTTCCTTCCTAGGGTTAAGGTTTGAGTTACGCCTAGGGTAAGGGCTCTATTAACCAGAAAGCCCTGAGTTCCAAGAACACAGCAGCTGCAAAGGACTAGCCAAGAAGAGCGCAAAAGTAGCACAACATGCCTGCCTCCACAGCTTTTTCCTTGGGGACATGCCTAATTCCTGGCTGATTTGCCTTTCTCGTCTTAGGGTTGGGGTTCGGCTTAGGGCTAGGATTTTTAAAATCAGGAAGCCCTGAGTTCCAGGCACACTGGAGCTGTGAAAGGCATCCAAAAGGGAGTGCAAAAGTGCCACAACATGGCTGCTTTCACGGCTTTTTCCTTGGCAAGAAGCCTAACACCAGGCTGATTTACCTTCCCAGGGTTACTGTTAGGCTTAGGCCTAGGGCTAGGATTTTTAAAACTAGGAAGCCCTTAGCCCCAGGCACACTGCAGCTGTTCAAGGCATCCCAAGGGGAGTACAAAAGTGCAACAACATGGCAGCTTTCACAGCTTTTTCCTTGGCACCATCCCTATACCTAGGCTGATTTATCTGCCTAGGGTTAGGGTTAGGCTTCAGCCTAGGGCTTGGATTTCTTTAACCAGGAAGCCCTGAGTTCCAGGCTTACTTCATCTGCCAAAGGCATCCCAAAGGGAGTGCAGAAGTGCCACAACATGGCTACTTTCACGGCTTTTCCCTTAGGAAGAACCCTAATACCCGGCTGATTTACCTTCCTAGGGTTACTGTTAGGCTTAGGCCTAGGACTTTTAAAACCAGGAAGCCCTGGGCTCCAGGCACACTGCAGCTGCGAAAGGCATCCCAAGGGGAGCGCAAAAGTGACGCAACTTGGCTGCCACCACTGATATTTCCATGAGACCATCCCGAACCATAGGTTGATTTTCCTTCCTAGGGTTAAGGTTTGAGTTACGCCTAGGGTAAGGGCTCTATTAACCAGAAAGCCCTGAGTTCCAAGAACACAGCAGCTGCGAAGGACTACCCAAGAAGAGCGCAAAAGTACCACAACATGCCTGCCTCCACAGCTTTTTCCTTGGGGACATGCCTAATTCCTGGCTGATTTGCCTTTCTCGTCTTAGGGTTGGGGTTCGGCCTAGGGCTAGGATTTTTAAAATCAGGAAGCCCTGAGTTCCAGGCACACTGGAGCTGTGAAAGGCTCCAAAAGGGAGTGCAAAAGTGCCACAACATGGCTGCTTTCACGGCTTTTTCCTTGGCAAGAAGCCTAACACCAGGCTGATTTACCTTCCCAGGGTTACTGTTAGGCTTAGGCCTAGGGCTAGGATTTTTAAAACTAGGAAGCCCTGGGCTCCAGGCACACTGCAGCTGTTCAAGGCATCCCAAGGGGAGTACAAAAGTGCAACAACATGGCAGCTTTCACAGCTTTTTCCTTGGCACCATCCCTATACCTAGGCTGATTTATCTGCCTAGGGTTAGGGTTAGGGTTCAGCCTAGGGCTTGGATTTCTTTAACCAGGAAGCCCTGAGTTCCAGGCTTACTTCATCTGCCAAAGGCATCCCAAAGGGAGTGCAGAAGTGCCACAACATGGCTGCTTTCACGGCTTTTCCCTTAGGAAGAACCCTAATACCCGGCTGATTTACCTTCCTAGGGTTACTGTTAGGCTTAGGCCTAGGACTTTTAAAACCAGGAAGCCCTGGGCTCCAGGCACACTGCAGCTGCTAAAGGCATCCCAAGGGGAGCGCAAAAGTGACGCAACTTGGCTGCCACCACTGATATTTCCATGAGACCATCCCGAACCATAGGCTGATTTTCCTTCCTAGGGTTAAGGTTTGAGTTACGCCTAGGGTAAGGGTTCTATTAACCAGAAAGCCCTGAGTTCCAAGAACACAGCAGCTGAGAAGGACTAGCCAAGAAGAGCGCAAAAGTACCACAACATGCCTGCCTCCACAGCTTTTTCCTTGGGGACATGCCTAATTCCTGGCTGATTTGCCTTTCTCGTCTTAGGGTTGGGGTTCGGCCTAGGGCTAGGATTTTTAAAATCAGGAAGCCCTGAGTTCCAGGCACACTGGAGCTGTGAAAGGCATCCAAAAGGGAGTGCAAAAGTGCCACAACATGGCTGCTTTCACGGCTTTTTCCTTGGCAAGAAGCCTAACACCAGGCTGATTTCCCTTCCCAGGGTTACTGTTAGGCTTAGGCCTAGGGCTAGGATTTTTAAAACTAGGAAGCCCTTAGCTCCAGGCACACTGCAGCTGTTCAAGGCATCCCAAGGGGAGTACAAAAGGGCAACAACATGGCAGCTTTCACAGCTTTTTCCTTGGCACCATCCCTATACCTAGGCTGATTTATCTGCCTAGGGTTAGGGTTAGGGTTCAGCCTAGGGCTTGGATTTCTTTAACCAGGAAGCCCTGAGTTCCAGGCTTACTTCATCTGCCAAAGGCATCCCAAAGGGAGTGCAGAAGTGCCACAACATGGCTGCTTTCACGGCTTTTCCCTTAGGAAGAACCCTAATACCCGGCTGATTTACCTTCCTAGGGTTACTGTTAGGCTTAGGCCTAGGACTTTTAAAACCAGGAAGCCCTGGGCTCCAGGCACACTGCAGCTGCTAAAGGCATCCCAAGGGGAGCGCAAAAGTGACGCAACTTGGCTGCCACCACTGATATTTCCATGAGACCATCCCGAACCATAGGCTGATTTTCCTTCCTAGGGTTAAGGTTTGAGTTACGCCTAGGGTAAGGGTTCTATTAACCAGAAAGCCCTGAGTTCCAAGAACACAGCAGCTGCGAAGGACTAGCCAAGAAGAGCGCAAAAGTACCACAACATGCCTGCCTCCACAGCTTTTTCCTTGGGGACATGCCTAATTCCTGGCTGATTTGCCTTTCTCGTCTTAGGGTTGGGGTTCGGCCTAGGGCTAGTATTTTTAAAATCAGTAAGCCCTGAGTTCCAGGCACACTGGAGCTGTGAAAGGCATCCAAAAGGGAGTGTAAAAGTGCCACAACATGGCTGCTTTCACGGCTTTTTCCTTGGCAAGAAGCCTAACACCAGGCTGATTTACCTTCCCAGGGTTACTGTTAGGCTTAGGCCTAGGGCTAGGATTTTTAAAACTAGGAAGCCCTGGGCTCCAGGCACACTGCAGCTGTTCAAGGCATCCCAAGGGGAGTACAAAAGTGCAACAACATGGCAGCTTTCACAGCTTTTTCCTTGGCACCATCCCTATACCTAGGCTGATTTATCTGCCTAGGGTTAGGGTTAGGCTTCAGCCTAGGGCTTGGATTTCTTTAACCAGGAAGCCCTGAGTTCCAGGCTTACTTCATCTGCCAAAGGCATCCCAAAGGGAGTGCAGAAGTGCCACAACATGGCTGCTTTCACGGCTTTTCCCTTAGGAAGAACCCTAATACCCGGCTGATTTACCTTCCTAGGGTTACTGTTAGGCTTAGGCCTAGGACTTTTAAAACCAGGAAGCCCTGGGCTCCAGGCACACTGCAGCTGCGAAAGGCATCCCAAGGGGAGCGCAAAAGTGACGCAACTTGGCTGCCACCACTGATATTTCCATGAGACCATCCCGAACCATAGGCTGATTTTCCTTCCTAGGGTTAATGTTTGAGTTACGCCTAGGGTAAGGGTTCTATTAACCAGAAAGCCCTGAGTTCCAAGAACACAGCAGCTGCGAAGGACTAGCCAAGAAGAGCGCAAAAGTACCACAACATGCCTGCCTCCACAGCTTTTTCCTTGGGGACATGCCTAATTCCTGGCTGATTTGCCTTTCTCGTCTTAGGGTTGGGGTTCGGCCTAGGGCTAGGATTTTTAAAATCAGGAAGCCCTGAGTTCCAGGCACACTGGAGCTGTGAAAGGCATCCAAAAGGGAGTGCAAAAGTGCCACAACATGGCTGCTTTCACAGCTTTTTCCTTGGCAAGAAGCCTAACACCAGGCTGATTTACCTTCCCAGGGTTACTGTTAGGCTTAGGCCTAGGGCTATGATTTTTAAAACTAGGAAGCCCTTAGCTCCAGGCACACTGCAGCTGTTCAAGGCATCCCAAGGGGAGTACAAAAGTGCAACAACATGGCAGCTTTCACAGCTTTTTCCTTGGCACCATCCCTATACCTAGGCTGATTTATCTGCCTAGGGTTAGGGTTAGGGTTCAGCCTAGGGCTTGGATTTCTTTAACCAGGAAGCCCTGAGTTCCAGGCTTACTTCATCTGCCAAAGGCATCCCAAAGGGAGTGCAGAAGTGCCACAACATGGCTGCTTTCACGGCTTTTCCCTTAGGAAGAACCCTAATACCCGGCTGATTTACCTTCCTAGGGTTACTGTTAGGCTTAGGCCTAGGACTTTTAAAACCAGGAAGCCCTGGGCTCCAGGCACACTGCAGCTGCGAAAGGCATCCCAAGGGGAGCGCAAAAGTGACGCAACTTGGCTGCCACCACTGATATTTCCATGAGACCATCCCGAACCATAGGTTGATTTTCCTTCCTAGGGTTAAGGTTTGAGTTACGCCTAGGGTAAGGGCTCTATTAACCAGAAAGCCCTGAGTTCCAAGAACACAGCAGCTGCAAAGGACTAGCCAAGAAGAGCGCAAAAGTACCACAACATGCCTGCCTCCACAGCTTTTTCCTTGGGGACATGCCTAATTCCTGGCTGATTTGCCTTTCTCGTCTTAGGGTTGGGGTTCGGCCTAGGGCTAGGATTTTTAAAATCAGGAAGCCCTGAGTTCCAGGCACACTGGAGCTGTGAAAGGCATCCAAAAGGGAGTGCAAAAGTGCCACAACATGGCTGCTTTCACGGCTTTTTCCTTGGCAAGAAGCCTAACACCAGGCTGATTTACCTTCCCAGGGTTACTGTTAGGCTTAGGCCTAGGGCTAGGATTTTTAAAACTAGGAAGCCCTGGGCTCCAGGCACACTGCAGCTGTTCAAGGCATCCCAAGGGGAGTACAAAAGTGCAACAACATGGCAGCTTTCACAGCTTTTTCCTTGGCACCATCCCTATACCTAGGCTGATTTATCTGCCTAGGGTTAGGGTTAGGCTTCAGCCTAGGGCTTGGATTTCTTTAACCAGGAAGCCCTGAGTTCCAGGCTTACTTCATCTGCCAAAGGCATCCCAAAGGGAGTGCAGAAGTGCCACAACATGGCTGCTTTCACGGCTTTTCCCTTAGGAAGAACCCTAATACCCGGCTGATTTACCTTCCTAGGGTTACTGCTAGGCTTAGGCCTAGGACTTTTAAAACCAGGAAGCCCTGGGCTCCAGGCACACTGCAGCTGCGAAAGGCATCCCAAGGGGAGTGCAAAAGTGACGCAACTTGGCTGCCACCACTGATATTTCCATGAGACCATCCCGAACCATAGGCTGATTTTCCTTCCTAGGGTTAAGGTTTGAGTTACGCCTAGGGTAAGGGTTCTATTAACCAGAAAGCCCTGAGTTCCAAGAACACAGCAGCTGCGAAGGACTAGCCAAGAAGAGCGCAAAAGTAGCACAACATGCCTGCCTCCACAGCTTTTTCCTTGGGGACATGCCTAATTCCTGGCTGATTTGCCTTTCTCGTCTTAGGGTTGGGGTTCGGCCTAGGGCTAGGATTTTTAAAATCAGGAAGCCCTGAGTTCCAGGCACACTGGAGCTGTGAAAGGCATCCAAAAGGGAGTGCAAAAGTGCCACAACATGGCTGCTTTCACGGCTTTTTCCTTGGCAAGAAGCCTAACACCAGGCTGATTTCCCTTCCCAGGGTTACTGTTAGGCTTAGGCCTAGGGCTAGGATTTTTAAAACTAGGAAGCCCTTAGCTCCAGGCACACTGCAGCTGTTCAAGGCATCCCAAGGGGAGTACAAAAGTGCAACAACATGGCAGCTTTCACAGCTTTTTCCTTGGCACCATCCCTATACCTAGGCTGATTTATCTGCCTAGGGTTAGGGTTAGGCTTCAGCCTAGGGCTTGGATTTCTTTAACCAGGAAGCCCTGAGTTCCAGGCTTACTTCATCTGCCAAAGGCATCCCAAAGGGAGTGCAGAAGTGCCACAACATGGCTGCTTTCACGGCTTTTCCCTTAGGAAGAACCCTAATACCCGGCTGATTTACCTTCCTAGGGTTACTGTTAGGCTTAGGCCTAGGACTTTTAAAACCAGGAAGCCCTGGGCTCCAGGCACACTGCAGCTGCGAAAGGCATCCCAAGGGGAGCGCAAAAGTGACGCAACTTGGCTGCCACCACTGATATTTCTATGAGACCATCCCGAACCGTAGGCTGATTTTCCTTCCTAGGGTTAAGGTTTGAGTTACGCCTAGGGTAAGGGCTCTATTAACCAGAAAGCCCTGAGTTCCAAGAACACAGCAGCTGCGAAGGACTAGCCAAGAAGAGCGCAAAAGTACCACAACATGCCTGCCTCCACAGCTTTTTCCTTGTGGACATGCCTAATTCCTGGCTGATTTGCCTTTCTCGTCTTAGGGTTGGGGTTCGGCCTAGGGCTAGGATTTTTAAAATCAGGAAGCCCTGAGTTCCAGGCACACTGGAGCTGTGAAAGGCATCCAAAAGGGAGTGCAAAAGTGCCACAACATGGCTGCTTTCACGGCTTTTTCCTTGGCAAGAAGCCTAACACCAGGCTGATTTACCTTCCCAGGGTTACTGTTAGGCTTAGGCCTAGGGCTAGGATTTTTAAAACTAGGAAGCCCTGGGCTCCAGGCACACTGCAGCTGTTCAAGGCATCCCAAGGGGAGTACAAAAGTGCAACAACATGGCAGCTTTCACAGCTTTTTCCTTGGCACCATCCCTATACCTAGGCTGATTTATCTGCCTAGGGTTAGGGTTAGGCTTCAGCCTAGGGCTTGGATTTCTTTAACCAGGAAGCCCTGAGTTCCAGGCTTACTTCATCTGCCAAAGGCATCCCAAAGGGAGTGCAGAAGTGCCACAACATGGCTGCTTTCACGGCTTTTCCCTTAGGAAGAACCCTAATACCCGGCTGATTTACCTTCCTAGGGTTACTGTTAGGCTTAGGCCTAGGACTTTTAAAACCAGGAAGCCCTGGGCTCCAGGCACACTGCAGCTGCGAAAGGCATCCCAAGGGGAGCGCAAAAGTGACGCAACTTGGCTGCCACCACTGATATTTCCATGAGACCATCCCGAACCATAGGTTGATTTTCCTTCCTAGGGTTAAGGTTTGAGTTACGCCTAGGGTAAGGGCTCTATTAACCAGAAAGCCCTGAGTTCCAAGAACACAGCAGCTGCGAAGGACTAGCCAAGAAGAGCGCAAAAGTAGCACAACATGCCTGCCTCCACAGCTTTTTCCTTGGGGACATGCCTAATTCCTGGCTGATTTGCCTTTCTCGTCTTAGGGTTGGGGTTCGGCCTCGGGCTAGGATTTTTAAAATCAGGAAGCCCTGAGTTCCAGGCACACTGCAGCTGTGAAAGGCATCCAAAAGGGAGTGCAAAAGTGCCACAACATGGCTGCTTTCACGGCTTTTTCCTTGGCAAGAAGCCTAACACCAGGCTGATTTACCTTCCCAGGGTTACTGTTAGGCTTAGGCCTAGGGCTAGGATTTTTAAAACTAGGAAGCCCTTAGCTCCAGGCACACTGCAGCTGTTCAAGGCATCCCAAGGGGAGTACAAAAGTGCAACAACATGGCAGCTTTCACAGCTTTTTCCTTGGCACCATCCCTATACCTAGGCTGATTTATCTGCCTAGGGTTAGGGTTAGGCTTCAGCCTAGGGCTTGGATTTCTTTAACCAGGAAGCCCTGAGTTCCAGGCTTACTTCATCTGCCAAAGGCATCCCAAAGGGAGTGCAGAAGTGCCACAACATGGCTGCTTTCACGGCTTTTCCCTTAGGAAGAACCCTAATACCCGGCTGATTTACCTTCCTAGGGTTACTGTTAGGCTTAGGCCTAGGACTTTTAAAACCAGGAAGCCCTGGGCTCCAGGCACACTGCAGCTGCGAAAGGCATCCCAAGGGGAGCGCAAAAGTGACGCAACTTGGCTGCCACCACTGATATTTCCATGAGACCATCCCGAACCATAGGTTGATTTTCCATCCTAGGGTTAAGGTTTGAGTTACGCCTAGGGTAAGGGTCTATTAACCAGAAAGCCCTGAGTTCCAAGAACACAGCAGCTGCGAAGGACTAGCCAAGAAGAGCGCAAAAGTAGCACAACATGCCTGCCTCCACAGCTTTTTCCTTGGGGACATGCCTAATTCCTGGCTGATTTGCCTTTCTCGTCTTAGGGCTGGGGTTCGGCCTAGGGCTAGGATTTTTAAAATCAGGAAGCCCTGAGTTCCAGGCACACTGCAGCTGTGAAAGGCATCCAAAAGGGAGTGCAAAAGTGCCACAACATGGCTGCTTTCACGGCTTTTTCCTTGGCAAGAAGCCTAACACCAGGCTGATTTACCTTCCCAGGGTTACTGTTAGGCTTAGGCCTAGGGCTAGGATTTTTAAAACTAGGAAGCCCTGGGCTCCAGGCACACTGCAGCTGTTCAAGGCATCCCAAGGGGAGTACAAAAGTGCAACAACATGGCAGCTTTCACAGCTTTTTCCTTGGCACCATCCCTATACCTAGGCTGATTTATCTGCCTAGGGTTAGGGTTAGGGTTCAGCCTAGGGCTTGGATTTCTTTAACCAGGAAGCCCTGAGTTCCAGGCTTACTTCATCTGCCAAAGGCATCCCAAAGGGAGTGCAGAAGTGCCACAACATGGCTGCTTTCACGGCTTTTCCCTTAGGAAGAACCCTAATACCCGGCTGATTTACCTTCCTAGGGTTACTGTTAGGCTTAGGCCTAGGACTTTTAAAACCAGGAAGCCCTGGGCTCCAGGCACACTGCAGCTGCGAAAGGCATCCCAAGGGGAGCGCAAAAGTGACACAACTTGGCTGCCACCACTGATATTTCCATGAGACCATCCCGAACCATAGGGTGATTTTCCTTCCTAGGGTTAAGGTTTGAGTTACGCCTAGGGTAAGGGTTCTATTAACCAGAAAGCCCTGAGTTCAAAGAACACAGCAGCTGCGAAGGACTAGCCAAGAAGAGCGCAAAAGTACCACAACATGCCTGCCTCCACAGCTTTTTCCTTGGGGACATGCCTAATTCCTGGCTGATTTGCCTTTCTCGTCTTAGGGTTGGGGTTCGGCCTAGGGCTAGGATTTTTAAAATCAGGAAGCCCTGAGTTCCAGGCACACTGGAGCTGTGAAAGGCATCCAAAAGGGAGTGCAAAAGTGCCACAACATGGCTGCTTTCACGGCTTTTTCCTTGGCAAGAAGCCTAACACCAGGCTGATTTACCTTCCCAGGGTTACTGTTAGGCTTAGGCCTAGGGCTAGGATTTTTGAAACTAGGAAGCCCTTAGCTCCAGGCACACTGCAGCTGTTCAAGGCATCCCAAGGGGAGTACAAAAGTGCAACAACATGGCAGCTTTCACAGCTTTTTCCTTGGCACCATCCCTATACCTAGGCTGATTTATCTGCCTAGGGTTAGGGTTAGGGTTCAGCCTAAGGCTTGGATTTCTTTAACCAGGAAGCCCTGAGTTCCAGGCTTACTTCATCTGCCAAAGGCATCCCAAAGGGAGTGCAGAAGTGCCACAACATGGCTGCTTTCACGGCTTTTCCCTTAGGAAGAACCCTAATACCCGGCTGATTTACCTTCCTAGGGTTACTGTTAGGCTTAGGCCTAGGACGTTTAAAACCAGGAAGCCCTGGGCTCCAGGCACACTGCAGCTGCTAAAGGCATCCCAAGGGGAGCGCAAAAGTGAAACAACTTGGCTGCCACCACTGATATTTCCATGAGACCATCCCGAACCATAGGCTGATTTTCCTTCCTAGGGTTAAGGTTTGAGTTACGCCTAGGGTAAGGGCTCTATTAACCAGAAAGCCCTGAGTTCCAAGAACACAGCAGCTGCGAAGGACTAGCCAAGAAGAGCGCAAAAGTACCACAACATGCCTGCCTCCACAGCTTTTTCCTTGGGGACATGCCTAATTCCTGGCTGATTTGCCTTTCTCGTCTTAGGGCTGGGGTTCGGCCTAGGGCTAGGATTTTTAAAATCAGGAAGCCCTGAGTTCCAGGCACACTGGAGCTGTGAAAGGCATCCAAAAGGGAGTGCAAAAGTGCCACAACATGGCTGCTTTCACGGCTTTTTCCTTGGCAAGAAGCCTAACACCAGGCTGATTTACCTTCCCAGGGTTACTGTTAGGCTTAGGCCTAGGGCTAGGATTTTTAAAACTAGGAAGCCCTGGGCTCCAGGCACACTGCAGCTGTTCAAGGCATCCCAAGGGGAGTACAAAAGTGCAACAACATGGCAGCTTTCACAGCTTTTTCCTTGGCACCATCCCTATACCTAGGCTGATTTATCTGCCTAGGGTTAGGGTTAGGCTTCAGCCTAGGGCTTGGATTTCTTTAACCAGGAAGCCCTGAGTTCCAGGCTTACTTCATCTGCCAAAGGCATCCCAAAGGGAGTGCAGAAGTGCCACAACATGGCTGCTTTCACGGCTTTTCCCTTAGGAAGAACCCTAATACCCGGCTGATTTACCTTCCTAGGGTTACTGTTAGGCTTAGGCCTAGGACTTTTAAAACCAGGAAGCCCTGGGCTCCAGGCACACTGCAGCTGCGAAAGGCATCCCAAGGGGAGCGCAAAAGTGACACAACTTGGCTGCCACCACTGATATTTCCATGAGACCATCCCGAACCATAGGCTGATTTTCCTTCCTAGGGTTAAGGTTTGAGTTACGCCTAGGGTAAGGGTTCTATTAACCAGAAAGCCCTGAGTTCAAAGAACACAGCAGCTGCGAAGGACTAGCCAAGAAGAGCGCAAAAGTAGCACAACATGCCTGCCTCCACAGCTTTTTCCTTGGGGACATGCCTAATTCCTGGCTGATTTGCCTTTCTCGTCTTAGGGTTGGGGTTCGGCCTAGGGCTAGGATTTTTAAAATCAGGAAGCCCTGAGTTCCAGGCACACTGGAGCTGTGAAAGGCATCCAAAAGGGAGTGCAAAAGTGCCACAACATGGCTGCTTTCACGGCTTTTTCCTTGGCAAGAAGCCTAACACCAGGCTGATTTCCCTTCCCAGGGTTACTGTTAGGCTTAGGCCTAGGGCTAGGATTTTTGAAACTAGGAAGCCCTTAGCTCCAGGCACACTGCAGCTGTTCAAGGCATCCCAAGGGGAGTACAAAAGTGCAACAACATGGCAGCTTTCACAGCTTTTTCCTTGGCACCATCCCTATACCTAGGCTGATTTATCTGCCTAGGGTTAGGGTTAGGGTTCAGCCTAAGGCTTGGATTTCTTTAACCAGGAAGCCCTGAGTTCCAGGCTTACTTCATCTGCCAAAGGCATCCCAAAGGGAGTGCAGAAGTGCCACAACATGGCTGCTTTCACGGCTTTTCCCTTAGGAAGAACCCTAATACCCGGCTGATTTACCTTCCTAGGGTTACTGTTAGGCTTAGGCCTAGGACTTTTAAAACCAGGAAGCCCTGGGCTCCAGGCACACTGCAGCTGCGAAAGGCATCCTAAGGGGAGCGCAAAAGTGAAACAACTTGGCTGCCACCACTGATATTTCCATGAGACCATCCCGAACCATAGGCTGATTTTCCTTCCTAGGGTTAAGGTTTGAGTTACGCCTAAGGTAAGGGCTGTATTAACCAGAAAGCACTGAGTTCCAAGAACACAGCAGCTGCGAAGGACTAGCCAAGAAGAGCGCAAAAGTAGCACAACATGCCTGCCTCCACAGCTTTTTCCTTGGGGACATGCCTAATTCCTGGCTGATTTGCCTTTCTCGTCTTAGGGCTGGGGTTCGGCCTAGGGCTAGGATTTTTAAAATCAGGAAGCCCTGAGTTCCAGGCACACTGGAGCTGTGAAAGGCATCCAAAAGGGAGTGCAAAAGTGCCACAACATGGCTGCTTTCACGGCTTTTTCCTTGGCAAGAAGCCTAACACCAGGCTGATTTACCTTCCCAGGGTTACTGTTAGGCTTAGGCCTAGGGCTAGGATTTTTAAAACTAGGAAGCCCTGGGCTCCAGGCACACTGCAGCTGTTCAAGGCATCCCAAGGGGAGTACAAAAGTGCAACAACATGGCAGCTTTCACAGCTTTTTCCTTGGCACCATCCCTATACCTAGGCTGATTTATCTGCCTAGGGTTAGGGTTAGGGTTCAGCCTAGGGCTTGGATTTCTTTAACCAGGAAGCCCTGAGTTCCAGGCTTACTTCATCTGCCAAAGGCATCCCAAAGGGAGTGCAGAAGTGCCACAACATGGCTGCTTTCACGGCTTTTCCCTTAGGAAGAACCCTAATACCCGGCTGATTTACCTTCCTAGGGTTACTGTTAGGCTTAGGCCTAGGACTTTTAAAACCAGGAAGCCCTGGGCTCCAGGCACACTGCAGCTGCGAAAGGCATCCCAAGGGGAGCGCAAAAGTGACGCAACTTGGCTGCCACCACTGATATTTCCATGAGACCATCCCGAACCATAGGTTGATTTTCCTTCCTAGGGTTAAGGTTTGAGTTACGCCTAGGGTAAGGGCTCTATTAACCAGAAAGCCCTGAGTTCCAAGAACACAGCAGCTGCGAAGGACTAGCCAAGAAGAGCGCAAAAGTAGCACAACATGCCTGCCTCCACAGCTTTTTCCTTGGGGACATGCCTAATTCCTGGCTGATTTGCCTTTCTCGTCTTAGGGTTGGGGTTCGGCCTAGGGCTAGGATTTTTAAAATCAGGAAGCCCTGAGTTCCAGGCACACTGGAGCTGTGAAAGGCATCCAAAAGGGAGTGCAAAAGTGCCACAACATGGCTGCTTTCACGGCTTTTTCCTTGGCAAGAAGCCTAACACCAGGCTGATTTACCTTCCCAGGGTTACTGTTAGGCTTAGGCCTAGGGCTAGGATTTTTAAAACTAGGAAGCCCTGGGCTCCAGGCACACTGCAGCTGTTCAAGGCATCCCAAGGGGAGTACAAAAGTGCAACAACATGGCAGCTTTCACAGCTTTTTCCTTGGCACCATCCCTATACCTAGGCTGATTTATCTGCCTAGGGTTAGGGTTAGGCTTCAGCCTAGGGCTTGGATTTCTTTAACCAGGAAGCCCTGAGTTCCAGGCTTACTTCATCTGCCAAAGGCATCCCAAAGGGAGTGCAGAAGTGCCACAACATGGCTGCTTTCACGGCTTTTCCCTTAGGAAGAACCCTAATACCCGGCTGATTTACCTTCCTAGGGTTACTGTTAGGCTTAGGCCTAGGACTTTTAAAACCAGGAAGCCCTGGGCTCCAGGCACACTGCAGCTGCGAAAGGCATCCCAAGGGGAGCGCAAAAGTGACGCAACTTGGCTGCCACCACTGATATTTCCATGAGACCATCCCGAACCATAGGCTGATTTTCCTTCCTAGGGTTAAGGTTTGAGTTACGCCTAGGTTAAGGGCTCTATTAACCAGAAAGCCCTGAGTTCCAAGAACACAGCAGCTGCGAAGGACTAGCCAAGAAGAGCGCAAATGTACCACAACATGCCTGCCTCCACAGCTTTTTCCTTGGGGACATGCCTAATTCCTGGCTGATTTGCCTTTCTCGTCTTAGTGTTGGGGTTCGGCCTAGGGCTAGGATTTTTAAAATCAGGAAGCCCTGAGTTCCAGGCACACTGGAGCTGTGAAAGGCATCCAAAAGGGAGTGCAAAAGTGCCACAACATGGCTGCTTTCACGGCTTTTTCCTTGGCAAGAAGCCTAACACCAGGCTGATTTACCTTCCCAGGGTTACTGTTAGGCTTAGGCCTAGGGCTAGGATTTTTAAAACTAGGAAGCCCTGGGCTCCAGGCACACTGCAGCTGTTCAAGGCATCCCAAGGGGAGTACAAAAGTGCAACAACATGGCAGCTTTCACAGCTTTTTCCTTGGCACCATCCCTATACCTAGGCTGATTTATCTGCCTAGGGTTAGGGTTAGGCTTCAGCCTAGGGCTTGGATTTCTTTAACCAGGAAGCCCTGAGTTCCAGGCTTACTTCATCTGCCAAAGGCATCCCAAAGGGAGTGCAGAAGTGCCACAACATGGCTGCTTTCACGGCTTTTCCCTTAGGAAGAACCCTAATACCCGGCTGATTTACCTTCCTAGGGTTACTGTTAGGCTTAGGCCTAGGACTTTTAAAACCAGGAAGCCCTGGGCTCCAGGCACACTGCAGCTGCGAAAGGCATCCCAAGGGGAGCGCAAAAGTGACGCAACTTGGCTGCCACCACTGATATTTCCATGAGACCATCCCGAACCATAGGGTGATTTTCCTTCCTAGGGTTAAGGTTTGAGTTACGCCTAGGGTAAGGGTTCTATTAACCAGAAAGCCCTGAGTTCCAAGAACACAGCAGCTGCGAAGGACTAGCCAAGACGAGCGCAAAAGTAGCACAACATGCCTGCCTCCACAGCTTTTTCCTTGGGGACATGCCTAATTCCTGGCTGATTTGCCTTTCTCGTCTTAGGGTTGGGGTTCGGCCTAGGGCTAGGATTTTTAAAATCAGGAAGCCCTGAGTTCCAGGCACACTGGAGCTGTGAAAGGCATCCAAAAGGGAGTGCAAAAGTGCCACAACATGGCTGCTTTCACGGCTTTTTCCTTGGCAAGAAGCCTAACACCAGGCTGATTTACCTTCCCAGGGTTACTGTTAGGCTTAGGCCTAGGGCTAGGATTTTTAAAACTAGGAAGCCCTTAGCTCCAGGCACACTGCAGCTGTTCAAGGCATCCCAAGGGGAGTACAAAAGTGCAACAACATGGCAGCTTTCACAGCTTTTTCCTTGGCACCATCCCTATACCTAGGCTGATTTATCTGCCTAGGGTTAGGGTTAGGCTTCAGCCTAGGGCTTGGATTTCTTTAACCAGGAAGCCCTGAGTTCCAGGCTTACTTCATCTGCCAAAGGCATCCCAAAGGGAGTGCAGAATTGCCACAACATGGCTGCTTTCACGGCTTTTCCCTTAGGAAGAACCCTAATACCCGGCTGATTTACCTTCCTAGGGTTACTGTTAGGCTTAGGCCTAGGACTTTTAAAACCAGGAAGCCCTGGGCTCCAGGCACACTGCAGCTGCGAAAGGCATCCCAAGGGGAGCGCAAAAGTGACGCAACTTGGCTGCCACCACTGATATTTCCATGAGACCATCCCGAACCATAGGTTGATTTTCCTTCCTAGGGTTAAGGTTTGAGTTACGCCTAGGGTAAGGGCTCTATTAACCAGAAAGCCCTGAGTTCCAAGAACACAGCAGCTGCGAAGGACTAGCCAAGAAGAGCGCAAAAGTAGCACAACATGCCTGCCTCCACAGCTTTTTCCTTGGGGACATGCCTAATTCCTGGCTGATTTGCCTTTCTCGTCTTAGGGTTGGGGTTCGGCCTAGGGCTAGGATTTTTAAAATCAGGAAGCCCTGAGTTCCAGGCACACTGGAGCTGTGAAAGGCATCCAAAAGGGAGTGCAAAAGTGCCACAACATGGCTGCTTTCACGGCTTTTTCCTTGGCAAGAAGCCTAACACCAGGCTGATTTACCTTCCCAGGGTTACTGTTAGGCTTAGGCCTAGGGCTAGGATTTTTAAAACTAGGAAGCCCTGGGCTCCAGGCACACTGCAGCTGTTCAAGGCATCCCAAGGGGAGTACAAAAGTGCAACAACATGGCAGCTTTCACAGCTTTTTCCTTGGCACCATCCCTATACCTAGGCTGATTTATCTGCCTAGGGTTAGGGTTAGGCTTCAGCCTAGGGCTTGGATTTCTTTAACCAGGAAGCCCTGAGTTCCAGGCTTACTTCATCTGCCAAAGGCATCCCAAAGGGAGTGCAGAAGTGCCACAACATGGCTGCTTTCACGGCTTTTCCCTTAGGAAGAACCCTAATACCCGGCTGATTTACCTTCCTAGGGTTACTGTTAGGCTTAGGCCTAGGACTTTTAAAACCAGGAAGCCCTGGGCTCCAGGCACACTGCAGCTGCGAAAGGCATCCCAAGGGGAGCGCAAAAGTGACGCAACTTGGCTGCCACCACTGATATTTCCATGAGACCATCCCGAACCATAGGCTGATTTTCCTTCCTAGGGTTAAGGTTTGAGTTACGCCTAGGTTTAGGGCTCTATTAACCAGAAAGCCCTGAGTTCCAAGAACACAGCAGCTGCGAAGGACTAGCCAAGAAGAGCGCAAATGTACCACAACATGCCTGCCTCCACAGCTTTTTCCTTGGGGACATGCCTAATTCCTGGCTGATTTGCCTTTCTCGTCTTAGGGTTGGGGTTCGGCCTAGGGCTAGGATTTTTAAAATCAGGAAGCCCTGAGTTCCAGGCACACTGGAGCTGTGAAAGGCATCCAAAAGGGAGTGCAAAAGTGCCACAACATGGCTGCTTTCACGGCTTTTTCCTTGGCAAGAAGCCTAACACCAGGCTGATTTACCTTCCCAGGGTTACTGTTAGGCTTAGGCCTAGGGCTAGGATTTTTAAAACTAGGAAGCCCTGGGCTCCAGGCACACTGCAGCTGTTCAAGGCATCCCAAGGGGAGTACAAAAGTGCAACAACATGGCAGCTTTCACAGCTTTTTCCTTGGCACCATCCCTATACCTAGGCTGATTTATCTGCCTAGGGTTAGGGTTAGGCTTCAGCCTAGGGCTTGGATTTCTTTAACCAGGAAGCCCTGAGTTCCAGGCTTACTTCATCTGCCAAAGGCATCCCAAAGGGAGTGCAGAAGTGCCACAACATGGCTGCTTTCACGGCTTTTCCCTTAGGAAGAACCCTAATACCCGGCTGATTTACCTTCCTAGGGTTACTGTTAGGCTTAGGCCTAGGACTTTTAAAACCAGGAAGCCCTGGGCTCCAGGCACACTGCAGCTGCGAAAGGCATCCCAAGGGGAGCGCAAAAGTGACTCAACTTGGCTGCCACCACTGATATTTCCATGAGACCATCCCGAACCAAAGGCTGATTTTCCTTCCTAGGGTTAAGGTTTGAGTTACGCCTAGGGTAAGGGTCTATTAACCAGAAAGCCCTGAGTTCCAAGAACACAGCAGCTGAGAAGGACTTGCCAAGAAGAGCGCAAAAGTACCACAACATGCCTGCCTCCACAGCTTTTTCCTTGGGGACATGCCTAATTCCTGGCTGATTTGCCTTTCTCGTCTTAGGGTTGGGGTTCGGCCTAGGGCTAGGATTTTTAAAATCAGGAAGCCCTGAGTTCCAGGCACACTGGAGCTGTGAAAGGCATCCAAAAGGGAGTGCAAAAGTGCCACAACATGGCTGCTTTCACGGCTTTTTCCTTGGCAAGAAGCCTAACACCAGGCTGATTTACCTTCCCAGGGTTACTGTTAGGCTTAGGCCTAGGGCTAGGATTTTTAAAACTAGGAAGCCCTTAGCTCCAGGCACACTGCAGCTGTTCAAGGCATCCCAAGGGGAGTACAAAAGTGCAACAACATGGCAGCTTTCACAGCTTTTTCCTTGGCACCATCCCTATACCTAGGCTGATTTATCTGCCTAGGGTTAGGGTTAGGCTTCAGCCTAGGGCTTGGATTTCTTTAACCAGGAAGCCCTGAGTTCCAGGCTTACTTCATCTGCCAAAGGCATCCCAAAGGGAGTGCAGAAGTGCCACAACATGGCTGCTTTCATGGCTTTTCCCTTAGGAAGAACCCTAATACCCGGCTGATTTACCTTCCTAGGGTTACTGTTAGGCTTAGGCCTAGGACTTTTAAAACCAGGAAGCCCTGGGCTCCAGGCACACTGCAGCTGCGAAAGGCATCCCAAGGGGAGCGCAAAAGTGACACAACTTGGCTGCCACCACTGATATTTCCATGAGACCATCCCGAACCATAGGCTGATTTTCCTTCCTAGGGTTAAGGTTTGAGTTACGCCTAGGGTAAGGGTTCTATTAACCAGAAAGCCCTGAGTTCCAAGAGCACAGCAGCTGAGAAGGACTAGCCAAGAAGAGTGCAAAAGTACCACAACATGCCTGCCTCCACAGCTTTTTCCTTGTGGACATGCCTAATTCCTGGCTGATTTGCCTTTCTCGTCTTAGGGTTGGGGTTCGGCCTAGGGCTAGGATTTTTAAAATCAGGAAGCCCTGAGTTCCAGGCACACTGGAGCTGTGAAAGGCATCCAAAAGGGAGTGCAAAAGTGCCACAACATGGCTGCTTTCACGGCTTTTTCCTTGGCAAGAAGCCTAACACCAGGCTGATTTACCTTCCCAGGGTTACTGTTAGGCTTAGGCCTAAGGCTAGGATTTTTAAAACTAGGAAGCCCTGGGCTCCAGGCACACTGCAGCTGTTCAAGGCATCCCAAGGGGAGTACAAAAGTGCAACAACATGGCAGCTTTCACAGCTTTTTCCTTGGCACCATCCCTATACCTAGGCTGATTTATCTGCCTAGGGTTAGGCTTAGGGTTCAGCCTAGGGCTTGGATTTCTTTAACCAGGAAGCCCTGAGTTCCAGGCTTACTTCATCTGCCAAAGGCATCCCAAAGGGAGTGCAGAAGTGCCACAACATGGCTGCTTTCACGGCTTTTCCCTTAGGAAGAACCCTAATACCCGGCTGATTTACCTTCCTAGGGTTACTGTTAGGCTTAGGCCTAGGACTTTTAAAACCAGGAAGCCCTGGGCTCCAGGCACACTGCAGCTGCGAAAGGCATCCCAAGGGGAGCGCAAAAGTGACGCAACTTGGCTGCCACCACTGATATTTCCATGAGACCATCCCGAACCATAGGTTGATTTTCCTTCCTAGGGTTAAGGTTTGAGTTACGCCTAGGGTAAGGGCTCTATTAACCAGAAAGCCCTGAGTTCCAAGAACACAGCAGCTGCGAAGGACTAGCCAAGAAGAGCGCAAAAGTACCACAACATGCCTGCCTCCACAGCTTTTTCCTTGGGGACATGCCTAATTCCTGGCTGATTTGCCTTTCTCGTCTTAGGGTTGGGGTTCGGCCTAGGGCTAGGGTTTTTAAAATCAGGAAGCCCTGAGTTCCAGGCACACTGGAGCTGTGAAAGGCATCCAAAAGGGAGTGCAAAAGTGCCACAACATGGCTGCTTTCACGGCTTTTTCCTTGGCAAGAAGCCTAACACCAGGCTGATTTACCTTCCCAGGGTTACTGTTAGGCTTAGGCCTAGGGCTAGGATTTTTAAAACTAGGAAGCCCTGGGCTCCAGGCACACTGCAGCTGTTCAAGGCATCCCAAGGGGAGTACAAAAGTGCAACAACATGGCAGCTTTCACAGCTTTTTCCTTGGCACCATCCCTATACCTAGGCTGATTTATCTGCCTAGGGTTAGGGTTAGGCTTCAGCCTAGGGCTTGGATTTCTTTAACCAGGAAGCCCTGAGTTCCAGGCTTACTTCATCTGCCAAAGGCATCCCAAAGGGAGTGCAGAAGTGCCACAACATGGCTGCTTTCACGGCTTTTCCCTTAGGAAGAACCCTAATACCCAGCTGATTTACCTTCCTAGGGTTACTGTTAGGCTTAGGCCTAGGACTTTTAAAACCAGGAAGCCCTGGGCTCCAGGCACACTGCAGCTGCGAAAGGCATCCCAAGGGGAGCGCAAAAGTGACGCAACTTGGCTGCCACCACTGATATTTCCATGAGACCATCCCGAACCATAGGTTGATTTTCCTTCCTAGGGTTAAGGTTTGAGTTACGCCTAGGGTAAGGGCTCTATTAACCAGAAAGCCCTGAGTTCCAAGAACACAGCAGCTGCGAAGGACTAGCCAAGAAGAGCGCAAAAGTAGCACAACATGCCTGCCTCCACAGCTTTTTCCTTGGGGACATGCCTAATTCCTGGCTGATTTGCCTTTCTCGTCTTAGGGTTGGGGTTCGGCCTAGGGCTAGGATTTTTAAAATCAGGAAGCCCTGAGTTCCAGGCACACTGGAGCTGTGAAAGGCATCCAAAAGGGAGTGCAAAAGTGCCACAACATGGCTGCTTTCACGGCTTTTTCCTTGGCAAGAAGCCTAACACCAGGCTGATTTACCTTCCCAGGGTTACTGTTAGGCTTAGGCCTAGGGCTAGGATTTTTAAAACTAGGAAGCCCTTAGCTCCAGGCACACTGCAGCTGTTCAAGGCATCCCAAGGGGAGTACAAAAGTGCAACAACATGGCAGCTTTCACAGCTTTTTCCTTGGCACCATCCCTATACCTAGGCTGATTTATCTGCCTAGGGTTAGGGTTAGGGTTCAGCCTAGGGCTTGGATTTCTTTAACCAGGAAGCCCTGAGTTCCAGGCTTACTTCATCTGCCAAAGGCATCCCAAAGGGAGTGCAGAAGTGCCACAACATGGCTGCTTTCACGGCTTTTCCCTTAGGAAGAACCCTAATACCCGGCTGATTTACCTTCCTAGGGTTACTGTTAGGCTTAGGCCTAGGACTTTTAAAACCAGGAAGCCCTGGGCTCCAGGCACACTGCAGCTGCAAAAGGCATCCCTAGGGGAGCGCAAAAGTGACGCAACTTGGCTGCCACCACTGATATTTCCATGAGACCATCCCGAACCATAGGTTGATTTTCCTTCCTAGGGTTAAGGTTTGAGTTACGCCTAGGGTAAGGGTCTATTAACCAGAAAGCCCTGAGTTCCAAGAACACAGCAGCTGCGAAGGACTAGCCAAGAAGAGCGCAAAAGTAGCACAACATGCCTGCCTCCACAGCTTTTTCCTTGGGGACATGCCTAATTCCTGGCTGATTTGCCTTTCTCGTCTTAGGGTTGGGGTTCGGCCTAGGGCTAGGATTTTTAAAATCAGGAAGCCCTGAGTTCCAGGCACACTGGAGCTGTGAAAGGCATCCAAAAGGGAGTGCAAAAGTGCCACAACATGGCTGCTTTCACGGCTTTTTCCTTGGCAAGAAGCCTAACACCAGGCTGATTTCCCTTCCCAGGGTTACTGTTAGGCTTAGGCCTAGGGCTAGGATTTTTAAAACTAGGAAGCCCTTAGCTCCAGGCACACTGCAGCTGTTCAAGGCATCCCAAGGGGAGTACAAAAGTGCAACAACATGGCAGCTTTCACAGCTTTTTCCTTGGCACCATCCCTATACCTAGGCTGATTTATCTGCCTAGGGTTAGGGTTAGGGTTCAGCCTAGGGCTTGGATTTCTTTAACCAGGAAGCCCTGAGTTCCAGGCTTACTTCATCTGCCAAAGGCATCCCAAAGGGAGTGCAGAAGTGCCACAACATGGCTGCTTTCACGGCTTTTCCCTTAGGAAGAACCCTAATACCCGGCTGATTTACCTTCCTAGGGTTACTGTTAGGCTTAGGCCTAGGACTTTTAAAACCAGGAAGCCCTGGGCTCCAGGCACACTGCAGCTGCGAAAGGCATCCCAAGGGGAGCGCAAAAGTGATGCAACTTGGCTGCCACCACTGATATTTCCATGAGACCATCCCGAACCATAGGCTGATTTTCCTTCCTAGGGTTAAGGTTTGAGTTACGCCTAGGGTAAGGGTTCTATTAACCAGAAAGCCCTGAGTTCCAAGAACACAGCAGCTGCAAAGGACTAGCCAAGAAGAGCGCAAAAGTACCACAACATGCCTGCCTCCACAGCTTTTTCCTTGGGGACATGCCTAATTCCTGGCTGATTTGCCTTTCTCGTCTTAGGGTTGGGGTTCGGCCTAGGGCTAGGATTTTTAAAATCAGGAAGCCCTGAGTTCCAGGCACACTGGAGCTGTGAAAGGCATCCAAAAGGGAGTGCAAAAGTGCCACAACATGGCTGCTTTCACGGCTTTTTCCTTGGCAAGAAGCCTAACACCAGGCTGATTTACCTTCCCAGGGTTACTGTTAGGCTTAGGCCTAGGGCTAGGATTTTTAAAACTAGGAAGCCCTGGGCTCCAGGCACACTGCAGCTGTTCAAGGCATCCCAAGGGGAGTACAAAAGTGCAACAACATGGCAGCTTTCACAGCTTTTTCCTTGGCACCATCCCTATACCTAGGCTGATTTATCTGCCTAGGGTTAGGGTTAGGCTTCAGCCTAGGGCTTGGATTTCTTTAACCAGGAAGCCCTGAGTTCCAGGCTTACTTCATCTGCCAAAGGCATCCCAAAGGGAGTGCAGAAGTGCCACAACATGGCTGCTTTCACGGCTTTTCCCTTAGGAAGAACCCTAATACCCGGCTGATTTACCTTCCTAGGGTTACTGTTAGGCTTAGGCCTAGGACTTTTAAAACCAGGAAGCCCTGGGCTCCAGGCACACTGCAGCTGCGAAAGGCATCCCAAGGGGAGCGCAAAAGTGACGCAACTTGGCTGCCACCACTGATATTTCCATGAGACCATCCCGAACCATAGGTTGATTTTCCTTCCTAGGGTTAAGGTTTGAGTTACGCCTAGGGTAAGGGCTCTATTAACCAGAAAGCCCTGAGTTCCAAGAACACAGCAGCTGCGAAGGACTAGCCAAGAAGAGCGCAAAAGTACCACAACATGCCTGCCTCCACAGCTTTTTCCTTGTGGACATGCCTAATTCCTGGCTGATTTGCCTTTCTCGTCTTAGGGTTGGGGTTCGGCCTAGGGCTAGGATTTTTAAAATCAGGAAGCCCTGAGTTCCAGGCACACTGGAGCTGTGAAAGGCATCCAAAAGGGAGTGCAAAAGTGCCACAACATGGCTGCTTTCACGGCTTTTTCCTTGGCAAGAAGCCTAACACCAGGCTGATTTACCTTCCCAGGGTTACTGTTAGGCTTAGGCCTAGGGCTAGGATTTTTAAAACTAGGAAGCCCTTAGCTCCAGGCACACTGCAGCTGTTCAAGGCATCCCAAGGGGAGTACAAAAGTGCAACAACATGGCAGATTTCACAGTTTTTTCCTTGGCACCATCCCTATACCTAGGCTGATTTATCTGCCTAGGGTTAGGGTTAGGGTTCAGCCTAGGGCTTGGATTTCTTTAACCAGGAAGCCCTGAGTTCCAGGCTTACTTCATCTGCCAAAGGCATCCCAAAGGGAGTGCAGAAGTGCCACAACATGGCTGCTTTCACGGCTTTTCCCTTAGGAAGAACCCTAATACCCGGCTGATTTACCTTCCTAGGGTTACTGTTAGGCTTAGGCCTAGGACTTTTAAAACCAGGAAGCCCTGGGCTCCAGGCACACTGCAGCTGCGAAAGGCATCCCAAGGGGAGCGCAAAAGTGACGCAACTTGGCTGCCACCACTGATATTTCCATGAGACCATCCCGAACCATAGGTTGATTTTCCTTCCTAGGCTTAAGGTTTGAGTTACGCCTAGGGTAAGGGCTCTATTAACCAGAAAGCCCTGAGTTCCAAGAACACAGCAGCTGCGAAGGACTAGCCAAGAAGAGCGCAAAAGTACCACAACATGCCTGCCTCCACAGCTTTTTCCTTGGGGACATGCCTAATTCCTGGCTGATTTGCCTTTCTCGTCTTAGGGTTGGGGTTCGGCCTAGGGCTAGGATTTTTAAAATCAGGAAGCCCTGAGTTCCAGGCACACTGGAGCTGTGAAAGGCATCCAAAAGGGAGTGCAAAAGTGCCACAACATGGCTGCTTTCACGGCTTTTTCCTTGGCAAGAAGCCTAACACCAGGCTGATTTACCTTCCCAGGGTTACTGTTAGGCTTAGGCCTAGGGCTAGGATTTTTAAAACTAGGAAGCCCTGGGCTCCAGGCACACTGCAGCTGTTCAAGGCATCCCAAGGGGAGTACAAAAGTGCAACAACATGGCAGCTTTCACAGCTTTTTCCTTGGCACCATCCCTATACCTAGGCTGATTTATCTGCCTAGGGTTAGGGTTAGGCTTCAGCCTAGGGCTTGGATTTCTTTAACCAGGAAGCCCTGAGTTCCAGGCTTACTTCATCTGCCAAAGGCATCCCAAAGGGAGTGCAGAAGTGCCACAACATGGCTGCTTTCACGGCTTTTCCCTTAGGAAGAACCCTAATACCCGGCTGATTTACCTTCCTAGGGTTACTGTTAGGCTTAGGCCTAGGACTTTTAAAACCAGGAAGCCCTGGGCTCCAGGCACACTGCAGCTGCGAAAGGCATCCCAAGGGGAGCGCAAAAGTGACGCAACTTGGCTGCCACCACTGATATTTCCATGAGACCATCCCGAACCATAGGTTGATTTTCCTTCCTAGGGTTAAGGTTTGAGTTACGCCTAGGGTAAGGGCTCTATTAACCAGAAAGCCCTGAGTTCCAAGAACACAGCAGCTGCGAAGGACTAGCCAAGAAGAGCGCAAAAGTACCACAACATGCCTGCCTCCACAGCTTTTTCCTTGGGGACATGCCTAATTCCTGGCTGATTTGCCTTTCTCGTCTTAGGGTTGGGGTTCGGCCTAGGGCTAGGATTTTTAAAATCAGGAAGCCCTGAGTTCCAGGCACACTGGAGCTGTGAAAGGCATCCAAAAGGGAGTGCAAAAGTGCCACAACATGGCTGCTTTCACGGCTTTTTCCTTGGCAAGAAGCCTAACACCAGGCTGATTTACCTTCCCAGGGTTACTGTTAGGCTTAGGCCTAGGGCTAGGATTTTTAAAACTAGGAAGCCCTGGGCTCCAGGCACACTGCAGCTGTTCAAGGCATCCCAAGGGGAGTACAAAAGTGCAACAACATGGCAGCTTTCACAGCTTTTTCCTTGGCACCATCCCTATACCTAGGCTGATTTATCTGCCTAGGGTTAGGGTTAGGCTTCAGCCTAGGGCTTGGATTTCTTTAACCAGGAAGCCCTGAGTTCCAGGCTTACTTCATCTGCCAAAGGCATCCCAAAGGGAGTGCAGAAGTGCCACAACATGGCTGCTTTCACGGCTTTTCCCTTAGGAAGAACCCTAATACCCGGCTGATTTACCTTCCTAGGGTTACTGTTAGGCTTAGGCCTAGGACTTTTAAAACCAGGAAGCCCTGGGCTCCAGGCACACTGCAGCTGCGAAAGGCATCCCAAGGGGAGCGCAAAAGTGACGCAACTTGGCTGCCACCACTGATATTTCCATGAGACCATCCCGAACCATAGGTTGATTTTCCTTCCTAGGGTTAAGGTTGAGTTACGCCTAGGGTAATGGCTCTATTAACCAGAAAGCCCTGAGTTCCAAGAACACAGCAGCTGCGAAGGACTAGCCAAGAAGAGCGCAAAAGTAGCACAACATGCCTGCCTCCACAGCTTTTTCCTTGTGGACATGCCTAATTCCTGGCTGATTTGCCTTTCTCGTCTTAGGGTTGGGGTTCGGCCTAGGGCTAGGATTTTTAAAATCAGGAAGCCCTGAGTTCCAGGCACACTGGAGCTGTGAAAGGCATCCAAAAGGGAGTGCAAAAGTGCCACAACATGGCTGCTTTCACGGCTTTTTCCTTGGCAAGAAGCCTAACACCAGGCTGATTTACCTTCCCAGGGTTACTGTTAGGCTTAGGCCTAGGGCTAGGATTTTTAAAACTAGGAAGCCCTGGGCTCCAGGCACACTGCAGCTGTTCAAGGCATCCCAAGGGGAGTACAAAAGTGCAACAACATGGCAGCTTTCACAGCTTTTTCCTTGGCACCATCCCTATACCTAGGCTGATTTATCTGCCTAGGGTTAGGGTTAGGCTTCAGCCTAGGGCTTGGATTTCTTTAACCAGGAAGCCCTGAGTTCCAGGCTTACTTCATCTGCCAAAGGCATCCCAAAGGGAGTGCAGAAGTGCCACAACATGGCTGCTTTCACGGCTTTTCCCTTAGGAAGAACCCTAATACCCGGCTGATTTACCTTCCTAGGGTTACTGTTAGGCTTAGGCCTAGGACTTTTAAAACCAGGAAGCCCTGGGCTCCAGGCACACTGCAGCTGCGAAAGGCATCCCAAGGGGAGCGCAAAAGTGACGCAACTTGGCTGCCACCACTGATATTTCCATGAGACCATCCCGAACCATAGGCTGATTTTCCTTCCTAGGGTTAAGGTTTGAGTTACGCCTAGGGTAAGGGTTCTATTAACCAGAAAGCCCTGAGTTCCAAGAACACAGCAGCTGCAAAGGACTACCCAAGAAGAGCGCAAAAGTACCACAACATGCCTGCCTCCACAGCTTTTTCCTTGGGGACATGCCTAATTCCTGGCTGATTTGCCTTTCTCGTCTTAGGGTTGGGGTTCGGCCTAGGGCTAGGATTTTTAAAATCAGGAAGCCCTGAGTTCCAGGCACACTGGAGCTGTGAAAGGCATCCAAAAGGGAGTGCAAAAGTGCCACAACATGGCTGCTTTCACGGCTTTTTCCTTGGCAAGAAGCCTAACACCAGGCTGATTTACCTTCCCAGGGTTACTGTTAGGCTTAGGCCTAGGGCTAGGATTTTTAAAACTAGGAAGCCCTGGGCTCCAGGCACACTGCAGCTGTTCAAGGCATCCCAAGGGGAGTACAAAAGTGCAACAACATGGCAGCTTTCACAGCTTTTTCCTTGGCACCATCCCTATACCTAGGCTGATTTATCTGCCTAGGGTTAGGGTTAGGGTTCAGCCTAGGGCTTGGATTTCTTTAACCAGGAAGCCCTGAGTTCCAAGAACACAGCAGCTGCGAAGGACTAGCCAAGAAGAGCGCAAAAGTGCCACAACATACCTGCCTCCACAGCTTTTTCCTTGGGGACATGCCTAATTCCTGGCTGATTTGCCTTTCTCGTCTTAGGGTTGGGGTTCGGCCTAGGGCTAGGATTTTTAATATCAGGAAGCCCTGAGTTCCAGGCACACTGGAGCTGTGAAAGGCATCCAAAAGGGAGTGCAAAAGTGCCACAACATGGCTGCTTTCACGGCTTTTTCCTTGGCAAGAAGCCTAACACCAGGCTGATTTCCCTTCCCAGGGTTACTGTTAGGCTTAGGCCTAGGGCTAGGATTTTTAAAACTAGGAAGCCCTTAGCTCCAGGCACACTGCAGCTGCTCAAGGCATCCCAAGGGGAGTACAAAAGTGCAACAACATGGCAGCTTTCACAGCTTTTTCCTTGGCACCATCCCTATACCTAGGCTGATTTATCTGCCTATGGTTAGGGTTAGGCTTCAGCCTAGGGCTTGGATTTCTTTAACCAGGAAGCCCTGAGTTCCAGGCTTACTTCATCTGCCAAAGGCATCCCAAAGGGAGTGCAGAAGTGCCACAACATGGCTGCTTTCACGGCTTTTCCCTTAGGAAGAACCCTAATACCTGGCTGATTTACCTTCCTAGGGTTACTGTTAGGCTTAGGCCTAGGACTTTTAAAACCAGGAAGCCCTGGGCTCCAGGCACACTGCAGCTGCGAAAGGCATCCCAAGGGGAGCGCAAAAGTGACGCAACTTGGCTGCCACCACTGATATTTCCATGAGACCATCCCGAACCATAGGTTGATTTTCCTTCCTAGGGTTAAGGTTTGAGTTACGCCTAGGGTAAGGGCTCTATTAACCAGAAAGCCCTGAGTTCCAAGAACACAGCAGCTGCGAAGGACTAGCCAAGAAGAGCGCAAAAGTACCACAACATGCCTGCCTCCACAGCTTTTTCCTTGGGGACATGCCTAATTCCTGGCTGATTTGCCTTTCTCGTCTTAGGGTTGGGGTTCGGCCTAGGGCTAGGATTTTTAAAATCAGGAAGCCCTGAGTTCCAGGCACACTGGAGCTGTGAAAGGCATCCAAAAGGGAGTGCAAAAGTGCCACAACATGGCTGCTTTCACGGCTTTTTCCTTGGCAAGAAGCCTAACACCAGGCTGATTTACCTTCCCAGGGTTACTGTTAGGCTTAGGCCTAGGGCTAGGATTTTTAAAACTAGGAAGCCCTTAGCTCCAGGCACACTGCAGCTGTTCAAGGCATCCCAAGGGGAGTACAAAAGTGCAACAACATGGCAGCTTTCACAGCTTTTTCCTTGGCACCATCCCTATACCTAGGCTGATTTATCTGCCTAGGGTTAGGGTTAGGCTTCAGCCTAGGGCTTGGATTTCTTTAACCAGGAAGCCCTGAGTTCCAGGCTTACTTCATCTGCCAAAGGCATCCCAAAGGGAGTGCAGAAGTGCCACAACATGGCTGCTTTCACGGCTTTTCCCTTAGGAAGAACCCTAATACCCGGCTGATTTACCTTCCTAGGGTTACTGTTAGGCTTAGGCCTAGGACTTTTAAAACCAGGAAGCCCTGGGCTCCAGGCACACTGCAGCTGCGAAAGGCATCCCAAGGGGAGCGCAAAAGTGACGCAACTTGGCTGCCACCACTGATATTTCCATGAGACCATCCTGAACCATAGGTTGATTTTCCTTCCTAGGCTTAAGGTTTGAGTTACGCCTAGGGTAAGGGCTCTATTAACCAGAAAGCCCTGAGTTCCAAGAACACAGCAGCTGCGAAGGACTAGCCAAGAAGAGCGCAAAAGTACCACAACATGCCTGCCTCCACAGCTTTTTCCTTGGGGACATGCCTAATTCCTGGCTGATTTGCCTTTCTCGTCTTAGGGTTGGGGTTCGGCCTAGGGCTAGGATTTTTAAAATCAGGAAGCCCTGAGTTCCAGGCACACTGGAGCTGTGAAAGGCATCCAAAAGGGAGTGCAAAAGTGCCACAACATGGCTGCTTTCACGGCTTTTTCCTTGGCAAGAAGCCTAACACCAGGCTGATTTACCTTCCCAGGGTTACTGTTAGGCTTAGGCCTAGGGCTAGGATTTTTAAAACTAGGAAGCCCTGGGCTCCAGGCACACTGCAGCTGTTCAAGGCATCCCAAGGGGAGTACAAAAGTGCAACAACATGGCAGCTTTCACAGCTTTTTCCTTGGCACCATCCCTATACCTAGGCTGATTTATCTGCCTAGGGTTAGGGTTAGGCTTCAGCCTAGGGCTTGGATTTCTTTAACCAGGAAGCCCTGAGTTCCAGGCTTACTTCATCTGCCAAAGGCATCCCAAAGGGAGTGCAGAAGTGCCACAACATGGCTGCTTTCACGGCTTTTCCCTTAGGAAGAACCCTAATACCCGGCTGATTTACCTTCCTAGGGTTACTGTTAGGCTTAGGCCTAGGACTTTTAAAACCAGGAAGCCCTGGGCTCCAGGCACACTGCAGCTGCGAAAGGCATCCCAAGGGGAGCGCAAAAGTGACGCAACTTGGCTGCCACCACTGATATTTCCATGAGACCATCCCGAACCATAGGTTGATTTTCCTTCCTAGGGTTAAGGTTTGAGTTACGCCTAGGGTAAGGGCTCTATTAACCAGAAAGCCCTGAGTTCCAAGAACACAGCAGCTGCGAAGGACTAGCCAAGAAGAGCGCAAAAGTAGCACAACATGCCTGCCTCCACAGCTTTTTCCTTGGGGACATGCCTAATTCCTGGCTGATTTGCCTTTCTCGTCTTAGGGTTGGGGTTCGGCCTAGGGCTAGGATTTTTAAAATCAGGAAGCCCTGAGTTCCAGGCACACTGGAGCTGTGAAAGGCATCCAAAAGGGAGTGCAAAAGTGCCACAACATGGCTGCTTTCACGGCTTTTTCCTTGGCAAGAAGCCTAACACCAGGCTGATTTCCCTTCCCAGGGTTACTGTTAGGCTTAGGCCTAGGGCTAGGATTTTTAAAACTAGGAAGCCCTTAGCTCCAGGCACACTGCAGCTGTTCAAGGCATCCCAAGGGGAGTACAAAAGTGCAACAACATGGCAGCTTTCACAGCTTTTTCCTTGGCACCATCCCTATACCTAGGCTGATTTATCTGCCTAGGGTTAGGGTTAGGCTTCAGCCTAGGGCTTGGATTTCTTTAACCAGGAAGCCCTGAGTTCCAGGCTTACTTCATCTGCCAAAGGCATCCCAAAGGGAGTGCAGAAGTGCCACAACATGGCTGCTTTCACGGCTTTTCCCTTAGGAAGAACCCTAATACCCGGCTGATTTACCTTCCTAGGGTTACTGTTAGGCTTAGGCCTAGGACTTTTAAAACCAGGAAGCCCTGGGCTCCAGGCACACTGCAGCTGCGAAAGGCATCCCAAGGGGAGCGCAAAAGTGACGCAGCTTGGCTGCCACCACTGATATTTCCATGAGACCAATCCGAACCATAGGCTGATTTTCCTTCCTAGGCTTAAGGTTTGAGTTACGCCTAGGGTAAGGGCTCTATTAACCAGAAAGCCCTGAGTTCCAAGAACACAGCAGCTGCGAAGAACTAGCCAAGAAGAGCGCAAAAGTACCACAACATGCCTGCCTCCACAGCTTTTTCCTTGGGGACATGCCTAATTCCTGGCTGATTTGCCTTTCTCGTCTTAGGGTTGGGGTTCGGCCTAGGGCTAGGATTTTTAAAATCAGGAAGCCCTGAGTTCCAGGCACACTGGAGCTGTGAAAGGCATCCAAAAGGGAGTGCAAAAGTGCCACAACATGGCTGCTTTCACGGCTTTTTCCTTGGCAAGAAGCCTAACACCAGGCTGATTTACCTTCCCAGGGTTACTGTTAGGCTTAGGCCTAGGGCTAGGATTTTTGAAACAACGAAGCCCTGGGCTCCAGGCACGCTGCAGCTGTTCAAGGCATCCCAAGGGGAGTACAAAAGTGCAACAACATGGCAGCTTTCACAGCTTTTTCCTTGGCACCATCCCTATACCTAGGCTGATTTATCTGCCTAGGGTTAGGGTTAGGCTTCAGCCTAGGGCTTGGATTTCTTTAACCAGGAAGCCCTGAGTTCCAGGCTTACTTCATCTGCCAAAGGCATCCCAAAGGGAGTGCAGAAGTGCCACAACATGGCTGCTTTCACGGCTTTTCCCTTAGGAAGAACCCTAATACCCGGCTGATTTACCTTCCTAGGGTTACTGTTAGGCTTAGGCCTAGGACTTTTAAAACCAGGAAGCCCTGGGCTCCAGGCACACTGCAGCTGCAAAAGGCATCCCTAGGGGAGCGCAAAAGTGACGCAACTTGGCTGCCACCACTGATATTTCCATGAGACCATCCCGAACCATAGGCTGATTTTCCTTCCTAGGGTTAAGGTTTGAGTTACGCCTAGGGTAAGGGCTCTATTAACCAGAAAGCCCTGAGTTCCAAGAACACAGCAGCTGCGAAGGACTAGCCAAGAAGAGCGCAAAAGTAGCACAACATGCCTGCCTCCACAGCTTTTTCCTTGGGGACATGCCTAATTCCTGGCTGATTTGCCTTTCTCGTCTTAGGGTTGGGGTTCGGCCTAGGGCTAGGATTTTTAAAATCAGGAAGCCCTGAGTTCCAGGCACACTGGAGCTGTGAAAGGCATCCAAAAGGGAGTGCAAAAGTGCCACAACATGGCTGCTTTCACGGCTTTTTCCTTGGCAAGAAGCCTAACACCAGGCTGATTTACCTTCCCAGGGTTACTGTTAGGCTTAGGCCTAGGGCTAGGATTTTTGAAACAAGGAAGCCCTGGGCTCCAGGCACACTGCAGCTGTTCAAGGCATCCCAAGGGGAGTACAAAAGTGCAACAACATGGCAGCTTTCACAGCTTTTTCCTTGGCACCGTCCCTATACCTAGGCTGATTTATCTGCCTAGGGTTAGGGTTAGGCTTCAGCCTAGGGCTTGGATTTCTTTAACCAGGAAGCCCTGAGTTCCAGGCTTACTTCATCTGCCAAAGGCATCCCAAAGGGAGTGCAGAAGTGCCACAACATGGCTGCTTTCACGGCTTTTCCCTTAGGAAGAACCCTAATACCCGGCTGATTTACCTTCCTAGGGTTACTGTTAGGCTTAGGCCTAGGACTTTTAAAACCAGGAAGCCCTGGGCTCCAGGCACACTGCAGCTGCGAAAGGCATCCCAAGGGGAGCGCAAAAGTGACGCAGCTTGGCTGCCACCACTGATATTTCCATGAGACCAATCCGAACCATAGGCTGATTTTCCTTCCTAGGCTTAAGGTTTGAGTTACGCCTAGGGTAAGGGCTCTATTAACCAGAAAGCCCTGAGTTCCAAGAACACAGCAGCTGCGAAGAACTAGCCAAGAAGAGCGCAAAAGTACCACAACATGCCTGCCTCCACAGCTTTTTCCTTGGGGACATGCCTAATTCCTGGCTGATTTGCCTTTCTCGTCTTAGGGTTGGGGTTCGGCCTAGGGCTAGGATTTTTAAAATCAGGAAGCCCTGAGTTCCAGGCACACTGGAGCTGTGAAAGGCATCCAAAAGGGAGTGCAAAAGTGCCACAACATGGCTGCTTTCACGGCTTTTTCCTTGGCAAGAAGCCTAACACCAGGCTGATTTACCTTCCCAGGGTTACTGTTAGGCTTAGGCCTAGGGCTAGGATTTTTGAAACAACGAAGCCCTGGGCTCCAGGCACGCTGCAGCTGTTCAAGGCATCCCAAGGGGAGTACAAAAGTGCAACAACATGGCAGCTTTCACAGCTTTTTCCTTGGCACCATCCCTATACCTAGGCTGATTTATCTGCCTAGGGTTAGGGTTAGGCTTCAGCCTAGGGCTTGGATTTCTTTAACCAGGAAGCCCTGAGTTCCAGGCTTACTTCATCTGCCAAAGGCATCCCAAAGGGAGTGCAGAAGTGCCACAACATGGCTGCTTTCACGGCTTTTCCCTTAGGAAGAACCCTAATACCCGGCTGATTTACCTTCCTAGGGTTACTGTTAGGCTTAGGCCTAGGACTTTTAAAACCAGGAAGCCCTGGGCTCCAGGCACACTGCAGCTGCAAAAGGCATCCCTAGGGGAGCGCAAAAGTGACGCAACTTGGCTGCCACCACTGATATTTCCATGAGACCATCCCGAACCATAGGCTGATTTTCCTTCCTAGGGTTAAGGTTTGAGTTACGCCTAGGGTAAGGGCTCTATTAACCAGAAAGCCCTGAGTTCCAAGAACACAGCAGCTGCGAAGGACTAGCCAAGAAGAGCGCAAAAGTACCACAACATGCCTGCCTCCACAGCTTTTTCCTTGGGGACATGCCTAATTCCTGGCTGATTTGCCTTTCTCGTCTTAGGGTTGGGGTTCGGCCTAGGGCTAGGATTTTTAAAATCAGGAAGCCCTGAGTTCCAGGCACACTGGAGCTGTGAAAGGCATCCAAAAGGGAGTGCAAAAGTGCCACAACATGGCTGCTTTCACGGCTTTTTCCTTGGCAAGAAGCCTAACACCAGGCTGATTTACCTTCCCAGGGTTACTGTTAGGCTTAGGCCTAGGGCTAGGATTTTTAAAACTAGGAAGCCCTGGGCTCCAGGCACACTGCAGCTGTTCAAGGCATCCCAAGGGGAGTACAAAAGTGCAACAACATGGCAGCTTTCACAGCTTTTTCCTTGGCACCATCCCTATACCTAGGCTGATTTATCTGCCTAGGGTTAGGGTTAGGGTTCAGCCTAGGGCTTGGATTTCTTTAACCAGGAAGCCCTGAGTTCCAGGCTTACTTCATCTGCCAAAGGCATCCCAAAGGGAGTGCAGAAGTGCCACAACATGGCTGCTTTCACGGCTTTTCCCTTAGGAAGAACCCTAATACCCGCCTGATTTACCTTCCTAGGGTTACTGTTAGGCTTAGGCCTAGGACTTTTAAAACCAGGAAGCCCTGGGCTCCAGGCACACTGCAGCTGCGAAAGGCATCCCAAGGGGAGCGCAAAAGTGACGCAACTTGGCTGCCACCACTGATATTTCCATGAGACCATCCCGAACCATAGGCTGATTTTCCTTCCTAGGCTTAAGGTTTGAGTTACGCCTAGGGTAACGGTTCTATTAACCAGAAAGCCCTGAGTTCCAAGAACACAGCAGCTGCGAAGGACTAGCCAAGAAGAGCGCAAAAGTACCACAACATGCCTGCCTCCACAGCTTTTTCCTTGGGGACATGCCTAATTCCTGGCTGATTTGCCTTTCTCGTCTTAGGGTTGGGGTTCGGCCTAGGGCTAGGATTTTTAAAATCAGGAAGCCCTGAGTTCCAGGCACACTGGAGCTGTGAAAGGCATCCAAAAGGGAGTGCAAAAGTGCCACAACATGGCTGCTTTCACGGCTTTTTCCTTGGCAAGAAGCCTAACACCAGGCTGATTTACCTTCCCAGGGTTACTGTTAGGCTTAGGCCTAGGGCTAGGATTTTTAAAACTAGGAAGCCCTGGGCTCCAGGCACACTGCAGCTGTTCAAGGCATCCCAAGGGGAGTACAAAAGTGCAACAACATGGCAGCTTTCACAGCTTTTTCCTTGGCACCATCCCTATACCTAGGCTGATTTATCTGCCTAGGGTTAGGGTTAGGCTTCAGCCTAGGGCTTGGATTTCTTTAACCAGGAAGCCCTGAGTTCCAGGCTTACTTCATCTGCCAAAGGCATCCCAAAGGGAGTGCAGAAGTGCCACAACATGGCTGCTTTCACGGCTTTTCCCTTAGGAAGAACCCTAATACCCGGCTGATTTACCTTCCTAGGGTTACTGTTAGGCTTAGGCCTAGGACTTTTAAAACCAGGAAGCCCTGGGCTCCAGGCACACTGCAGCTGCGAAAGGCATCCCAAGGGGAGCGCAAAAGTGACGCAACTTGGCTGCCACCACTGATATTTCCATGAGACCATCCCGAACCATAGGCTGATTTTCCTTCCTAGGGTTAAGGTTTGAGTTACGCCTAGGGTAAGGGTTCTATTAACCAGAAAGCCCTGAGTTCCAAGAACACAGCAGCTGCGAAGGACTAGCCAAGAAGAGCGCAAAAGTAGCACAACATGCCTGCCTCCACAGCTTTTTCCTTGGGGACATGCCTAATTCCTGGCTGATTTGCCTTTCTCGTCTTAGGGTTGGGGTTCGGCCTAGGGCTAGGATTTTTAAAATCAGGAAGCCCTGAGTTCCAGGCACACTGGAGCTGTGAAAGGCATCCAAAAGGGAGTGCAAAAGTGCCACAACATGGCTGCTTTCACGGCTTTTTCCTTGGCAAGAAGCCTAACACCAGGCTGATTTACCTTCCCAGGGTTACTGTTAGGCTTAGGCCTAGGGCTAGGATTTTTAAAACTAGGAAGCCCTTAGCTCCAGGCACACTGCAGCTGTTCAAGGCATCCCAAGGGGAGTACAAAAGTGCAACAACATGGCAGCTTTCACAGCTTTTTCCTTGGCACCATCCCTATACCTAGGCTGATTTATCTGCCTAGGGTTAGGGTTAGGCTTCAGCCTAGGGCTTGGATTTCTTTAACCAGGAAGCCCTGAGTTCCAGGCTTACTTCATCTGCCAAAGGCATCCCAAAGGGAGTGCAGAAGTGCCACAACATGGCTGCTTTCACGGCTTTTCCCTTAGGAAGAACCCTAATACCCGGCTGATTTACCTTCCTAGGGTTACTGGTAGGCTTAGGCCTAGGACTTTTAAAACCAGGAAGCCCTGGGCTCCAGGCACACTGCAGCTGCGAAAGGCATCCCAAGGGGAGCGCAAAAGTGACGCAACTTGGCTGCCACCACTGATATTTCCATGAGACCATCCCGAACCATAGGCTGATTTTCCTTCCTAGGGTTAAGGTTTGAGTTACGCCTAGGGTAAGGGCTCTATTAACCAGAAAGCCCTGAGTTCCAAGAACACAGCAGCTGCGAAGGACTAGCCAAGAAGAGCGCAAAAGTACCACAACATGCCTGCCTCCACAGCTTTTTCCTTGGGGACATGCCTAATTCCTGGCTGATTTGCCTTTCTCGTCTTAGGGTTGGGGTTCGGCCTAGGGCTAGGATTTTTAAAATCAGGAAGCCCTGAGTTCCAGGCACACTGGAGCTGTGAAAGGCATCCAAAAGGGAGTGCAAAAGTGCCACAACATGGCTGCTTTCACGGCTTTTTCCTTGGCAAGAAGCCTAACACCAGGCTGATTTACCTTCCCAGGGTTACTGTTAGGCTTAGGCCTAGGGCTAGGATTTTTAAAACTAGGAAGCCCTTAGCTCCAGGCACACTGCAGCTGTTCAAGGCATCCCAAGGGGAGTACAAAAGTGCAACAACATGGCAGCTTTCACAGCTTTTTCCTTGGCACCATCCCTATACCTAGGCTGATTTATCTGCCTAGGGTTAGGGTTAGGCTTCAGCCTAGGGCTTGGATTTCTTTAACCAGGAAGCCCTGAGTTCCAGGCTTACTTCATCTGCCAAAGGCATCCCAAAGGGTGTGCAGAAGTTCCACAAAATGGCTGCTTTCACGGCTTTTCCCTTAGGAAGAACCCTAATACCCGGCTGATTTACCTTCCTAGGATTACTGTTAGGCTTAGGCCTAGGACTTTTAAAACCAGGAAGCCCTGGGCTCCAGGCACACTGCAGCTGCGAAAGGCATCCCAAGGGGAGCGCAAAAGTGACGCAACTTGGCTGCCACCACTGATATTTCCATGAGACCATCCCGAACCATAGGTTGATTTTCCTTCCTAGGGTTAAGGTTTGAGTTACGCCTAGGGTAACGGCTCTATTAACCAGAAAGCCCTGAGTTCCAAGAACACAGCAGCTGCGAAGGACTAGCCAAGAAGAGCGCAAAAGTAGCACAACATGCCTGCCTCCACAGCTTTTTCCTTGGGGACATGCCTAATTCCTGGCTGATTTGCCTTTCTCGTCTTAGTGTTGGGGTTCGGCCTAGGGCTAGGATTTTTAAAATCAGGAAGCCCTGAGTTCCAGGCACACTGGAGCTGTGAAAGGCATCCAAAAGGGAGTGCAAAAGTGCCACAACATGGCTGCTTTCACGGCTTTTTCCTTGGCAAGAAGCCTAACACCAGGCTGATTTACCTTCCCGGGGTTAATGTTAGGCTTAGGCCTAGGGCTAGGATTTTTGAAACTAGGAAGCCCTGGGCTCCAGGCACACTGCAGCTGTTCAAGGCATCCCAAGGGGAGTACAAAAGGGCAACAACATGGCAGCTTTCACAGCTTTTTCCTTGGCACCATCCCTATACCTAGGCTGATTTATCTGCCTAGGGTTAGGGTTAGGCTTCAGCCTAGGGCTTGGATTTCTTTAACCAGGAAGCCCTGAGTTCCAGGCTTACTTCATCTGCCAAAGGCATCCCAAAGGGAGTGCAGAAGTGCCACAACATGGCTGCTTTCACGGCTTTTCCCTTAGGAAGAACCCTAATACCCGGCTGATTTACCTTCCTAGGGTTACTGTTAGGCTTAGGCCTAGGACTTTTAAAACCAGGAAGCCCTGGGCTCCAGGCACACTGCAGCTGCGAAAGGCATCCCAAGGGGAGCGCAAAAGTGACGCAACTTGGCTGCCACCACTGATATTTCCATGAGACCATCCCGAACCATAGGTTGATTTTCCTTCCTAGGGTTAAGGTTTGAGTTACGCCTAGGGTAAGGGTCTATTAACCAGAAAGCCCTGAGTTCCAAGAACACAGCAGCTGCGAAGGACTAGCCAAGAAGAGCGCAAAAGTAGCACAACATGCCTGCCTCCACAGCTTTTTCCTTGGGGACATGCCTAATTCCTGGCTGATTTGCCTTTCTCGTCTTAGGGTTGGGGTTCGGCCTAGGGCTAGGATTTTTAAAATCAGGAAGCCCTGAGTTCCAGGCACACTGGAGCTGTGAAAGGCATCCAAAAGGGAGTGCAAAAGTGCCACAACATGGCTGCTTTCACGGCTTTTTCCTTGGCAAGAAGCCTAACACCAGGCTGATTTACCTTCCCAGGGTTACTGTTAGGCTTAGGCCTAGGGCTAGGATTTTTGAAACAACGAAGCCCTGGGCTCCAGGCACGCTGCAGCTGTTCAAGGCATCCCAAGGGGAGTACAAAAGTGCAACAACATGGCAGCTTTCACAGCTTTTTCCTTGGCACCATCCCTATACCTAGGCTGATTTATCTGCCTAGGGTTAGGGTTAGGCTTCAGCCTAGGGCTTGGATTTCTTTAACCAGGAAGCCCTGAGTTCCAGGCTTACTTCATCTGCCAAAGGCATCCCAAAGGGAGTGCAGAAGTGCCACAACATGGCTGCTTTCACGGCTTTTCCCTTAGGAAGAACCCTAATACCCGGCTGATTTACCTTCCTAGGGTTACTGTTAGGCTTAGGCCTAGGACTTTTAAAACCAGGAAGCCCTGGGCTCCAGGCACACTGCAGCTGCAAAAGGCATCCCTAGGGGAGCGCAAAAGTTACGCAACTTGGCTGCCACCACTGATATTTCCATGAGACCATCCCGAACCATAGGTTGATTTTCCTTCCTAGGGTTAAGGTTTGAGTTACGCCTAGGGTAAGGGCTCTATTAACCAGAAAGCCCTGAGTTCCAAGAACACAGCAGCTGCGAAGGACTAGCCAAGAAGAGCGCAAAAGTACCACAACATGCCTGCCTCCACAGCTTTTTCCTTGGGGACATGCCTAATTCCTGGCTGATTTGCCTTTCTCGTCTTAGGGTTGGGGTTCGGCCTAGGGCTAGGATTTTTAAAATCAGGAAGCCCTGAGTTCCAGGCACACTGGAGCTGTGAAAGGCATCCAAAAGGGAGTGCAAAAGTGCCACAACATGGCTGCTTTCACGGCTTTTTCCTTGGCAAGAAGCCTAACACCAGGCTGATTTACCTTCCCAGGGTTACTGTTAGGCTTAGGCCTAGGGCTAGGATTTTTAAAACTAGGAAGCCCTTAGCTCCAGGCACACTGCAGCTGTTCAAGGCATCCCAAGGGGAGTACAAAAGTGCAACAACATGGCAGCTTTCACAGCTTTTTCCTTGGCACCATCCCTATACCTAGGCTGATTTATCTGCCTAGGGTTAGGGTTAGGGTTCAGCCTAGGGCTTGGATTTCTTTAACCAGGAAGCCCTGGGTTCCAGGCTTACTTCATCTGCCAAAGGCATCCCAAAGGGAGTGCAGAAGTGCCACAACATGGCTGCTTTCACGGCTTTTCCCTTAGGAAGAACCCTAATACCCGGCTGATTTACCTTCCTAGGGTTACTGTTAGGCTTAGGCCTAGGACTTTTAAAACCAGGAAGCCCTGGGCTCCAGGCACACTGCAGCTGCTAAAGGCATCCCAAGGGGAGCGTAAAAGTGACGCAACTTGGCTGCCACCACTGATATTTCCATGAGACCATCCCGAACCATAGGTTGATTTTCCTTCCTAGGGTTAAGGTTTGAGTTACGCCTAGGGTAAGGGTCTATTAACCAGAAAGCCCTGAGTTCCAAGAACACAGCAGCTGCGAAGGACTAGCCAAGAAGAGCGCAAAAGTACCACAACATGCCTGCCTCCACAGCTTTTTCCTTGGGGACATGCCTAATTCCTGGCTGATTTGCCTTTCTCGTCTTAGGGTTGGGGTTCGGCCTAGGGCTAGGAATTTTAAAATCAGGAAGCCCTGAGTTCCAGGCACACTGGAGCTGTGAAAGGCATCCAAAAGGGAGTGCAAAAGTGCCACAACATGGCTGCTTTCACGGCTTTTTCCTTGGCAAGAAGCCTAACACCAGGCTGATTTACCTTCCCAGGGTTACTGTTAGGCTTAGGCCTAGGGCTAGGATTTTTGAAACTAGGAAGCCCTTAGCTCCAGGCACACTGCAGCTGTTCAAGGCATCCCAAGGGGAGTACAAAAGGGCAACAACATGGCAGCTTTCACAGCTTTTTCCTTGGCACCATCCCTATACCTAGGCTGATTTATCTGCCTAGGGTTAGGGTTAGGGTTCAGCCTAGGGCTTGGATTTCTTTAACCAGGAAGCCCTGAGTTCCAGGCTTACTTCATCTGCCAAAGGCATCCCAAAGGGAGTGCTGAAGTGCCACAACATGGCTGCTTTCACGGCTTTTCCCTTAGGAAGAACCCTAATACCCGGCTGATTTACCTTCCTAGGGTTACTGTTAGGCTTAGGCCTAGGACTTTTAAAACCAGGAAGCCCTGGGCTCCAGGCACACTGCAGCTGCGAAAGGCATCCCAAGGGGAGCGCAAAAGTGACTCAACTTGGCTGCCACCACTGATATTTCCATGAGACCATCCCGAACCATAGGTTGATTTTCCTTCCTAGGGTTAAGGTTTGAGTTACGCCTAGGGTAAGGGTCTATTAACCAGAAAGCCCTGAGTTCCAAGAACACAGCAGCTGCGAAGGACTAGCCAAGAAGAGCGCAAAAGTAGCACAACATGCCTGCCTCCACAGCTTTTTCCTTGGGGACATGCCTAATTCCTGGCTGATTTGCCTTTCTCGTCTTAGGGTTGGGGTTCGGCCTAGGGCTAGGATTTTTAAAATCAGGAAGCCCTGAGTTCCAGGCACACTGGAGCTGTGAAAGGCATCCAAAAGGGAGTGCAAAAGTGCCACAACATGGCTGCTTTCACGGCTTTTTCCTTGGCAAGAAGCCTAACACCAGGCTGATTTACCTTCCCAGGGTTACTGTTAGGCTTAGGCCTAGGGCTAGGATTTTTGAAACAACGAAGCCCTGGGCTCCAGGCACGCTGCAGCTGTTCAAGGCATCCCAAGGGGAGTACAAAAGTGCAACAACATGGCAGCTTTCACAGCTTTTTCCTTGGCACCATCCCTATACCTAGGCTGATTTATCTGCCTAGGGTTAGGGTTAGGCTTCAGCCTAGGGCTTGGATTTCTTTAACCAGGAAGCCCTGAGTTCCAGGCTTACTTCATCTGCCAAAGGCATCCCAAAGGGAGTGCAGAAGTGCCACAACATGGCTGCTTTCACGGCTTTTCCCTTAGGAAGAACCCTAATACCCGGCTGATTTACCTTCCTAGGGTTACTGTTAGGCTTAGGCCTAGGACTTTTAAAACCAGGAAGCCCTGGGCTCCAGGCACACTGCAGCTGCGAAAGGCATCCCAAGGGGAGCGTAAAAGTGACGCAACTTGGCTGCCACCACTGATATTTCCATGAGACCATCCCGAACCATAGGTTGATTTTCCTTCCTAGGGTTAAGGTTTGAGTTACGCCTAGGGTAAGGGTCTATTAACCAGAAAGCCCTGAGTTCCAAGAACACAGCAGCTGCGAAGGACTAGCCAAGAAGAGCGCAAAAGTACCACAACATGCCTGCCTCCACAGCTTTTTCCTTGGGGACATGCCTAATTCCTGGCTGATTTGCCTTTCTCGTCTTAGGGTTGGGGTTCGGCCTAGGGCTAGGATTTTTAAAATCAGGAAGCCCTGAGTTCCAGGCACACTGGAGCTGTGAAAGGCATCCAAAAGGGAGTGCAAAAGTGCCACAACATGGCTGCTTTCACGGCTTTTTCCTTGGCAAGAAGCCTAACACCAGGCTGATTTACCTTCCCAGGGTTACTGTTAGGCTTAGGCCTAGGGCTAGGATTTTTAAAACTAGGAAGCCCTTAGCTCCAGGCACACTGCAGCTGTTCAAGGCATCCCAAGGGGAGTAAAAAAGTGCAACAACATGGCAGCTTTCACAGCTTTTTCCTTGGCACCATCCCTATACCTAGGCTGATTTATCTGCCTAGGGTTAGGGTTAGGCTTCAGCCTAGGGCTTGGATTTCTTTAACCAGGAAGCCCTGAGTTCCAGGCTTACTTCATCTGCCAAAGGCATCCCAAAGGGTGTGCAGAAGTGCCACAAAATGGCTGCTTTCACGGCTTTTCCCTTAGGAAGAACCCTAATACCCGGCTGATTTACCTTCCTAGGATTACTGTTAGGCTTAGGCCTAGGACTTTTAAAACCAGGAAGCCCTGGGCTCCAGGCACACTGCAGCTGCGAAAGGCATCCCAAGGGGAGCGCAAAAGTGACGCAACTTGGCTGCCACCACTGATATTTCCATGAGACCATCCCGAACCATAGGCTGATTTTCCTTCCTAGGGTTAAGGTTTGAGTTACGCCTAGGGTAACGGCTCTATTAACCAGAAAGCCCTGAGTTCCAAGAACACAGCAGCTGCGAAGGACTAGCCAAGAAGAGCGCAAAAGTACCACAACATGCCTGCCTCCACAGCTTTTTCCTTGGGGACATGCCTAATTCCTGGCTGATTTGCCTTTCTCGTCTTAGTGTTGGGGTTCGGCCTAGGGCTAGGATTTTTAAAATCAGGAAGCCCTGAGTTCCAGGCACACTGGAGCTGTGAAAGGCATCCAAAAGGGAGTGCAAAAGTGGCACAACATGGCTGCTTTCACGGCTTTTTCCTTGGCAAGAAGCCTAACACCAGGCTGATTTACCTTCCCGGGGTTAATGTTAGGCTTAGGCCTAGGGCTAGGATTTTTGAAACTAGGAAGCCCTGGGCTCCAGGCACACTGCAGCTGTTCAAGGCATCCCAAGGGGAGTACAAAAGGGCAACAACATGGCAGCTTTCACAGCTTTTTCCTTGGCACCATCCCTATACCTAGGCTGATTTATCTGCCTAGGGTTAGGGTTAGGCTTCAGCCTAGGGCTTGGATTTCTTTAACCAGGAAGCCCTGAGTTCCAGGCTTACTTCATCTGCCAAAGGCATCCCAAAGGGAGTGCTGAAGTGCCACAACATGGCTGCTTTCACGGCTTTTCCCTTAGGAAGAACCCTAATACCCGGCTGATTTACCTTCCTAGGGTTACTGTTAGGCTTAGGCCTAGGACTTTTAAAACCAGGAAGCCCTGGGCTCCAGGCACACTGCAGCTGCGAAAGGCATCCCAAGGGGAGCGCAAAAGTGACGCAACTTGGCTGCCACCACTGATATTTCCATGAGACCATCCCGAACCATAGGTTGATTTTCCTTCCTAGGGTTAAGGTTTGAGTTACGCCTAGGGTAAGGGTCTATTAACCAGAAAGCCCTGAGTTCCAAGAACACAGCAGCTGCGAAGGACTAGCCAAGAAGAGCGCAAAAGTAGCACAACATGCCTGCCTCCACAGCTTTTTCCTTGGGGACATGCCTAATTCCTGGCTGATTTGCCTTTCTCGTCTTAGGGTTGGGGTTCGGCCTAGGGCTAGGATTTTTAAAATCAGGAAGCCCTGAGTTCCAGGCACACTGGAGCTGTGAAAGGCATCCAAAAGGGAGTGCAAAAGTGCCACAACATGGCTGCTTTCACGGCTTTTTCCTTGGCAAGAAGCCTAACACCAGGCTGATTTACCTTCCCAGGGTTACTGTTAGGCTTAGGCCTAGGGCTAGGATTTTTGAAACAACGAAGCCCTGGGCTCCAGGCACGCTGCAGCTGTTCAAGGCATCCCAAGGGGAGTACAAAAGTGCAACAACATGGCAGCTTTCACAGCTTTTTCCTTGGCACCATCCCTATACCTAGGCTGATTTATCTGCCTAGGGTTAGGGTTAGGCTTCAGCCTAGGGCTTGGATTTCTTTAACCAGGAAGCCCTGAGTTCCAGGCTTACTTCATCTGCCAAAGGCATCCCAAAGGGAGTGCAGAAGTGCCACAACATGGCTGCTTTCACGGCTTTTCCCTTAGGAAGAACCCTAATACCCGGCTGATTTACCTTCCTAGGGTTACTGTTAGGCTTAGGCCTAGGACTTTTAAAACCAGGAAGCCCTGGGCTCCAGGCACACTGCAGCTGCAAAAGGCATCCCTAGGGGAGCGCAAAAGTGACGCAACTTGGCTGCCACCACTGATATTTCCATGAGACCATCCCGAACCATAGGTTGATTTTCCTTCCTAGGGTTAAGGTTTGAGTTACGCCTAGGGTAAGGGCTCTATTAACCAGAAAGCCCTGAGTTCCAAGAACACAGCAGCTGCGAAGGACTAGCCAAGAAGAGCGCAAAAGTACCACAACATGCCTGCCTCCACAGCTTTTTCCTTGGGGACATGCCTAATTCCTGGCTGATTTGCCTTTCTCGTCTTAGGGTTGGGGTTCGGCCTAGGGCTAGGAATTTTAAAATCAGGAAGCCCTGAGTTCCAGGCACACTGGAGCTGTGAAAGGCATCCAAAAGGGAGTGCAAAAGTGCCACAACATGGCTGCTTTCACGGCTTTTTCCTTGGCAAGAAGCCTAACACCAGGCTGATTTACCTTCCCAGGGTTACTGTTAGGCTTAGGCCTAGGGCTAGGATTTTTAAAACTAGGAAGCCCTTAGCTCCAGGCACACTGCAGCTGTTCAAGGCATCCCAAGGGGAGTACAAAAGTGCAACAACATGGCAGCTTTCACAGCTTTTTCCTTGGCACCATCCCTATACCTAGGCTGATTTATCTGCCTAGGGTTAGGGTTAGGGTTCAGCCTAGGGCTTGGATTTCTTTAACCAGGAAGCCCTGAGTTCCAGGCTTACTTCATCTGCCAAAGGCATCCCAAAGGGAGTGCAGAAGTGCCACAACATGGCTGCTTTCACGGCTTTTCCCTTAGGAAGAACCCTAATACCCGGCTGATTTACCTTCCTAGGGTTACTGTTAGGCTTAGGCCTAGGACTTTTAAAACCAGGAAGCCCTGGGCTCCAGGCACACTGCAGCTGCTAAAGGCATCCCAAGGGGAGCGTAAAAGTGACGCAACTTGGCTGCCACCACTGATATTTCCATGAGACCATCCCGAACCATAGGTTGATTTTCCTTCCTAGGGTTAAGGTTTGAGTTACGCCTAGGGTAAGGGTCTATTAACCAGAAAGCCCTGAGTTCCAAGAACACAGCAGCTGCGAAGGACTAGCCAAGAAGAGCGCAAAAGTACCACAACATGCCTGCCTCCACAGCTTTTTCCTTGGGGACATGCCTAATTCCTGGCTGATTTGCCTTTCTCGTCTTAGGGTTGGGGTTCGGCCTAGGGCTAGGATTTTTAAAATCAGGAAGCCCTGAGTTCCAGGCACACTGGAGCTGTGAAAGGCATCCAAAAGGGAGTGCAAAAGTGCCACAACATGGCTGCTTTCACGGCTTTTTCCTTGGCAAGAAGCCTAACACCAGGCTGATTTACCTTCCCAGGGTTACTGTTAGGCTTAGGCCTAGGGCTAGGATTTTTGAAACAAGGAAGCCCTGGGCTCCAGGCACACTGCAGCTGTTCAAGGCATCCCAAGGGGAGTACAAAAGTGCAACAACATGGCAGCTTTCACAGCTTTTTCCTTGGCACCGTCCCTATACCTAGGCTGATTTATCTGCCTAGGGTTAGGGTTAGGCTTCAGCCTAGGGCTTGGATTTCTTTAACCAGGAAGCCCTGAGTTCCAGGCTTACTTCATCTGCCAAAGGCATCCCAAAGGGAGTGCAGAAGTGCCACAACATGGCTGCTTTCACGGCTTTTCCCTTAGGAAGAACCCTAATACCCGGCTGATTTACCTTCCTAGGGTTACTGTTAGGCTTAGGCCTAGGACTTTTAAAACCAGGAAGCCCTGGGCTCCAGGCACACTGCAGCTGCGAAAGGCATCCCAAGGGGAGCGCAAAAGTGACGCAACTTGGCTGCCACCACTGATATTTCCATGAGACCATCCCGAACCATAGGTTGATTTTCCTTCCTAGGGTTAAGGTTTGAGTTACGCCTAGGGTAAGGGCTCTATTAACCAGAAAGCCCTGAGTTCCAAGAACACAGCAGCTGCGAAGGACTAGCCAAGAAGAGCGCAAAAGTACCACAACATGCCTGCCTCCACAGCTTTTTCCTTGGGGACATGCCTAATTCCTGGCTGATTTGCCTTTCTCGTCTTAGTGTTGGGGTTCGGCCTAGGGCTAGGATTTTTAAAATCAGGAAGCCCTGAGTTCCAGGCACACTGGAGCTGTGAAAGGCATCCAAAAGGGAGTGCAAAAGTGCCACAACATGGCTGCTTTCACGGCTTTTTCCTTGGCAAGAAGCCTAACACCAGGCTGATTTACCTTCCCAGGGTTACTGTTAGGCTTAGGCCTAGGGCTAGGATTTTTAAAACTAGGAAGCCCTTAGCTCCAGGCACACTGCAGCTGTTCAAGGCATCCCAAGGGGAGTACAAAAGTGCAACAACATGGCAGCTTTCACAGCTTTTTCCTTGGCACCATCCCTATACCTAGGCTGATTTATCTGCCTAGGGTTAGGGTTAGGCTTCAGCCTAGGGCTTGGATTTCTTTAACCAGGAAGCCCTGAGTTCCAGGCTTACTTCATCTGCCAAAGGCATCCCAAAGGGAGTGCAGAAGTGCCACAACATGGCTGCTTTCACGGCTTTTCCCTTAGGAAGAACCCTAATACCCGGCTGATTTACCTTCCTAGGGTTACTGTTAGGCTTAGGCCTAGGACTTTTAAAACCAGGAAGCCCTGGGCTCCAGGCACACTGCAGCTGCGAAAGGCATCCCAAGGGGAGCGCAAAAGTGACGCAACTTGGCTGCCACCACTGATATTTCCATGAGACCATCCCGAACCATAGGTTGATTTTCCTTCCTAGGGTTAAGGTTTGAGTTACGCCTAGGGTAAGGGCTCTATTAACCAGAAAGCCCTGAGTTCCAAGAACACAGCAGCTGCGAAGGACTAGCCAAGAAGAGCGCAAAAGTAGCACAACATGCCTGCCTCCACAGCTTTTTCCTTGGGGACATGCCTAATTCCTGGCTGATTTGCCTTTCTCGTCTTAGGGTTGGGGTTCGGCCTAGGGCTAGGATTTTTAAAATCAGGAAGCCCTGAGTTCCAGGCACACTGGAGCTGTGAAAGGCATCCAAAAGGGAGTGCAAAAGTGCCACAACATGGCTGCTTTCACGGCTTTTTCCTTGGCAAGAAGCCTAACACCAGGCTGATTTACCTTCCCAGGGTTACTGTTAGGCTTAGGCCTAGGGCTAGGATTTTTGAAACAAGGAAGCCCTGGGCTCCAGGCACACTGCAGCTGTTCAAGGCATCCCAAGGGGAGTACAAAAGTGCAACAACATGGCAGCTTTCACAGCTTTTTCCTTGGCACCGTCCCTATACCTAGGCTGATTTATCTGCCTAGGGTTAGGGTTAGGCTTCAGCCTAGGGCTTGGATTTCTTTAACCAGGAAGCCCTGAGTTCCAGGCTTACTTCATCTGCCAAAGGCATCCCAAAGGGAGTGCAGAAGTGCCACAACATGGCTGCTTTCACGGCTTTTCCCTTAGGAAGAACCCTAATACCCGGCTGATTTACCTTCCTAGGGTTACTGTTAGGCTTAGGCCTAGGACTTTTAAAACCAGGAAGCCCTGGGCTCCAGGCACACTGCAGCTGCGAAAGGCATCCCAAGGGGAGCGCAAAAGTGACGCAACTTGGCTGCCACCACTGATATTTCCATGAGACCAATCGGAACCATAGGCTGATTTTCCTTCCTAGGGTTAAGGTTTGAGTTACGCCTAGGGTAAGGGCTCTATTAACCAGAAAGCCCTGAGTTCCAAGAACACAGCAGCTGCGAAGGACTAGCCAAGAAGAGCGCAAAAGTAGCACAACATGCCTGCCTCCACAGCTTTTTCCTTGGGGACATGCCTAATTCCTGGCTGATTTGCCTTTCTCGTCTTAGGGTTGGGGTTCGGCCTAGGGCTAGGATTTTTAAAATCAGGAAGCCCTGAGTTCCAGGCACACTGGAGCTGTGAAAGGCATCCAAAAGGGAGTGCAAAAGTGCCACAACATGGCTGCTTTCACGGCTTTTTCCTTGGCAAGAAGCCTAACACCAGGCTGATTTACCTTCCCAGGGTTACTGTTAGGCTTAGGCCTAGGGCTAGGATTTTTGAAACAACGAAGCCCTGGGCTCCAGGCACACTGCAGCTGTTCAAGGCATCCCAAGGGGAGTACAAAAGTGCAACAACATGGCAGCTTTCACAGCTTTTTCCTTGGCACCATCCCTATACCTAGGCTGATTTATCTGCCTAGGGTTAGGGTTAGGGTTCAGCCTAGGGCTTGGATTTCTTTAACCAGGAAGCCCTGAGTTCCAGGCTTACTTCATCTGCCAAAGGCATCCCAAAGGGAGTGCAGAAGTGCCACAACATGGCTGCTTTCACGGCTTTTCCCTTAGGAAGAACCCTAATACCCGGCTGATTTACCTTCCTAGGGTTACTGTTAGGCTTAGGCCTAGGACTTTTAAAACCAGGAAGCCCTGGGCTCCAGGCACACTGCAGCTGCGAAAGGCATCCCAAGGGGAGCGCAAAAGTGACGCAACTTGGCTGCCACCACTGATATTTCCATGAGACCATCCCGAACCATAGGCTGATTTTCCTTCCTAGGGTTAAGGTTTGAGTTACGCCTAGGGTAAGGGCTCTATTAACCAGAAAGCCCTGAGTTCCAAGAACACAGCAGCTGCGAAGGACTAGCCAAGAAGAGCGCAAAAGTAGCACAACATGCCTGCCTCCACAGCTTTTTCCTTGGGGACATGCCTAATTCCTGGCTGATTTGCCTTTCTCGTCTTAGGGTTGGGGTTCGGCCTAGGGCTAGGATTTTTAAAATCAGGAAGCCCTGAGTTCCAGGCACACTGGAGCTGTGAAAGGCATCCAAAAGGGAGTGCAAAAGTGCCACAACATGGCTGCTTTCACGGCTTTTTCCTTGGCAAGAAGCCTAACACCAGGCTGATTTACCTTCCCAGGGTTACTGTTAGGCTTAGGCCTAGGGCTAGGATTTTTAAAACTAGGAAGCCCTTAGCTCCAGGCACACTGCAGCTGTTCAAGGCATCCCAAGGGGAGTACAAAAGTGCAACAACATGGCAGCTTTCACAGCTTTGTCCTTGGCACCATCCCTATACCTAGGCTGATTTATCTGCCTAGGGTTAGGGTTAGGGTTCAGCCTAGGGCTTGGATTTCTTTAACCAGGAAGCCCTGAGTTCCAGGCTTACTTCATCTGCCAAAGGCATCCCAAAGGGAGTGCAGAAGTGCCACAACATGGCTGCTTTCACGGCTTTTCCCTTAGGAAGAACCCTAATACCCGGCTGATTTACCTTCCTAGGGTTACTGTTAGGCTTAGGCCTAGGACTTTTAAAACCAGGAAGCCCTGGGCTCCAGGCACACTGCAGCTGCAAAAGGCATCCCAAGGGGAGCGCAAAAGTGACGCAACTTGGCTGCCACCACTGATATTTCCATGAGACCATCCCGAACCATAGGTTGATTTTCCTTCCTAGGGTTAAGGTTTGAGTTACGCCTAGGGTAAGGGCTCTATTAACCAGAAAGCCCTGAGTTCCAAGAACACAGCAGCTGCGATCAACTAGCCAAGAAGAGCGCAAAAGTACCACAACATGCCTGCCTCCACAGCTTTTTCCTTGGGGACATGCCTAATTCCTGGCTGATTTGCCTTTCTCGTCTTAGGGTTGGGGTTCGGCCTAGGGCTAGGATTTTTAAAATCAGGAAGCCCTGAGTTCCAGGCACACTGGAGCTGTGAAAGGCATCCAAAAGGGAGTGCAAAAGTGCCACAACATGGCTGCTTTCACGGCTTTTTCCTTGGCAAGAAGCCTAACACCAGGCTGATTTACCTTCCCAGGGTTACTGTTAGGCTTAGGCCTAGGGCTAGGATTTTTAAAACTAGGAAGCCCTGGGCTCCAGGCACACTGCAGCTGTTCAAGGCATCCCAAGGGGAGTACAAAAGTGCAACAACATGGCAGCTTTCACAGCTTTTTCCTTGGCACCATCCCTATACCTAGGCTGATTTATCTGCCTAGGGTTAGGGTTAGGGTTCAGCCTAGGGCTTGGATTTCTTTAACCAGGAAGCCCTGAGTTCCAGGCTTACTTCATCTGCCAAAGGCATCCCAAAGGGAGTGCAGAAGTGCCACAACATGGCTGCTTTCACGGCTTTTCCCTTAGGAAGAACCCTAATACCCGGCTGATTTACCTTCCTAGGGTTACTGGTAGGCTTAGGCCTAGGACTTTTAAAACCAGGAAGCCCTGGGCTCCAGGCACACTGCAGCTGCGAAAGGCATCCCAAGGGGAGCGCAAAAGTGACGCAACTTGGCTGCCACCACTGATATTTCCATGAGACCATCCCGAACCATAGGCTGATTTTCCTTCCTAGGGTTAAGGTTTGAGTTACGCCTAGGGTAAGGGCTCTATTAACCAGAAAGCCCTGAGTTCCAAGAACACAGCAGCTGCGAAGGACTAGCCAAGAAGAGCGCAAAAGTAGCACAACATGCCTGCCTCCACAGCTTTTTCCTTGGGGACATGCCTAATTCCTGGCTGATTTGCCTTTCTCGTCTTAGGGTTGGGGTTCGGCCTAGGGCTAGGATTTTTAAAATCAGGAAGCCCTGAGTTCCAGGCACACTGGAGCTGTGAAAGGCATCCAAAAGGGAGTGCAAAAGTGCCACAACATGGCTGCTTTCACGGCTTTTTCCTTGGCAAGAAGCCTAACACCAGGCTGATTTACCTTCCCAGGGTTACTGTTAGGCTTAGGCCTAGGGCTAGGATTTTTAAAACTAGGAAGCCCTTAGCTCCAGGCACACTGCAGCTGTTCAAGGCATCCCAAGGGGAGTACAAAAGTGCAACAACATGGCAGCTTTCACAGCTTTTTCCTTGGCACCATCCCTATACCTAGGCTGATTTATCTGCCTAGGGTTAGGGTTAGGCTTCAGCCTAGGGCTTGGATTTCTTTAACCAGGAAGCCCTGAGTTCCAGGCTTACTTCATCTGCCAAAGGCATCCCAAAGGGAGTGCAGAAGTGCCACAACATGGCTGCTTTCACGGCTTTTCCCTTAGGAAGAACCCTAATACCCGGCTGATTTACCTTCCTAGGGTTACTGTTAGGCTTAGGCCTAGGACTTTTAAAACCAGGAAGCCCTGGGCTCCAGGCACACTGCAGCTGCTAAAGGCATCCCAAGGGGAGCGCAAAAGTGACGCAACTTGGCTGCCACCACTGATATTTCCATGAGACCATCCCGAACCATAGGTTGATTTTCCTTCCTAGGGTTAAGGTTTGAGTTACGCCTAGGGTAAGGGTCTATTAACCAGAAAGCCCTGAGTTCCAAGAACACAGCAGCTGCGAAGGACTAGCCAAGAAGAGCGCAAAAGTAGCACAACATGCCTGCCTCCACAGCTTTTTCCTTGGGGACATGCCTAATTCCTGGCTGATTTGCCTTTCTCGTCTTAGGGTTGGGGTTCGGCCTAGGGCTAGGATTTTTAAAATCAGGAAGCCCTGAGTTCCAGGCACACTGGAGCTGTGAAAGGCATCCAAAAGGGAGTGCAAAAGTGCCACAACATGGCTGCTTTCACGGCTTTTTCCTTGGCAAGAAGCCTAACACCAGGCTGATTTACCTTCCCAGGGTTACTGTTAGGCTTAGGCCTAGGGCTAGGATTTTTAAAACTAGGAAGCCCTGGGCTCCAGGCACACTGCAGCTGTTCAAGGCATCCCAAGGGGAGTACAAAAGTGCAACAACATGGCAGCTTTCACAGCTTTTTCCTTGGCACCATCCCTATACCTAGGCTGATTTATCTGCCTAGGGTTAGGGTTAGGCTTCAGCCTAGGGCTTGGATTTCTTTAACCAGGAAGCCCTGAGTTCCAGGCTTACTTCATCTGCCAAAGGCATCCCAAAGGGAGTGCAGAAGTGCCACAACATGGCTGCTTTCACGGCTTTTCCCTTAGGAAGAACCCTAATACCCGGCTGATTTACCTTCCTAGGGTTACTGTTAGGCTTAGGCCTAGGACTTTTAAAACCAGGAAGCCCTGGGCTCCAGGCACACTGCAGCTGCGAAAGGCATCCCAAGGGGAGCGCAAAAGTGACGCAACTTGGCTGCCACCACTGATATTTCCATGAGACCATCCCGAACCATAGGTTGATTTTCCTTCCTAGGGTTAAGGTTTGAGTTACGCCTAGGGTAAGGGTCTATTAACCAGAAAGCCCTGAGTTCCAAGAACACAGCAGCTGCGAAGGACTAGCCAAGAAGAGCGCAAAAGTAGCACAACATGCCTGCCTCCACAGCTTTTTCCTTGGGGACATGCCTAATTCCTGGCTGATTTGCCTTTCTCGTCTTAGGGTTGGGGTTCGGCCTAGGGCTAGGATTTTTAAAATCAGGAAGCCCTGAGTTCCAGGCACACTGGAGCTGTGAAAGGCATCCAAAAGGGAGTGCAAAAGTGCCACAACATGGCTGCTTTCACGGCTTTTTCCTTGGCAAGAAGCCTAACACCAGGCTGATTTACCTTCCCAGGGTTACTGTTAGGCTTAGGCCTAGGGCTAGGATTTTTAAAACTAGGAAGCCCTTAGCTCCAGGCACACTGCAGCTGTTCAAGGCATCCCAAGGGGAGTACAAAAGTGCAACAACATGGCAGCTTTCACAGCTTTTTCCTTGGCACCATCCCTATACCTAGGCTGATTTATCTGCCTAGGGTTAGGGTTAGGGTTCAGCCTAGGGCTTGGATTTCTTTAACCAGGAAGCCCTGAGTTCCAGGCTTACTTCATCTGCCAAAGGCATCCCAAAGGGAGTGCAGAAGTGCCACAACATGGCTGCTTTCACGGCTTTTCCCTTAGGAAGAACCCTAATACCCGGCTGATTTACCTTCCTAGGGTTACTGTTAGGCTTAGGCCTAGGACTTTTAAAACCAGGAAGCCCTGGGCTCCAGGCACACTGCAGCTGCGAAAGGCATCCCAAGGGGAGCGCAAAAGTGACGCAACTTGGCTGCCACCACTGATATTTCCATGAGACCATCCCGAACCATAGGTTGATTTTCCTTCCTAGGGTTAAGGTTTGAGTTACGCCTAGGGTAAGGGCTCTATTAACCAGAAAGCCCTGAGTTCCAAGAACACAGCAGCTGCGAAGGACTAGCCAAGAAGAGCGCAAAAGTAGCACAACATGCCTGCCTCCACAGCTTTTTCCTTGGGGACATGCCTAATTCCTGGCTGATTTGCCTTTCTCGTCTTAGGGTTGGGGTTCGGCCTAGGGCTAGGATTTTTAAAATCAGGAAGCCCTGAGTTCCAGGCACACTGGAGCTGTGAAAGGCATCCAAAAGGGAGTGCAAAAGTGCCACAACATGGCTGCTTTCATGGCTTTTTCCTTGGCAAGAAGCCTAACACCAGGCTGATTTACCTTCCCAGGGTTACTGTTAGGCTTAGGCCTAGGGCTAGGATTTTTAAAACTAGGAAGCCCTTAGCTCCAGGCACACTGCAGCTGTTCAAGGCATCCCAAGGGGAGTACAAAAGTGCAACAACATGGCAGCTTTCACAGCTTTTTCCTTGGCACCATCCCTATACCTAGGCTGATTTATCTGCCTAGGGTTAGGGTTAGGGTTCAGCCTAGGGCTTGGATTTCTTTAACCAGGAAGCCCTGAGTTCCAGGCTTACTTCATCTGCCAAAGGCATCCCAAAGGGAGTGCAGAAGTGCCACAACATGGCTGCTTTCACGGCTTTTCCCTTAGGAAGAACCCTAATACCCGGCTGATTTACCTTCCTAGGGTTACTGTTAGGCTTAGGCCTAGGACTTTTAAAACCAGGAAGCCCTGGGCTCCAGGCACACTGCAGCTGCGAAAGGCATCCCAAGGGGAGCGCAAAAGTGACGCAACTTGGCTGCCACCACTGATATTTCCATGAGACCATCCCGAACCATAGGTTGATTTTCCTTCCTAGGGTTAAGGTTTGAGTTACGCCTAGGGTAAGGGCTCTATTAACCAGAAAGCCCTGAGTTCCAAGAACACAGCAGCTGCGAAGGACTAGCCAAGAAGAGCGCAAAAGTAGCACAACATGCCTGCCTCCACAGCTTTTTCCTTGGGGACATGCCTAATTCCTGGCTGATTTGCCTTTCTCGTCTTAGGGTTGGGGTTCGGCCTAGGGCTAGGATTTTTAAAATCAGGAAGCCCTGAGTTCCAGGCACACTGGAGCTGTGAAAGGCATCCAAAAGGGAGTGCAAAAGTGCCACAACATGGCTGCTTTCACGGCTTTTTCCTTGGCAAGAAGCCTAACACCAGGCTGATTTACCTTCCCAGGGTTACTGTTAGGCTTAGGCCTAGGGCTAGGATTTTTAAAACTAGGAAGCCCTTAGCTCCAGGCACACTGCAGCTGTTCAAGGCATGCCAAGGGGAGTACAAAAGTGCAACAACATGGCAGCTTTCACAGCTTTTTCCTTGGCACCATCCCTATACCTAGGCTGATTTATCTGCCTAGGGTTAGGGTTAGGCTTCAGCCTAGGGCTTGGATTTCTTTAACCAGGAAGCCCTGAGTTCCAGGCTTACTTCATCTGCCAAAGGCATCCCAAAGGGAGTGCAGAAGTGCCACAACATGGCTGCTTTCACGGCTTGTCCCTTAGGAAGAACCCTAATACCCGGCTGATTTACCTTCCTAGGGTTACTGTTAGGCTTAGGCATAGGACTTTTAAAACCAGGAAGCCCTGGGCTCCAGGCACACTGCAGCTGCGAAAGGCATCCCAAGGGGAGCGCAAAAGTGACGCAACTTGGCTGCCACCACTGATATTTCCATGAGACCATCCCGAACCATAGGCTGATTTCCCTTCCTAGGCTTAAGGTTTGAGTTACGCCTAGGGTAAGGGTTCTATTAACCAGAAAGCCCTGAGTTCCAAGAACACAGCAGCTGCGAAGGACTAGCCAAGAAGAGCGCAAAAGTAGCACAACATGCCTGCCTCCACAGCTTTTTCCTTGTGGACATGCCTAATTCCTGGCTGATTTGCCTTTCTCGTCTTAGGGTTGGGGTTCGGCCTAGGGCTAGGATTTTTAAAATCAGGAAGCCCTGAGTTCCAGGCACAGTGGAGCTGTGAAAGGCATCCAAAAGGGAGTGCAAAAGTGCCACAACATGGCTGCTTTCACGGCTTTTTCCTTGGCAAGAAGCCTAACAGCAGGCTGATTTACCTTCCCAGGGTTACTGTTAGGCTTAGGCCTAGGGCTAGGATTTTTAAAACTAGGAAGCCCTTAGCTCCAGGCACACTGCAGCTGTTCAAGGCATCCCAAGGGGAGTACAAAAGTGCAACAACATGGCAGCTTTCACAGCTTTTTCCTTGGCACCATCCCTATACCTAGGCTGATTTATCTGCCTAGGGTTAGGGTTAGGCTTCAGCCTAGGGCTTGGATTTCTTTAACCAGGAAGCCCTGAGTTCCAGGCTTACTTCATCTGCCAAAGGCATCCCAAAGGGAGTGCAGAAGTGCCACAACATGGCTGCTTTCACGGCTTTTCCCTTAGGAAGAACCCTAATACCCGGCTGATTTACCTTCCTAGGGTTACTGGTAGGCTTAGGCCTAGGACTTTTAAAACCAGGAAGCCCTGGGCTCCAGGCACACTGCAGCTGCGAAAGGCATCCCAAGGGGAGCGCAAAAGTGACGCAACTTGGCTGCCACCACTGATATTTCCATGAGACCATCCCGAACCATAGGTTGATTTTCCTTCCTAGGGTTAAGGTTTGAGTTACGCCTAGGGTAAGGGTCTATTAACCAGAAAGCCCTGAGTTCCAAGAACACAGCAGCTGCGAAGGACTAGCCAAGAAGAGCGCAAAAGTACCACAACATGCCTGCCTCCACAGCTTTTTCCTTGGGGACATGCCTAATTCCTGGCTGATTTGCCTTTCTCGTCTTAGGGTTGGGGTTCGGCCTAGGGCTAGGATTTTTAAAATCAGGAAGCCCTGAGTTCCAGGCACAGTGGAGCTGTGAAAGGCATCCAAAAGGGAGTGCAAAAGTGCCACAACATGGCTGCTTTCACGGCTTTTTCCTTGGCAAGAAGCCTAACACCAGGCTGATTTACCTTCCCAGGGTTACTGTTAGGCTTAGGCCTAGGGCTAGGATTTTTAAAACTAGGAAGCCCTGGGCTCCAGGCACACTGCAGCTGTTCAAGGCATCCCAAGGGGAGTACAAAAGTGCAACAACATGGCAGCTTTCACAGCTTTTTCCTTGGCACCATCCCTATACCTAGGCTGATTTATCTGCCTAGGGTTAGGGTTAGGGTTCAGCCTAGGGCTTGGATTTCTTTAACCAGGAAGCCCTGAGTTCCAGGCTTACTTCATCTGCCAAAGGCATCCCAAAGGGAGTGCAGAAGTGCCACAACATGGCTGCTTTCACGGCTTTTCCCTTAGGAAGAACCCTAATACACGGCTGATTTACCTTCCTAGGGTTACTGTTAGGCTTAGGCCTAGGACTTTTAAAACCAGGAAGCCCTGGGCTCCAGGCACACTGCAGCTGCGAAAGGCATCCCAAGGGGAGCGCAAAAGTGACGCAACTTGGCTGCCACCACTGATATTTCCATGAGACCATCCCGAACCATAGGCTGATTTCCCTTCCTAGGGTTAAGGTTTGAGTTACGCCTAGGGTAAGGGCTCTATTAACCAGAAAGCCCTGAGTTCCAAGAACACAGCAGCTGCGAAGGACTAGCCAAGAAGAGCGCAAAAGTAGCACAACATGCCTGCCTCCACAGCTTTTTCCTTGGGGACATGCCTAATTCCTGGCTGATTTGCCTTTCTCGTCTTAGGGTTGGGGTTCGGCCTAGGGCTAGGATTTTTAAAATCAGGAAGCCCTGAGTTCCAGGCACACTGGAGCTGTGAAAGGCATCCAAAAGGGAGTGCAAAAGTGCCACAACATGGCTGCTTTCACGGCTTTTTCCTTGGCAAGAAGCCTAACACCAGGCTGATTTACCTTCCCAGGGTTACTGTTAGGCTTAGGCCTAGGGCTAGGATTTTTAAAACTAGGAAGCCCTGGGCTCCAGGCACACTGCAGCTGTTCAAGGCATCCCAAGGGGAGTACAAAAGTGCAACAACATGGCAGCTTTCACAGCTTTTTCCTTGGCACCATCCCTATACCTAGGCTGATTTATCTGCCTAGGGTTAGGGTTAGGGTTCAGCCTAGGGCTTGGATTTCTTTAACCAGGAAGCCCTGAGTTCCAGGCTTACTTCATCTGCCAAAGGCATCCCAAAGGGAGTGCAGAAGTGCCACAACATGGCTGCTTTCACGGCTTGTCCCTTAGGAAGAACCCTAATACCCGGCTGATTTACCTTCCTAGGGTTACTGTTAGGCTTAGGCCTAGGACTTTTAAAACCAGGAAGCCCTGGGCTCCAGGCACACTGCAGCTGCGAAAGGCATCCCAAAGGGAGCGCAAAAGTGACGCAACTTGGCTGCCACCACTGATATTTCCATGAGACCATCCCGAACCATAGGCTGATTTCCCTTCCTAGGCTTAAGGTTTGAGTTACGCCTAGGGTAAGGGTTCTATTAACCAGAAAGCCCTGAGTTCCAAGAACACAGCAGCTGCGAAGGACTAGCCAAGAAGAGCGCAAAAGTAGCACAACATGCCTGCCTCCACAGCTTTTTCCTTGGGGACATGCCTAATTCCTGGCTGATTTGCCTTTCTCGTCTTAGGGTTGGGGTTCGGCCTAGGGCTAGGATTTTTAAAATCAGGAAGCCCTGAGTTCCAGGCACACTGGAGCTGTGAAAGGCATCCAAAAGGGAGTGCAAAAGTGCCACAACATGGCTGCTTTCACGGCTTTTTCCTTGGCAAGAAGCCTAACACCAGGCTGATTTACCTTCCCAGGGTTACTGTTAGGCTTAGGCCTAGGGCTAGGATTTTTAAAACTAGGAAGCCCTTAGCTCCAGGCACACTGCAGCTGTTCAAGGCATCCCAAGGGGAGTACAAAAGTGCAACAACATGGCAGCTTTCACAGCTTTTTCCTTGGCACCATCCCTATACCTAGGCTGATTTATCTGCCTAGGGTTAGGGTTAGGCTTCAGCCTAGGGCTTGGATTTCTTTAACCAGGAAGCCCTGAGTTCCAGGCTTACTTCATCTGCCAAAGGCATCCCAAAGGGAGTGCAGAAGTGCCACAACATGGCTGCTTTCACGGCTTTTCCCTTAGGAAGAACCCTAATACCCGGCTGATTTACCTTCCTAGGGTTACTGTTAGGCTTAGGCCTAGGACTTTTAAAACCAGGAAGCCCTGGGCTCCAGGCACACTGCAGCTGCTAAAGGCATCCCAAGGGGAGCGCAAAAGTGACGCAACTTGGCTGCCACCACTGATATTTCCATGAGACCATCCCGAACCATAGGTTGATTTTCCTTCCTAGGGTTAAGGTTTGAGTTACGCCTAGGGTAAGGGTCTATTAACCAGAAAGCCCTGAGTTCCAAGAACACAGCAGCTGCGAAGGACTAGCCAAGAAGAGCGCAAAAGTAGCACAACATGCCTGCCTCCACAGCTTTTTCCTTGGGGACATGCCTAATTCCTGGCTGATTTGCCTTTCTCGTCTTAGGGTTGGGGTTCGGCCTAGGGCTAGGATTTTTAAAATCAGGAAGCCCTGAGTTCCAGGCACACTGGAGCTGTGAAAGGCATCCAAAAGGGAGTGCAAAAGTGCCACAACATGGCTGCTTTCACGGCTTTTTCCTTGGCAAGAAGCCTAACACCAGGCTGATTTACCTTCCCAGGGTTACTGTTAGGCTTAGGCCTAGGGCTAGGATTTTTAAAACTAGGAAGCCCTTAGCTCCAGGCACACTGCAGCTGTTCAAGGCATCCCAAGGGGAGTACAAAAGTGCAACAACATGGCAGCTTTCACAGCTTTTTCCTTGGCACCATCCCTATACCTAGGCTGATTTATCTGCCTAGGGTTAGGGTTAGGGTTCAGCCTAGGGCTTGGATTTCTTTAACCAGGAAGCCCTGAGTTCCAGGCTTACTTCATCTGCCAAAGGCATCCCAAAGGGAGTGCAGAAGTGCCACAACATGGCTGCTTTCACGGCTTTTCCCTTAGGAAGAACCCTAATACCCGGCTGATTTACCTTCCTAGGGTTACTGTTAGGCTTAGGCCTAGGACTTTTAAAACCAGGAAGCCCTGGGCTCCAGGCACACTGCAGCTGCGAAAGGCATCCCAAGGGGAGCGCAAAAGTGACGCAACTTGGCTGCCACCACTGATATTTCCATGAGACCATCCCGAACCATAGGCTGATTTCCCTTCCTAGGGTTAAGGTTTGAGTTACGCCTAGGGTAAGGGTTCTATTAACCAGAAAGCCCTGAGTTCCAAGAACACAGCAGCTGCGAAGGACTAGCCAAGAAGAGCGCAAAAGTAGCACAACATGCCTGCCTCCACAGCTTTTTCCTTGGGGACATGCCTAATTCCTGGCTGATTTGCCTTTCTCGTCTTAGGGTTGGGGTTCGGCCTAGGGCTAGGATTTTTAAAATCAGGAAGCCCTGAGTTCCAGGCACACTGGAGCTGTGAAAGGCATCCAAAAGGGAGTGCAAAAGTGCCACAACATGGCTGCTTTCACGGCTTTTTCCTTGGCAAGAAGCCTAACAGCAGGCTGATTTACCTTCCCAGGGTTACTGTTAGGCTTAGGCCTAGGGCTAGGATTTTTAAAACTAGGAAGCCCTGGGCTCCAGGCACACTGCAGCTGTTCAAGGCATCCCAAGGGGAGTACAAAAGTGCAACAACATGGCAGCTTTCACAGCTTTTTCCTTGGCACCATCCCTATACCTAGGCTGATTTATCTGCCTAGGGTTAGGGTTAGGCTTCAGCCTAGGGCTTGGATTTCTTTAACCAGGAAGCCCTGAGTTCCAGGCTTACTTCATCTGCCAAAGGCATCCCAAAGGGAGTGCAGAAGTGCCACAACATGGCTGCTTTCACGGCTTGTCCCTTAGGAAGAACCCTAATACCCGGCTGATTTACCTTCCTAGGGTTACTGTTAGGCTTAGGCCTAGGACTTTTAAAACCAGGAAGCCCTGGGCTCCAGGCACACTGCAGCTGCGAAAGGCATCCCAAGGGGAGCGCAAAAGTGACGCAACTTGGCTGCCACCACTGATATTTCCATGAGAGCATCCCGAACCATAGGCTGATTTTCCTTCCTAGGGTTAAGGTTTGAGTTACGCCTAGGGTAAGGGTTCTATTAACCAGAAAGCCCTGAGTTCCAAGAACACAGCAGCTGCGAAGGACTAGCCAAGAAGAGCGCCAAAGTACCACAACATGCCTGCCTCCACAGCTTTTTCCTTGGGGACATGCCTAATTCCTGGCTGATTTGCCTTTCTCGTCTTAGGGTTGGGGTTCGGCCTAGGGCTAGGATTTTTAAAATCAGGAAGCCCTGAGTTCCAGGCACACTGGAGCTGTGAAAGGCATCCAAAAGGGAGTGCAAAAGTGCCACAACATGGCTGCTTTCACGGCTTTTTCCTTGGCAAGAAGCCTAACACCAGGCTGATTTACCTTCCCAGAGTTACTGTTAGGCTTAGGCCTAGGGCTAGGATTTTTAAAACTAGGAAGCCCTTAGCTCCAGGCACACTGCAGCTGTTCAAGGCATCCCAAGGGGAGTACAAAAGTGCAACAACATGGCAGCTTTCACAGCTTTTTCCTTGGCACCATCCCTATACCTAGGCTGATTTATCTGCCTAGGGTTAGGGTTAGGCTTCAGCCTAGGGCTTGGATTTCTTTAACCAGGAAGCCCTGAGTTCCAGGCTTACTTCATCTGCCAAAGGCATCCCAAAGGGAGTGCAGAAGTGCCACAACATGGCTGCTTTCACGGCTTTTCCCTTAGGAAGAACCCTAATACCCGGCTGATTTACCTTCCTAGGGTTACTGTTAGGCTTAGGCCTAGGACTTTTAAAACCAGGAAGCCCTGGGCTCCAGGCACACTGCAGCTGCGAAAGGCATCCCAAGGGGAGCGCAAAAGTGACGCAACTTGGCTGCCACCACTGATATTTCCATGAGACCATCCCGAACCATAGGCTGATTTTCCTTCCTAGGGTTAAGGTTTGAGTTACGTCTAGGGTAAGGGCTCTATTAACCAGAAAGCCCTGAGTTCCAAGAACACAGCAGCTGCGAAGGACTAGCCAAGAAGAGCGCAAAAGTACCACAACATGCCTGCCTCCACAGCTTTTTCCTTGGGGACATGCCTAATTCCTGGCTGATTTGCCTTTCTCGTCTTAGGGTTGGGGTTCGGCCTAGGGCTAGGATTTTTAAAATCAGGAAGCCCTGAGTTCCAGGCACACTGGAGCTGTGAAAGGCATCCAAAAGGGAGTGCAAAAGTGCCACAACATGGCTGCTTTCACGGCTTTTTCCTTGGCAAGAAGCCTAACACCAGGCTGATTTACCTTCCCGGGGTTAATGTTAGGCTTAGGCCTAGGGCTAGGATTTTTGAAACTAGGAAGCCCTTAGGTCCAGGCACACTGCAGCTGTTCAAGGCATCCCAAGGGGAGTACAAAAGGGCAACAACATGGCAGCTTTCACAGCTTTTTCCTTCGCACCATCCCTATACCTAGGCTGATGTATCTGCCTAGCGTTAGGGTTAGGCTTCAGCCTAGGGCTTGGATTTCTTTAACCAGGAAGCCCTGAGTTCCAAGAACACAGCAGCTGCGAAGGACTAGCCAAGAAGAGCGCAAAAGTACCACAACATGCCTGCCTCCACAGCTTTTTCCTTGGGGACATGCCTAATTCCTGGCTGATTTGCCTTTCTCGTCTTAGGGTTGGGGTTCGGCCTAGGGCTAGGATTTTTAAAATCAGGAAGCCCTGAGTTCCAGGCACACTGGAGCTGTGAAAGGCATCCAAAAGGGAGTGCAAGAGTGCCACAACATGGCTGCTTTCACGGCTTTTTCCTTGGCAAGAAGCCTAACACCAGGCTGATTTACCTTCCCAGGGTTACTGTTAGGCTTAGGCCTAGGGCTAGGATTTTTAAAACTAGGAAGCCCTTAGCTCCAGGCACGCTGCAGCTGTTCAAGGCATCCCAAGGGGAGTACAAAAGTGCAACAACATGGCAGCTTTCACAGCTTTTTCCTTGGCACCATCCCTATACCTAGGCTGATTTATCTGCCTAGGGTTAGGGTTAGGCTTCAGCCTAGGGCTTGGATTTCTTTAACCAGGAAGCCCTGAGTTCCAGGCTTACTTCATCTGCCAAAGGCATCCCAAAGGGAGTGCAGAAGTGCCACAACATGGCTGCTTTCACGGCTTTTCCCTTAGGAAGAACCCTAATACCCGTCTGATTTACCTTCCTAGGGTTACTGTTAGGCTTAGGCCTAGGACTTTTAAAACCAGGAAGCCCTGGGCTCCAGGCACACTGCAGCTGCGAAAGGCATCCCAAGGGGAGCGCAAAAGTGACGCAACTTGGCTGCCACCACTGATATTTCCATGAGACCATCCCGAACCATAGGCTGATTTTCCTTCCTAGGGTTAAGGTTTGAGTTACGCCTAGGGTAAGGGCTCTATTAACCAGAAAGCCCTGAGTTCCAAGAACACAGCAGCTGCGAAGGACTAGCCAAGAAGAGCGCAAAAGTACCACAACATGCCTGCCTCCACAGCTTTTTCCTTGGGGACATGCCTAATTCCTGGCTGATTTGCCTTTCTCGTCTTAGGGTTGGGGTTCGGCCTAGGGCTAGGATTTTTAAAATCAGGAAGCCCTGAGTTCCAGGCACACTGGAGCTGTGAAAGGCATCCAAAAGGGAGTGCAAAAGTGCCACAACATGGCTGCTTTCACGCCTTTTTCCTTGGCAAGAAGCCTAACACCAGGCTGATTTACCTTCCCAGGGTTACTGTTAGGCTTAGGCCTAGGGCTAGGATTTTTAAAACTAGGAAGCCCTGGGCTCCAGGCACACTGCAGCTGTTCAAGGCATCCCAAGGGGAGTACAAAAGTGCAACAACATGGCAGCTTTCACAGCTTTGTCCTTGGCACCATCCCTATACCTAGGCTGATTTATCTGCCTAGGGTTAGGGTTAGGGTTCAGCCTAGGGCTTGGATTTCTTTAACCAGGAAGCCCTGAGTTCCAGGCTTACTTCATCTGCCAAAGGCATCCCAAAGGGAGTGCAGAAGTGCCACAACATGGCTGCTTTCACGGCTTTTCCCTTAGGAAGAACCCTAATACCCGGCTGATTTACCTTCCTAGGGTTACTGTTAGGCTTAGGCCTAGGACTTTTAAAACCAGGAAGCCCTGGGCTCCAGGCACACTGCAGCTGCTAAAGGCATCCCAAGGGGAGCGCAAAAGTGACGCAACTTGGCTGCCACCACTGATATTTCCATGAGACCATCCCGAACCATAGGTTGATTTTCCTTCCTAGGGTTAAGGTTTGAGTTACGCCTAGGGTAAGGGTCTATTAACCAGAAAGCCCTGAGTTCCAAGAACACAGCAGCTGCGAAGGACTAGCCAAGAAGAGCGCAAAAGTACCACAACATGCCTGCCTCCACAGCTTTTTCCTTGGGGACATGCCTAATTCCTGGCTGATTTGCCTTTCTCGTCTTAGGGTTGGGGTTCGGCCTAGGGCTAGGATTTTTAAAATCAGGAAGCCCTGAGTTCCAGGCACACTGGAGCTGTGAAAGGCATCCAAAAGGGAGTGCAAAAGTGCCACAACATGGCTGCTTTCACGCCTTTTTCTTTGGCAAGAAGCCTAACACCAGGCTGATTTACCTTCCCAGGGTTACTGTTAGGCTTAGGCCTAGGGCTAGGATTTTTAAAACTAGGAAGCCCTTAGCTCCAGGCACACTGCAGCTGTTCAAGGCATCCCAAGGGGAGTACAAAAGTGCAACAACATGGCAGCTTTCACAGCTTTTTCCTTGGCACCATCCCTATACCTAGGCTGATTTATCTGCCTAGGGTTAGGGTTAGGGTTCAGCCTAGGGCTTGGATTTCTTTAACCAGGAAGCCCTGAGTTCCAGGCTTACTTCATCTGCCAAAGGCATCCCAAAGGGAGTGCAGAAGTGCCACAACATGGCTGCTTTCACGGCTTTTCCCTTAGGAAGAACCCTAATACCCGGCTGATTTACCTTCCTAGGGTTACTGTTAGGCTTAGGCCTAGGACTTTTAAAACCAGGAAGCCCTGGGCTCCAGGCACACTGCAGCTGCGAAAGGCATCCCAAGGGGAGCGCAAAAGTGACGCAACTTGGCTGCCATCACTGATATTTCCATGAGACCATCCCGAACCATAGGCTGATTTTCCTTCCTAGGGTTAAGGTTTGAGTTACGCCTAGGGTAAGGGCTCTATTAACCAGAAAGCCCTGAGTTCCAAGAACACAGCAGCTGCGAAGGACTAGCCAAGAAGAGCGCAAAAGTAGCACAACATGCCTGCCTCCACAGCTTTTTCCTTGGGGACATGCCTAATTCCTGGCTGATTTGCCTTTCTCGTCTTAGGGTTGGGGTTCGGCCTAGGGCTAGGATTTTTAAAATCAGGAAGCCCTGAGTTCCAGGCACACTGGAGCTGTGAAAGGCATCCAAAAGGGAGTGCAAAAGTGCCACAACATGGCTGCTTTCACGGCTTTTTCCTTGGCAAGAAGCCTAACACCAGGCTGATTTACCTTCCCAGGGTTACTGTTAGGCTTAGGCCTAGGGCTAGGATTTTTAAAACTAGGAAGCCCTGGGCTCCAGGCACACTGCAGCTGTTCAAGGCATCCCAAGGGGAGTACAAAAGTGCAACAACATGGCAGCTTTCACAGCTTTGTCCTTGGCACCATCCCTATACCTAGGCTGATTTATCTGCCTAGGGTTAGGGTTAGGCTTCAGCCTAGGGCTTGGATTTCTTTAACCAGGAAGCCCTGAGTTCCAGGCTTACTTCATCTGCCAAAGGCATCCCAAAGGGAGTGCAGAAGTGCCACAACATGGCTGCTTTCACGGCTTTTCCCTTAGGAAGAACCCTAATACCCGGCTGATTTACCTTCCTAGGGTTACTGTTAGGCTTAGGCCTAGGACTTTTAAAACCAGGAAGCCCTGGGCTCCAGGCACACTGCAGCTGCGAAAGGCATCCCAAGGGGAGCGCAAAAGTGACGCAACTTGGCTGCCACCACTGATATTTCCATGAGACCATCCCGAACCATAGGTTGATTTTCCTTCCTAGGGTTAAGGTTTGAGTTACGCCTAGGGTAAGGGTCTATTAACCAGAAAGCCCTGAGTTCCAAGAACACAGCAGCTGCGAAGGACTACCCAAGAAGAGCGCAAAAGTACCACAACATGCCTGCCTCCACAGCTTTTTCCTTGGGGACCTGCCTAATTCCTGGCTGATTTGCCTTTCTCGTCTTAGGGTTGGGGTTCGGCCTAGGGCTAGGATTTTTAAAATCAGGAAGCCCTGAGTTCCAGGCACACTGGAGCTGTGAAAGGCATCCAAAAGGGAGTGCAAAAGTGCCACAACATGGCTGCTTTCACGGCTTTTTCCTTGGCAAGAAGCCTAACACCAGGCTGATTTACCTTCCCAGGGTTACTGTTAGGCTTAGGCCTAGGGCTAGGATTTTTAAAACTAGGAAGCCCTGGGCTCCAGGCACACTGCAGCTGTTCAAGGCATCCCAAGGGGAGTACAAAAGTGCAACAACATGGCAGCTTTCACAGCTTTTTCCTTGGCACCATCCCTATACCTAGGCTGATTTATCTGCCTAGGGTTAGGGTTAGGCTTCAGCCTAGGGCTTGGATTTCTTTAACCAGGAAGCCCTGAGTTCCAGGCTTACTCCCTCTGCCAAAGGCATCCCAAAGGGAGTGCAGAAGTGCCACAACATGGCTGCTTTCACGGCTTTTCCCTTAGGAAGAACCCTAATACCCGGCTGATTTACCTTCCTAGGGTTACTGTTAGGCTTAGGCCTAGGACTTTTAAAACCAGGAAGCCCTGGGCTCCAGGCACACTGCAGCTGCGAAAGGCATCCCAAGGGGAGCGCAAAAGTGACGCAACTTGGCTGCCACCACTGATATTTCCATGAGACCATCCCGAACCATAGGCTGATTTTCCTTCCTAGGGTTAAGGTTTGAGTTACGCCTAGGGTAAGGGCTCTATTAACCAGAAAGCCCTGAGTTCCAAGAACACAGCAGCTGCGAAGGACTAGCCAAGAAGAGCGCAAAAGTAGCACAACATGCCTGCCTCCACAGCTTTTTCCTTGTGGACATGCCTAATTCCTGGCTGATTTGCCTTTCTCGTCTTAGGGTTGGGGTTCGGCCTAGGGCTAGGATTTTTAAAATCAGGAAGCCCTGAGTTCCAGGCACACTGGAGCTGTGAAAGGCATCCAAAAGGGAGTGCAAAAGTGCCACAACATGGCTGCTTTCACGGCTTTTTCCTTGGCAAGAAGCCTAACACCAGGCTGATTTACCTTCCCAGGGTTACTGTTAGGCTTAGGCCTAGGGCTAGGATTTTTAAAACTAGGAAGCCCTGGGCTCCAGGCACACTGCAGCTGTTCAAGGCATCCCAAGCGGAGTACAAAAGTGCAACAACATGGCAGCTTTCACAGCTTTTTCCTTGGCACCATCCCTATACCTAGGCTGATTTATCTGCCTAGGGTTAGGGTTAGGGTTCAGCCTAGGGCTTGGATTTCTTTAACCAGGAAGCCCTGAGTTCCAGGCTTACTTCATCTGCCAAAGGCATCCCAAAGGGAGTGCAGAAGTGCCACAACATGGCTGCTTTCACGGCTTTTCCCTTAGGAAGAACCCTAATACCCGGCTGATTTACCTTCCTAGGGTTACTGTTAGGCTTAGGCCTAGGACTTTTAAAACCAGGAAGCCCTGGGCTCCAGGCACACTGCAGCTGCGAAAGGCATCCCAAGGGGAGCGCAAAAGTGACGCAACTTGGCTGCCACCACTGATATTTCCATGAGACCATCCCGAACCATAGGCTGATTTTCCTTCCTAGGGTTAAGGTTTGAGTTACGCCTAGGGTAAGGGTCTATTAACCAGAAAGCCCTGAGTTCCAAGAACACAGCAGCTGCGAAGGACTAGCCAAGAAGAGCGCAAAAGTACCACAACATGCCTGCCTCCACAGCTTTTTCCTTGGGGACATGCCTAATTCCTGGCTGATTTGCCTTTCTCGTCTTAGGGTTGGGGTTCGGCCTAGGGCTAGGATTTTTAAAATCAGGAAGCCCTGAGTTCCAGGCACACTGGAGCTGTGAAAGGCATCCAAAAGGGAGTGCAAAAGTGCCACAACATGGCTGCTTTCACGGCTTTTTCCTTGGCAAGAAGCCTAACACCAGGCTGATTTACCTTCCCAGGGTTACTGTTAGGCTTAGGCCTAGGGCTAGGATTTTTAAAACTAGGAAGCCCTGGGCTCCAGGCACACTGCAGCTGTTCAAGGCATCCCAAGCGGAGTACAAAAGTGCAACAACATGGCAGCTTTCACAGCTTTTTCCTTGGCACCATCCCTATACCTAGGCTGATTTATCTGCCTAGGGTTAGGGTTAGGGTTCAGCCTAGGGCTTGGATTTCTTTAACCAGGAAGCCCTGAGTTCCAGGCTTACTTCATCTGCCAAAGGCATCCCAAAGGGAGTGCAGAAGTGCCACAACATGGCTGCTTTCACGGCTTTTCCCTTAGGAAGAACCCTAATACCCGGCTGATTTACCTTCCTAGGGTTACTGTTAGGCTTAGGCCTAGGACTTTTAAAACCAGGAAGCCCTGGGCTCCAGGCACACTGCAGCTGCGAAAGGCATCCCAAGGGGAGCGCAAAAGTGACGCAACTTGGCTGCCACCACTGATATTTCCATGAGACCATCCCGAACCATAGGTTGATTTTCCTTCCTAGGGTTAAGGTTTGAGTTACGCCTAGGGTAAGGGTCTATTAACCAGAAAGCCCTGAGTTCCAAGAACACAGCAGCTGCGAAGGACTACCCAAGAAGAGCGCAAAAGTACCACAACATGCCTGCCTCCACAGCTTTTTCCTTGGGGACATGCCTAATTCCTGGCTGATTTGCCTTTCTCGTCTTAGGGTTGGGGTTCGGCCTAGGGCTAGGATTTTTAAAATCAGGAAGCCCTGAGTTCCAGGCACACTGGAGCTGTGAAAGGCATCCAAAAGGGAGTGCAAAAGTGCCACAACATGGCTGCTTTCACGGCTTTTTCCTTGGCAAGAAGCCTAACACCAGGCTGATTTACCTTCCCAGGGTTACTGTTAGGCTTAGGCCTAGGGCTAGGATTTTTAAAACTAGGAAGCCCTGGGCTCCAGGCACACTGCAGCTGTTCAAGGCATCCCAAGGGGAGTACAAAAGTGCAACAACATGGCAGCTTTCACAGCTTTTTCCTTGGCACCATCCCTATACCTAGGCTGATTTATCTGCCTAGGGTTAGGGTTAGGCTTCAGCCTAGGGCTTGGATTTCTTTAACCAGGAAGCCCTGAGTTCCAGGCTTACTTCATCTGCCAAAGGCATCCCAAAGGGAGTGCAGAAGTGCCACAACATGGCTGCTTTCACGGCTTTTCCCTTAGGAAGAACCCTAATACCCGGCTGATTTACCTTCCTAGGGTTACTGTTAGGCTTAGGCCTAGGACTTTTAAAACCAGGAAGCCCTGGGCTCCAGGCACACTGCAGCTGCGAAAGGCATCCCAAGGGGAGCGCAAAAGTGACGCAACTTGGCTGCCACCACTGATATTTCCATGAGACCATCCCGAACCATAGGTTGATTTTCCTTCCTAGGGTTAAGGTTTGAGTTACGCCTAGGGTAAGGGCTCTATTAACCAGAAAGCCCTGAGTTCCAAGAACACAGCAGCTGCGAAGGACTAGCCAAGAAGAGCGCAAAAGTACCACAACATGCCTGCCTCCACAGCTTTTTCCTTGGGGACATGCCTAATTCCTGGCTGATTTGCCTTTCTCGTCTTAGGGTTGGGGTTCGGCCTAGGGCTAGGATTTTTAAAATCAGGAAGCCCTGAGTTCCAGGCACACTGGAGCTGTGAAAGGCATCCAAAAGGGAGTGCAAAAGTGCCACAACATGGCTGCTTTCACGGCTTTTTCCTTGGCAAGAAGCCTAACACCAGGCTGATTTACCTTCCCAGGGTTACTGTTAGGCTTAGGCCTAGGGCTAGGATTTTTAAAACTAGGAAGCCCTTAGCTCCAGGCACACTGCAGCTGTTCAAGGCATCCCAAGGGGAGTACAAAAGTGCAACAACATGGCAGCTTTCACAGCTTTTTCCTTGGCACCATCCCTATACCTAGGCTGATTTATCTGCCTAGGGTTAGGGTTAGGCTTCAGCCTAGGGCTTGGATTTCTTTAACCAGGAAGCCCTGAGTTCTAGGCTTACTTCATCTGCCAAAGGCATCCCAAAGGGAGTGCAGAAGTGCCACAACATGGCTGCTTTCACGGCTTTTCCCTTAGGAAGAACCCTAATACCCGGCTGATTTACCTTCCTAGGGTTACTGTTAGGCTTAGGCCTAGGACTTTTAAAACCAGGAAGCCCTGGGCTCCAGGCACACTGCAGCTGCGAAAGGCATCCCAAGGGGAGCGCAAAAGTGACGCAACTTGGCTGCCACCACTGATATTTCCATGAGACCATCCCGAACCATAGGTTGATTTTCCTTCCTAGGGTTAAGGTTTGAGTTACGCCTAGGGTAAGGGCTCTATTAACCAGAAAGCCCTGAGTTCCAAGAACACAGCAGCTGCGAAGGACTAGCCAAGAAGAGCGCAAAAGTACCACAACATGCCTGCCTCCACAGCTTTTTCCTTGGGGACATGCCTAATTCCTGGCTGATTTGCCTTTCTCGTCTTAGGGTTGGGGTTCGGCCTAGGGCTAGGATTTTTAAAATCAGGAAGCCCTGAGTTCCAGGCACACTGGAGCTGTGAAAGGCATCCAAAAGGGAGTGCAAAAGTGCCACAACATGGCTGCTTTCACGGCTTTTTCCTTGGCAAGAAGCCTAACACCAGGCTGATTTACCTTCCCAGGGTTACTGTTAGGCTTAGGCCTAGGGCTAGGATTTTTAAAACTAGGAAGCCCTGGGCTCCAGGCACACTGCAGCTGTTCAAGGCATCCCAAGGGGAGTACAAAAGTGCAACAACATGGCAGCTTTCACAGCTTTTTCCTTGGCACCATCCCTATACCTAGGCTGATTTATCTGCCTAGGGTTAGGGTTAGGCTTCAGCCTAGGGCTTGGATTTCTTTAACCAGGAAGCCCTGAGTTCCAGGCTTACTTCATCTGCCAAAGGCATCCCAAAGGGAGTGCAGAAGTGCCACAACATGGCTGCTTTCACGGCTTTTCCCTTAGGAAGAACCCTAATACCCGGCTGATTTACCTTCCTAGGGTTACTGTTAGGCTTAGGCCTAGGACTTTTAAAACCAGGAAGCCCTGGGCTCCAGGCACACTGCAGCTGCTAAAGGCATCCCAAGGGGAGCGCAAAAGTGACGCAACTTGGCTGCCACCACTGATATTTCCATGAGACCATCCCGAACCATAGGTTGATTTTCCTTCCTAGGGTTAAGGTTTGAGTTACGCCTAGGGTAAGGGTCTATTAACCAGAAAGCCCTGAGTTCCAAGAACACAGCAGCTGCGAAGGACTAGCCAAGAAGAGCGCAAAAGTACCACAACATGCCTGCCTCCACAGCTTTTTCCTTGGGGACATGCCTAATTCCTGGCTGATTTGCCTTTCTCGTCTTAGGGTTGGGGTTCGGCCTAGGGCTAGGATTTTTAAAATCAGGAATCCCTGAGTTCCAGGCACACTGGAGCTGTGAAAGGCATCCAAAAGGGAGTGCAAAAGTGCCACAACATGGCTGCTTTCACGGCTTTTTCCTTGGCAAGAAGCCTAACACCAGGCTGATTTACCTTCCCAGGGTTACTGTTAGGCTTAGGCCTAGGGCTAGGATTTTTGAAACTAGGAAGCCCTTAGCTCCAGGCACACTGCAGCTGTTCAAGGCATCCCAAGGGGAGTACAAAAGTGCAACAACATGGCAGCTTTCACAGCTTTTTCCTTGGCACCATCCCTATACCTAGGCTGATTTATCTGCCTAGGGTTAGGGTTAGGCTTCAGCCTAGGGCTTGGATTTCTTTAACCAGGAAGCCCTGAGTTCCAGGCTTACTTCATCTGCCAAAGGCATCCCAAAGGGAGTGCAGAAGTGCCACAACATGGCTGCTTTCACGGCTTTTCCCTTAGGAAGAACCCTAATACCCGGCTGATTTACCTTCCTAGGGTTACTGTTAGGCTTAGGCATAGGACTTTTAAAACCAGGAAGCCCTGGGCTCCAGGCACACTGCAGCTGCGAAAGGCATCCCAAGGGGAGCGCAAAAGTGACGCAACTTGGCTGCCACCACTGATATTTCCATGAGACCATCCCGAACCATAGGTTGATTTTCCTTCCTAGGGTTAAGGTTTGAGTTACGCCTAGGGTAAGGGCTCTATTAACCAGAAAGCCCTGAGTTCCAAGAACACAGCAGCTGCGAAGGACTAGCCAAGAAGAGCGCAAAAGTACCACAACATGCCTGCCTCCACAGCTTTTTCCTTGGGGACATGCCTAATTCCTGGCTGATTTGCCTTTCTCGTCTTAGGGTTGGGGTTCGGCCTAGGGCTAGGATTTTTAAAATCAGGAAGCCCTGAGTTCCAGGCACACTGGAGCTGTGAAAGGCATCCAAAAGGGAGTGCAAAAGTGCCACAACATGGCTGCTTTCACGGCTTTTTCCTTGGCAAGAAGCCTAACACCAGGCTGATTTACCTTCCCAGGGTTACTGTTAGGCTTAGGCCTAGGGCTAGGATTTTTAAAACTAGGAAGCCCTGGGCTCCAGGCACACTGCAGCTGTTCAAGGCATCCCAAGGGGAGTACAAAAGTGCAACAACATGGCAGCTTTCACAGCTTTTTCCTTGGCACCATCCCTATACCTAGGCTGATTTATCTGCCTAGGGTTAGGGTTAGGCTTCAGCCTAGGGCTTGGATTTCTTTAACCAGGAAGCCCTGAGTTCCAGGCTTACTTCATCTGCCAAAGGCATCCCAAAGGGAGTGCAGAAGTGCCACAACATGGCTGCTTTCACGGCTTTTCCCTTAGGAAGAACCCTAATACCCGGCTGATTTACCTTCCTAGGGTTACTGTTAGGCTTAGGCCTAGGACTTTTAAAACCAGGAAGCCCTGGGCTCCAGGCACACTGCAGCTGCGAAAGGCATCCCAAGGGGAGCGCAAAAGTGACGCAACTTGGCTGCCACCACTGATATTTCCATGAGACCATCCCGAACCATAGGCTGATTTTCCTTCCTAGGGTTAAGGTTTGAGTTACGCCTAGGGTAAGGGCTCTATTAACCAGAAAGCCCTGAGTTCCAAGAACACAGCAGCTGCGAAGGACTAGCCAAGAAGAGCGCAAAAGTAGCACAACATGCCTGCCTCCACAGCTTTTTCCTTGGGGACATGCCTAATTCCTGGCTGATTTGCCTTTCTCGTCTTAGGGTTGGGGTTCGGCCTAGGGCTAGGATTTTTAAAATCAGGAAGCCCTGAGTTCCAGGCACACTGGAGCTGTGAAAGGCATCCAAAAGGGAGTGCAAAAGTGCCACAACATGGCTGCTTTCACGGCTTTTTCCTTGGCAAGAAGCCTAACACCAGGCTGATTTACCTTCCCAGGGTTACTGTTAGGCTTAGGCCTAGGGCTAGGATTTTTAAAACTAGGAAGCCCTGGGCTCCAGGCACACTGCAGCTGTTCAAGGCATCCCAAGGGGAGTACAAAAGTGCAACAACATGGCAGCTTTCACAGCTTTTTCCTTGGCACCATCCCTATACCTAGGCTGATTTATCTGCCTAGGGTTAGGGTTAGGGTTCAGCCTAGGGCTTGGATTTCTTTAACCAGGAAGCCCTGAGTTCCAGGCTTACTTCATCTGCCAAAGGCATCCCAAAGGGAGTGCAGAAGTGCCACAACATGGCTGCTTTCACGGCTTTTCCCTTAGGAAGAACCCTAATACCCGGCTGATTTACCTTCCTAGGGTTACTGTTAGGCTTAGGCCTAGGACTTTTAAAACCAGGAAGCCCTGGGCTCCAGGCACACTGCAGCTGCGAAAGGCATCCCAAGGGGAGCGCAAAAGTGACGCAACTTGGCTGCCACCACTGATATTTCCATGAGACCATCCCGAACCATAGGTTGATTTTCCTTCCTAGGGTTAAGGTTTGAGTTACGCCTAGGGTAAGGGTCTATTAACCAGAAAGCCCTGAGTTCCAAGAACACAGCAGCTGCGAAGGACTAGCCAAGAAGAGCGCAAAAGTACCACAACATGCCTGCCTCCACAGCTTTTTCCTTGGGGACATGCCTAATTCCTGGCTGATTTGCCTTTCTCGTCTTAGGGTTGGGGTTCGGCCTAGGGCTAGGATTTTTAAAAGCAGGAAGCCCTGAGTTCCAGGCACACTGGAGCTGTGAAAGGCATCCAAAAGGGAGTGCAAAAGTGCCACAACATGGCTGCTTTCACGGCTTTTTCCTTGGCAAGAAGCCTAACACCAGGCTGATTTACCTTCCCAGGGTTACTGTTAGGCTTAGGCGTAGGGCTAGGATTTTTAAAACTAGGAAGCCCTTAGCTCCAGGCACACTGCAGCTGTTCAAGGCATGCCAAGGGGAGTACAAAAGTGCAACAACATGGCAGCTTTCACAGCTTTTTCCTTGGCACCATCCCTATACCTAGGCTGATTTATCTGCCTAGGGTTAGGGTTAGGGTTCAGCCTAGGGCTTGGATTTCTTTAACCAGGAAGCCCTGAGTTCCAGGCTTACTTCATCTGCCAAAGGCATCCCAAAGGGAGTGCAGAAGTGCCACAACATGGCTGCTTTCACGGCTTTTCCCTTAGGAAGAACCCTAATACCCGGCTGATTTACCTTCCTAGGGTTACTGTTAGGCTTAGGCCTAGGACTTTTAAAACCAGGAAGCCCTGGGCTCCAGGCACACTGCAGCTGTGAAAGGCATCCCAAGGGGAGCGCAAAAGTGACGCAACTTGGCTGCCACCACTGATATTTCCATGAGACCATCCCGAACCATAGGTTGATTTTCCTTCCTAGGGTTAATGTTTGAGTTACGCCTAGGGTAAGGGTCTATTAACCAGAAAGCCCTGAGTTCCAAGAACACAGCAGCTGCGAAGGACTAGCCAAGAAGAGCGCAAAAGTACCACAACATGCCTGCCTCCACAGCTTTTTCCTTGGGGACATGCCTAATTCCTGGCTGATTTGCCTTTCTCGTCTTAGGGTTGGGGTTCGGCCTAGGGCTAGGATTTTTAAAATCAGGAAGCCCTGAGTTCCAGGCACACTGGAGCTGTGAAAGGCATCCAAAAGGGAGTGCAAAAGTGGCACAACATGGCTGCTTTCACGGCTTTTTCCTTGGCAAGAAGCCTAACACCAGGCTGATTTACCTTCCCAGGGTTACTGTTAGGCTTAGGCCTAGGGCTAGGATTTTTGAAACTAGGAAGCCCTTAGCTCCAGGCACACTGCAGCTGTTCAAGGCATCCCAAGGGGAGTACAAAAGTGCAACAACATGGCAGCTTTCACAGCTTTTTCCTTGGCACCATCCCTATACCTAGGCTGATTTATCTGCCTAGGGTTAGGGTTAGGCTTCAGCCTAGGGCTTGGATTTCTTTAACCAGGAAGCCCTGAGTTCCAGGCTTACTTCATCTGCCAAAGGCATCCCAAAGGGAGTGCAGAAGTGCCACAACATGGCTGCTTTCACGGCTTTTCCCTTAGGAAGAACCCTAATACCCGGCTGATTTACCTTCCTAGGGTTACTGTTAGGCTTAGGCCTAGGACTTTTAAAACCAGGAAGCCCTGGGCTCCAGGCACACTGCAGCTGCGAAAGGCATCCCAAGGGGAGCGCAAAAGTGACGCAACTTGGCTGCCACCACTGATATTTCCATGAGACCATCCCGAACCATAGGTTGATTTTCCTTCCTAGGGTTAAGGTTTGAGTTACGCCTAGGGTAAGGGTTTATTAACCAGAAAGCCCTGAGTTCCAAGAACACAGCAGCTGCGAAGGACTAGCCAAGAAGAGCGCAAAAGTACCACAACATGCCTGCCTCCACAGCTTTTTCCTTGGGGACATGCCTAATTCCTGGCTGATTTGCCTTTCTCGTCTTAGGGTTGGGGTTCGGCCTAGGGCTAGGATTTTTAAAATCAGGAAGCCCTGAGTTCCAGGCACACTGGAGCTGTGAAAGGCATCCAAAAGGGAGTGCAAAAGTGCCACAACATGGCTGCTTTCACGGCTTTTTCCTTGGCAAGAAGCCTAACACCAGGCTGATTTACCTTCCCAGGGTTACTGTTAGGCTTAGGCCTAGGGCTAGGATTTTTAAAACTAGGAAGCCCTGGGCACCAGGCACACTGCAGCTGTTCAAGGCATCCCAAGGGGAGTACAAAAGTGCAACAACATGGCAGCTTTCACAGCTTTTTCCTTGGCACCATCCCTATACCTAGGCTGATTTATCTGCCTAGGGTTAAGGTTAGGGTTCAGCCTAGGGCTTGGATTTCTTTAACCAGGAAGCCCTGAGTTCTAGGCTTACTTCATCTGCCAAAGGCATCCCAAAGGGAGTGCAGAAGTGCCACAACATGGCTGCTTTCACGGCTTTTCCCTTAGGAAGAACCCTAATACCCGGCTGATTTACCTTCCTAGGGTTACTGTTAGGCTTAGGCCTAGGACTTTTAAAACCAGGAAGCCCTGGGCTCCAGGCACACTGCAGCTGCGAAAGGCATCCCAAGGGGAGCGCAAAAGTGACGCAACTTGGCTGCCACCACTGATATTTCCATGAGACCATCCCGAACCATAGGTTGATTTTCCTTCCTAGGGTTAAGGTTTGAGTTACGCCTAGGGTAAGGGTCTATTAACCAGAAAGCCCTGAGTTCCAAGAACACAGCAGCTGCGAAGGACTACCCAAGAAGAGCGCAAAAGTACCACAACATGCCTGCCTCCACAGCTTTTTCCTTGGGGACCTGCCTAATTCCTGGCTGATTTGCCTTTCTCGTCTTAGGGTTGGGGTTCGGCCTAGGGCTAGGATTTTTAAAATCAGGAAGCCCTGAGTTCCAGGCACACTGGAGCTGTGAAAGGCATCCAAAAGGGAGTGCAAAAGTGCCACAACATGGCTGCTTTCACGGCTTTTTCCTTGGCAAGAAGCCTAACACCAGGCTGATTTACCTTCCCAGGGTTACTGTTAGGCTTAGGCCTAGGGCTAGGATTTTTGAAACTAGGAAGCCCTTAGCTCCAGGCACACTGCAGCTGTTCAAGGCATCCCAAGGGGAGTACAAAAGTGCAACAACATGGCAGCTTTCACAGCTTTTTCCTTGGCACCATCCCTATACCTAGGCTGATTTATCTGCCTAGGGTTAGGGTTAGGCTTCAGCCTAGGGCTTGGATTTCTTTAACCAGGAAGCCCTGAGTTCCAGGCTTACTTCATCTGCCAAAGGCATCCCAAAGGGAGTGCAGAAGTGCCACAACATGGCTGCTTTCACGGCTTTTCCCTTAGGAAGAACCCTAATACCCGGCTGATTTACCTTCCTAGGGTTACTGTTAGGCTTAGGCCTAGGACTTTTAAAACCAGGAACCCCTGGGCTCCAGGCACATTGCAGCTGCGAAAGGCATCCCAAGGGGAGCGCAAAAGTGACGCAACTTGGCTGCCACCACTGATATTTCCATGAGACCATCCCGAACCATAGGCTGATTTTCCTTCCTAGGGTTAAGGTTTGAGTTACGCCTAGGGTAAGGGCTCTATTAACCAGAAAGCCCTGAGTTCCAAGAACACAGCAGCTGCGAAGGACTAGCCAAGAAGAGCGCAAAAGTAGCACAACATGCCTGCCTCCACAGCTTTTTCCTTGGGGACATGCCTAATTCCTGGCTGATTTGCCTTTCTCGTCTTAGGGTTGGGGTTCGGCCTAGGGCTAGGATTTTTAAAATCAGGAAGCCCTGAGTTCCAGGCACACTGGAGCTGTGAAAGGCATCCAAAAGGGAGTGCAAAAGTGCCACAACATGGCTGCTTTCACGGCTTTTTCCTTGGCAAGAAGCCTAACACCAGGCTGATTTACCTTCCCAGGGTTACTGTTAGGCTTAGGCCTAGGGCTAGGATTTTTAAAACTAGGAAGCCCTTAGCTCCAGGCACACTGCAGCTGTTCAAGGCATCCCAAGGGGAGTACAAAAGTGCAACAACATGGCAGCTTTCACAGCTTTTTCCTTGGCACCATCCCCTATACCTAGGCTGATTTATCTGCCTAGGGTTAGGGTTAGGCTTCAGCCTAGGGCTTGGATTTCTTTAACCAGGAAGCCCTGAGTTCCAGGCTTACTTCATCTGCCAAAGGCATCCCAAAGGAGTGCAGAAGTGCCACAACATGGCTGCTTTCACGGCTTTTCCCTTAGGAAGAACCCTAATACCCGGCTGATTTACCTTCCTAGGGTTACTGTTAGGCTTAGGCCTAGGACTTTTAAAACCAGGAAGCCCTGGGCTCCAGGCACACTGCAGCTGCGAAAGGCATCCCAAGGGGAGCGCAAAAGTGACACAACTTGGCTGCCACCACTGATATTTCCATGAGACCATCCCGAACCATAGGCTGATTTTCCTTCCTAGGGTTAAGGTTTGAGTTACGCCTAGGGTAAGGGTTCTATTAACCAGAAAGCCCTGAGTTCCAAGAACACAGCAGCTGCGAAGGACTAGCCAAGAAGAGCGCAAAAGTAGCACAACATGCCTGCCTCCACAGCTTTTTCTTGGGGACATGCCTAATTCCTGGCTGATTTGCCTTTCTCGTCTTAGGGTTGGGGTTCGGCCTAGGGCTTAGGATTTTTAAAATCAGGAAGCCCTGAGTTCCAGGCACACTGGAGCTGTGAAAAGGCATCCAAAAGGGAGTGCAAAAGTGCACAACATGGCTGCTTTCACGGCTTTTTCTTGGCAAGAAGCCTAACACCAGGCTGATTTTACCTTCCCAGGGTTACTGTTAGGCTTAGGCCTAGGGCTAGGATTTTTAAAACTAGGAAGCCCTGGCTCCAGGCACACTGCAGCTGTTCAAGGCATCCAAGGGAGTACAAAAGTGCAACAACATGGGCAGCTTTCACAGCTTTTTCCTTGGCACCATCCCTATACCTAGGCTGATTTATCTGCCTAGGGTTGGGGTTAGGGTTCAGCCTAGGGCTTGGATTTCTTTAACCAGGAAGCCCTGAGTTCCAGGCTTCCTTCATCTGCCAAAGGCATCCCAAAGGGAGTGCAGAAGTGCCACAACATGGCTGCTTTCACGGCTTTTCCCTTAGGAAGAACCCTAATACCCGGCTGATTTACCTTCCTAGGGTTACTGTTAGGCTTAGGCCTAGGACTTTTTAAAACCAGGAAGCCCTGGGCTCAAGGCACACTGCAGCTGCGAAAGGCATCCCAAGGGGAGCGCAAAAGTGACGCAACTTGGCTGCCCACCACTGATATTTCCATGAGACCATCCCGAACCATAGGCTGATTTTCCTTCCTAGGGTTAAGGTTTGAGTTACGCCTAGGGTAAGGGCTCTATTAACCAGAAAGCCCTGAGTTCCAAGAACACAGCAGCTGCGAAGGACTAGCCAAGAAGAGCGCAAAAGTAGCACAACATGCGCCTCCACAGCTTTTTCCTTGGGGACATGCCTAATTCCTGGCTGATTTGCCTTTCTCGTCTTAGGGTTGGGGTTCGGCCTAGGGCTAGGATTTTTAAAATCAGGAAGCCCTGAGTTCCAGGCACACTGGAGCTGTGAAAGGCATCCAAAAGGGAGTGCAAAAGTGCCACAACATGGCTGCTTTCACGGCTTTTTCCTTGGCAAGAAGCCTAACACCAGGCTGATTTACCTTCCCAGGGTTACTGTTAGGCTTAGGCCTAGGGCTAGGATTTTTAAAACTAGGAAGCCCTTAGCTCCAGGCACACTGCAGCTGTTCAAGGCATCCCAAGGGGAGTACAAAAGTGCAACAACATGGCAGCTTTCACAGCTTTTTCCTTGGCACCATCCCTATACCTAGGCTGATTTATCTGCCTAGGGTTAGGGTTAGGCTTCAGCCTAGGGCTTGGATTTCTTTAACCAGGAAGCCCTGAGTTCCAGGCTTACTTCATCTGCCAAAGGCATCCCAAAGGGAGTGCAGAAGTGCCACAACATGGCTGCTTTCACGGCTTTTCCCTTAGGAAGAACCCTAATACCCGGCTGATTTACCTTCCTAGGGTTACTGTTAGGCTTAGGCCTAGGACTTTTAAAACCAGGAAGCCCTGGGCTCCAGGCACACTGCAGCTGCGAAAGGCATCCCAAGGGGAGCGCAAAAGTGACGCAACTTGGCTGCCACCACTGATATTTCCATGAGACCATCCCGAACCATAGCTTGATTTTCCTTCCTAGGGTTAAGGTTTGAGTTACGCCTAGGGTAAGGGTCTATTAACCAGAAAGCCCTGAGTTCCAAGAACACAGCAGCTGCGAAGGACTAGCCAAGAAGAGCGCAAAAGTACCACAACGTGCCTGCCTCCACAGCTTTTTCCTTGG